>NW_005871176.1:2100570-2140134 GCF_000147115.1 Myotis lucifugus | reverse complement strand
CCGTGAGAGCCCGTGGGTCGCCCAGCCACGTTGTCGAGTCTCCGAGTGGCGCTGGGCTCGGCTCGGCCTTCCATTCCCGGGGTCCAGGCTGAGAAACTTTTGAGCAGGGTGGGAACTTGGCTGGGCAGGGGAGGGCACCCCTTTCTTTCTGTGCCAACTGGGAAAAGGGGGCCTCGGGCGATGCAGACCCTCGCAGCCCCCGCGGGACTTCACCACGCGCCCGTGCCTTGGGGAGCTGGTAACCAGGCAGGCGCAAGGAAAGAGCCATTCAGGACACACCTGAGACTGTGACCCGCCGGACCCCGAGCCCTGCGCTCAGGACTCCCCGATCAGTCCCTGCTCTTCACTGAGTGGCCGGGTGACCGAGCCAGCGAGTGAAGCTCTCGGAGACCAGCCCTCGTGCCTAAAGGACATAAGATGTGTGGCCTCCGAGCGCATGTGTAGGACGGGGTGGAATGCCCAGGAAAGTCCTGAGCTGGGCCTGCTAAGTGGTGGACGTTCCGTGGATCTGCTTCCTCAGCTTTCCTTCTCCCAGGTCTCCAAGGTGCGGGAGGGGCAGGGGGCTGCCCCTACAGCCCAGTCTCCTGCTGGGAGCTGGGATGGAGGAAAAGAGAACACTCGGCCAGGAGAGGCTGTGAGGACCTGAATGAACTCCAGGAGGGTGGGGTGGGGTCAATGGGCAGGGAGCTGGTGGCAGAAGTAGGTGGAGGCACATCTGGGGAGCTGGGCCTGCCCTGGGGAGCCACAGAACCACCCCCACCCTCTTTGAGGTGGTCCAATGCGGTCCCTGCCCCTGCCTCCATGTTCTCAGAGCCAAGAGAGGGATTCTTCTAAGCTGGCCAGTGTTTACCCAGTGACTGACTCCCTATCCTTGCCTTGCCTTGCCTTGCCAGCTTCCTCTCACCTCTGGCCTCCTGAGTCACTTGTTAACTCCCACCCAGACCTGACCCCTCACCTCTCATGCCCCACCCACTCATCACCTCTCCTACCTCCCCCCCACCCCACCCCTGCATCTGGGCAGCTTCCTTAATCCTTTTTCTCAGCCTCTCACTCCATATTCAGCAAAGCCCATCCAGTTGCCTCCCAGTCTTGACCTGAACACGCAGCTCCCAACACTGGTTTTCACTTTTCCAAAAAGGAGGCACCAACCTAGCACATAGGCTGTCTGCCTTTTTTTTTTAAATCCTCTCCTAAGGATATTTTTCCGTTGAGAAAGTGGAAGAGAGAGGGAAAGACAGAGAGAAACATTGATGTGTTTACATCTATTGGTTGGGCCTCCTGCACGCGCCTCAACCAGAGACAGGGCCAGGGAGAAGCCTGCAACCTAGGTACGTGCCATTGACCGGAATCGAACCCGGGACCCTTCCATCCACAGGCCAGCCCTCTATCTACTGAGGCAAACTGGCTAGGGCCTGTCTGCCTTTTTTGACTCTGCCCCAGCTTTGCCTCCCAATAAGGGGCTCCTGGACGCCTGGGTTCTACGATGGCAGGAGTGGGGAGGGGGTGGAGTTGTTTGCTGTGTTCTGGAGTAATTTCCACAGAAATTCCCGGATTGTAGCCAGTCATCTCATTCACTTGTTCATTCAACACATCTTCATTGAGCAGCATCCCATGACAATCAACAGGTGTTCAGGGTTCATTCATTCTCATTGGGCAGATACTGGCCAAGCACCTATTGCAGTGATGGCAGACCTATGACACGCGAACTCATTTTTTTGGTTGATTTTTCTTTGTTAAATGGCATTTAAATATATAAAATAAATATAAAAAATATAAGTCTTTGTTTTACTATGGTTGAAAATATCAAAACATTTCTATATGTGACACGGCACCAGAGTTAAGTTAGGGTTTTTCAAAATGCTGACACGCCGAGCTCAAAAGGTTCGCCATCACTGACCTATTGTGTACCAGTGCACCTGGCACGGCGCTAGGGGCTGGGGTTTTTGGGTGAGCAAGATCAGGCCCTGTCTGTGCTTTCCCAGAACTGAGATCAGAAAATAGGCAGCTCCGGTCCTGTGAGATTATTATAGAGTCTCCTCAGCAACCACATCAAGGTCTTTCTTCCCTGTCCCACCCCAGGCTCATGGTGGAGGCCTGGAAAGAGCTTGGCCTCTGGACTCAAGTTTGAATCCAGCTCGGCCATTTTCCAGCTCTGTGACCTGGGGCCAGTTTTCCTCCCTGAGCCTTCGTTTTCAAATCTGTAAAATGGGAGTAAGGAATTTGTTGTAAGTTTTAAATGTTATCAGGTTCCTAGCCAGGGCCCCAGCACGCCTTGGGCTCCTCCTTGCCCACTTGCCCTTTGTCTCTTCTACCCTTCAGTTCACACCCATGAGCCAGCAGTGAGTGGGTGAGAGTAGGATATGAGAGGAGGATGAGATGGTCCTTAGGGAGCGCAAGACCTCAGGAGGGGCAGGAGACAGAGGAGACCGTGGTCTGTGATTAAGTGTGGGGGTAATTTCAGTGGCGGTGCGGAGGCTTGCTGGGGCAGGGGGCCAGGTCTGGGTGACTCAGGGCCTGCTGACCCCTTTTCTTCCTGCTGGGGCCTTAGCCCTTCCTTTCTTGGGGCCCGCCCTGCCAGGAGATAGGAGTCTTGAGGAGGCCACAGTGATTACAGTGTTTTCCAGAGCTGAGGAGGGAAGTCACTGAGATACCTGTTTCCTGCCCGAACTGGGTTTCCTCGCTGGGGAGGTTGTGGGCTGGCCGGAAATGGAGGAGCCTTCTTCCCTCAGGGGCGTCTTACTTCAGTCCTCCTCTTGACTTAGCTGGCGGCCCTGCCCAACCCCTGCTGCCCCCCTTGCTCTAGACCTGCTGCTGGGAGGGGGTTGTGCCCTGGCGATTCCCATAGGGAGGGCTGCAGGTCAGTCCATAGAGGGAGGTGGAGGCTGAATGGAACAGAGATGGACCCCGCCCCCCCCCCATGCCCTAGGCCAAGCTCCCTGTGAATGCGAGTCTTGGCCCCCACCAGACTTGGCCCAGGCCTGTTCTCAGGCTGAGTGCAGGCAAGTTGGGATCTGTGGGTCTGAGGCCTGGCCTGGGAGATGGGTGGAAGGAAGGTGGCAGAAGGTGACTGGGTTCAGGGCTTGGAGTGGTGAGAAGGGAGGTCTTGGGGTGCAAGGCCTGATGATGACAAAGTAATGTGGACAGTTCACATTTATCAAATGCCCACTGTCTGCTAGGCACCAAGTTTCTCAACAGGTCCTTATTTGTTCCCCTGCTCTCACAACCTCTCCGAACTCTCCCTGTTGCTTACAGTCAGACCCAAGCCCTGGAGGCCCTATGAGATCTCGAATCTCTCCTCCTGCCAACTTTCCCCTCATTTGCTCAGTCCAGCTACACTGGTCTTTGTTTCTTTTTCTTTTTTTTATCCTCACCTGAGGATATTTTTCCATTGGTTTTTAGAGAGTAGAAGAGAGAGGGAAAGACAAATATCCACGTGAGAGAAACACATTGATTGGTTGCCTCCTGCATGCACCCCTACCAGGGCCCGCATCCGAGGTATGTGCCCTTGACCGGAATTGAACCCGGGACCGTTCAGTCTACAGGCTGATGCTCTTGGTCTTTGTTTCTTGAACACACTCCCACTTTAGAGCCTCTGCATCTGCTGTTCCTCCTGCCTAGAATGTGTGCCCAGAGAATATTTGTGTGACCCTCTGCCTCACATCCTTCAGGTCCTCAGCTACTCTGCTACTCTGCCTGTCATTTGCTGTCCCCTTGTACTGCTTTATTTATTTATTTTGTCACCATCCGACATGTATTTGTGTACTTGTTTCCCCCTACTCCCATTTAAGCTTCATGAGAGCAGGACCTTCTGTATTTTTGTTCCCTGCTGCTTTATATTTAGCACCTGCAGGTAATAAGTGCTCAGTAAATACAGCCGTTGAATGCATTAAGCTATAGCTACTAGGACAGTCTGCTTTCTCTAAGCCAGTGGTTCTCAACCTGTGGGTCACGACCCCTTTGGGGGTCGAACGACCCTTTCACAGGGGTCGCCTAAGACCATTGGAAAACACATATATAATTACATATTGTGTTTGTGATTAATCACTATGCTTTAATTATGTTCAATTTGTAACAATGAAAATACATCCTGCACATCAGATATTTACATGACGATGCATAACAGTAGCAAAATTACAGTGATGAAGTAGCAAGGGAAATAATTTTATGGTTGGGGGTCACCACAACATGAGGAACTGTATGAAAGGGTCGCGGCATTAGGAAGGTTGAGAACCACTGCTCTAAGCAGAGGAAATTGAGGCACGGAGAGGTTACTTGCTCAGTGACTCCCACACACATGCAGTGGTCCCACGGGTCAGACTTTGAAGCCAGACAAAGCTCTCCTCACTGCTCTGCTGCTTTCCCACTTGCAGGCTTGTAGCAGGCAGGCAGTAGATGTTGATGAAACTGTTGTCACTCAGGTTGATAAAAGTAAGAACTCAGGTCCTAAGTAGTGCACTGGCTACCTCAGGCAAGAATAGCGGGTCTGGCTTTGGGATGAGCGTGCTGCAGGGTCCACAGGGCCGGCCTGGGCTGGAACCTAGAAATACTAAACTCTAGGGCAGTCGTTTGTGGGATTATCTGTTCTTTTATGGGTTTGTTAGCTATTTAATTTCCTCATTAAATATTCCCTGAGACCCTATAGACAGTTGAATTAATCCAGGGGTTTTAAGACCAGAGCAGGCCAGGCCCAGCCCTACCCTGTGTGGGAAGTGAGGGGGGGAAATGGCTAGCTGCCCTGCACCGAGCCCTCACTGGGCTCCCCTGGGGGCTCGAGGTTTATGGTGAGTCTGCAGAGCTTCAGGGCTTTCTGGCCTTGGGCGAGATTCTCAGAAGGGAGGGTAGGAGGGGCTGCCCAAAATGTGGAAAGATCTGCAGTGATGATTCAGAGGCCACTTGGAGGCCAGACATGTGGGTTCTGGACCCTCAGACCATTTGGAGCATGCGGGAAGGACTCCAGCCCTGGCCTGTTGCCCCCTCCCCAGACCATCTCAGCTAAGAGGCTGCAGGCTGGTGGAGGAGGGGGTGAATGTGACCCATCCTCCAGCAGCTTCCCAAAGACCTTGTGAGCCCCCTGCCCCCTCCTCCCAGGGCCCACCCTGGCCTTCCCCACATCTCAGTCCTGCCAGGAAGCGGGAGGTTGGGCTGAGGGTCTTGCTGGAATGTTGCCTCAACCTGGGCCTTGGCCTCTTGGGCCCTGCTGCCCTCTCTTGCTCCCAGGACCTGGCTGGGGCTTGCTGGCTACCCCAGTGCCCAGAGCTGGCTGACTGAAACCCAGAAGAATGTGTGGAACTTGCTTCATGGGGAGCCGCCAGCCTCACTGCCCAGCCTGGTGGCGTCGGCCATGTCAATAGCGGCCTTGAGAGGGGAGTGGCTCGCGGCTGCTGGGGGTGGCTGGGCCAGGGGCACCATCATGAAAGCCCTGGGAACAAGGCAGCTCTTTGAGTCCAGGGAATGTGGGGACTTCAAGTCTCAGCCGCCCCCAGAACTCACCCTCCCTCCTTTCCCTGATGGCTGCCCATGCCATGGTTGTAGGGACCTCAGAGCATCCCCAGGGGCATGTGTGGTATCCCTGAGATGTCCTTAGGACCAGCTCCCAGCTACCTACCGGGCCCTTTTCCCTGAGGCATGAGGAGGGTGCCCCGTTCTGGATTTTAGGGGGGCATCTGGAGCACAAAGCTTATAGTGTGCACTGAGCGAATGAATGGACCCATGATGTGACTAAATATTCTGCAGACGGAATCCCCGACAGGTGTGTTAGACTTAAAATTCATTTAACAAATATTTATTGAGCATCTTCTAACTATCAACCTTGTTCTAGGTGCTGAAGTTACAGCAGAGAACAAAAATGTCAAATTCCCTCCCCTCGTTTAACTAGCATTATAGCCAGTGCAGGAAGACAGACAATAAATAAAAGTGCCAGAAAAAATAAAGCAGGGGAGAGGATAGAGAGTAATCAAGCGGTCAGGAAATCCTCTGATAAGGTGGCATTTACACAGACGCGTCTGAAGGAAGTGAGGGTGTGAGCCCTGCAGATATCTCGGGAAAGGGCACTCCAGGAAGAGGCACAGCTAATGCAGAGGCCCAGAGGGGTGCTTAGCATGTTTGTGGGAAGCAAGGAGGCTCATGGCTGGAATAGCATGAGTGAAGGAGAGCATGGTTGATGTGGCCAGAGGGATTGGCAAGGGGAGATGGGCAGAGCCTTGACCATGGGAAGGACTTTGGATTTGCTTCTGAATGAGATGAGAGATCACTTGATTTGCTGTGTGGAGAAGACAGGGAGGGTCAAGGGCAAAAGCAAGGAGGCTGTGACTCAGGCCAGAGACAATGGAAGCTGTACCAGGGTGATAGAGGTGGGAAGAAGTAGTTGAATCCTGAAGATATTGTGAGGGTGGGGCAGAAAGAGAGGAGTCAGGGGTGTCTCCGCAGCCTTCCAGCTTGAGCATCCAGGAGGATGGAGCTGTCACTAACTGAGATGGGAAAACTCCAGGAGGTGCAGACTGGGGAGGAAGGTGCAGAATGGCAGGTGATGGAGGGGATGGCGTGGGGGTGGGGCAGTGTTGGACTGACACCTGGAACACGGGGGACAAGTCTGAGTGCCTACCTTGCTGCCTTTCACTTATCTGTGCCCTTTCCCTGGGCACTGTGGTTGAGGGAAAGGTGTAGGCTCAGAGGGCTCTGACTTCAAGTCTTGGCTCAGCCCCAACTGGCTGTGTGACTGTGGGCAAGTTGCTTCCTCTCTCTGAGCCTCAGGTCAGAAATGAGGATCATGATGCTTATTTCCCAAGTGAATACGAGACCAAGTGGATGGACCTGGCTCAGTGTCTGCAATGTGGTAGGTGTTTGACAATTGATGGCTCTTCTATTAGTCTTATTCCTGCACAGGGCAAGGCCAGAGTAGTATATGACTCAGAGTTCACAGTGCCCAGCATGGCACAGTTTCTTCTGATCAAGACTGCTGCCATCAGCCATCTTTTGACCCAGGCCCTGCTCTGGGCTTGTGGAATGAATGACCAAGGGAAGGGATCATTCCTGCTCTTTCTGTTTCTCTTCCGAAGTCTGAGAGCCCTGGATGTGACTACATCTGATCTGTCACTGCCCCCCCTTCCCCCACTGAGGCCGCAGCTGCAGGACAGAGTCCACCCTTCCACCCTGATTGCTCCTTCCTGGAGGGGGAGAGGGAGGGGCACACCCCAGGGTGGGGCCTGGGAAAGTCTGGGGCCTATGGACCCGTTGTCCCCTTCCCAGATGTGTGCAGTTGGTGAGCTCTGAGCAATAAGAGGCGTGGCCTAGAGGCTCCCATGGGTGCAGAAAGGATGTTCATGCATCTTAAGGGGAGCGGCTGAGGGAGGCTTCCTGGGACTCCATCCCAGTCCCATTCTCCCGCAGGCCCCGAACCGGAGGAGGCAGGACCTTGCCCAGGGAGCCCTGGGAAAACCTGTAGCAGTTTCTCATTTTCGAGTGTTGATGAGGCCTCGCAGCTCTAAATCTGGTCCCCAGGGGCTCTCAGAGAAACAGCAAGACTAAAGTTCACGGTGACCTCTCCCCCCACGCTGTGCCTTGGACTTGGGCTGCTGCATGGATCACATCCAGGTGTTTCATTTTTTAACATTTGGCATCTTTCCCCACCTTTTCCCCAGTGCCAATTTGTGGGGTTAGGGAAGCAGCCTGGGGTTGGGCAAGGGGAGGACTTCAGAGGCGGCCTCGGGTGACCCCACAGATGCTTCTCCTGGGCTGGGGTGGGAATTCCCAGCTGCCTCTGGCCCCTTCCCAGCCCACCTCCAGGTCCGTGCTTCCACTTCTTCCTTTCCCGCCTCCCAGTGCTCACCACAAGGAGTCAGCTCTGGCCCCATCTCCTGGTCCTGGCCTCCCCTCCTTACTCCAGCTGACTCATCCCTCTCTTTGTTTGGTGTTTCCACTTTTCAAATAGTTGGGAACTGGGATCATGCCTCTTCTTGGATCCCTCACTGGGCTGGATGGATTGAAATTCTGGCCTCAAAATCCTAGCCCCAGTGGCTTCTATCACTTAACAACTCTTCTCCCTCTCCTGCCCTTGGCCTTCCTGTGTGCACAGGAAGAATAGAGACGAGGGTCTCCTCGCTAGTGACCTGTCACCCGGTCATCAGCCGGTGCTCAGGGAACATTTCCCGCTACGCCTTTTCTTGATTAGACTGCCATTCTCTCTTAAACCAAGCCTCTCGAGGGGCTCTCTCTGGGCATTATGGACTATGATCCTCCCAGCAATCTTTTGAGGTTGGCACAAAAACCTCCATTTTGCAGAGGGTGAAACTGAGGCTCAGAGGGGGGCAATGGCTGGTCCAAGTCATCCATCAAGTACGTGGCACAGCTGGGAATGGAGCTCAGGTTGTTTGACCCCAAAGTTGTCATTCCAGCCTGAGTGGATTTAGCCTGTTGGGTGCAGAGAGAGGACAGTCTGGGTCAACTGGCATAGTTAGGATGGTCTGCCTGGAGGAGGTGGACTGGGCCGGACTTGGCAGAGGCTACAGTAAGCTGCATATCGGCCATGTGGACATATCCAGCTCCTACTTCTCGGGCTTGGGTGCCTTTTGACTTTGGGTCTCTCTCAATTTAGCGATAACATTCCCCAGGGAGATGGATTTGCCTTTCCCTGGGATTGAGACCCCTGGAACCTGGATTCTTCTCACCCGGGTCCCAGGCTCCCTGTAGGTTTTGCTGTTGGGAGTCGGTGAATTTTTGCTGAGTGGGGCCTGTCCTGAGCCAGCCCTTTGCCCACCTCTATATTGGGGGCGATAGAAGCCACAGAAGCACATGACCCAGCTGGAGGCCAGAATCTACATGCAAGCCCCAAACTGTGTCATCTGAACATCCCTGTGTAGTGGAGGAGTCAAGAATTCATCCGTCCATCTATTTATTCACTCATTCATTGCCTAAGGATCTGCTGTGTGCTAGACTTCATGCTAAGTGTTTTATCTGCATTATCAACTTTCCTGTGTAGTTGGGATTATACTTTCATTTCCTAGATGAGAAACAGCTCAGAGAAGGGCAGTGTCTTGCCCAAGATCACATAGCCAGGTGCAGAGGAAGGTAGGAGCTGAATTCAGTTCCATGTCCTCTTGGAAGAAGTTAGGGGCACGGTACTTCCTCTCCAGAAGCTCTGGGTCTTGCAGAGGGAGGACTCGGGAATCATAAGTACCCACCGCAACTCCAAGCCCGGACAGTCGCACATGAGGGAAGGCAAACCTCAGTTTGGCATGAGCCATCTGGAGGGACTTTCTGGAGGAACTGGGGCTTAAAAAACAAGGAGAATTAGGCTGGCGGAGGAGGAAGACATCAGGGCAGGGGTCAGGGAGTCATCCCCATTGTCCCTAGATTTGCATTGTTGTTGAGTGTGGGCAGGAAAGTCCTGGCCTGCTGCTGGAGTCGTTAACACTGGGGAAAGAATGAGAGGAAGTCACCACATGGCTGAGGTCATGTACATCCCAGTCCCCTGCCCCATACCCGGCCAGACCAGGAGGCAAGAAGTCGAGGCCTGGGCCTCGCTTCTCCTACCCACAAAATGGGCTGCTTTCTTGCTTTGTGGCCGCCTGCCAACTCAGAGGCCCAGGACCTTGAGTTCTTGGAGAAAGCTTCCCCTTAAGAGTTGATAGTATTCTCTCCTTTGGGGCCCGGGGAGGCAGCCATCTTGAGAAGCTACCACCTTATCAATTTATTGATGCTACCAGCCCACAAGGGCCAGGGCCTGGGCCAGGGAAACAGTTGAGGGAGAGGGCTCTCTGCGTCCTTAGCTCTTCCTCGCCTGTCCACCCATGTGGACCTGGGATTACCCATGCAGTGGTCTGCCATGTTGGTTCACCTCTGTGCCCCTTGGGCAAGTGCCGCCAAGCTAACATCCAGGAGACATGCCAATGTGTGTTTAGTGAGTGAGCATAGGCTAGGAGGCATAAGATTCCTGTATTCTTCCTGGCCCTCCCTGTATGATCCAGGGCAAGTCATTTAGCTTCCCTGAGCTGAATTTGGGACCATTCATTCATTCATTGATTCAGCAAACATTTATGGAGTGCCAGGTCCTGTATTAGGTATAAACACCAAGCCTGAGCTGAAGGAGCTTTTAGTCTGACAGGAGAGTCAATAAAAGGTTGAGGGGCAGCTTTATCCAGTTTGGCTCAGTGGAAAGAGCATCGGCCTGAGGACTGAAGGGTCCCGTGTTTGATTCCGCTCAAGAGCACATGCCCAGGTAGGGGGCGGGCGTGTAGGAGGCAGCCGATCAATGATTCTCTCTCATCATTGATGTTTCTATCTCTCCCTCTCCCTTCCTCTCTGAAATCAATAAAAATATATTAAAAAAAAAAAAGGTTCAGGGGGGGGGGGCAAGGAGTCTGCATTCAAGAAAGAAACTTCAGGGCCACATCACCTCTTGGGGGGTATCTGGGGTCTTTGTGACTGTCTCAGCCCCCATTTGTTATTCTAGTTACTGAACTGTCTGTTTACCTTGAAAGTAGCTTGTGGGAAGAGGGGACCTGGGGAGACAGCTCCCCTGGGCTAAGACAGAGGATAAGACCCACAAGGGTGGAGAGGAGAACAGGCTGATTTTGTTGTGAGTCTCAGATGAGATCATGGATATGGAAAATAGTGCGGCTATTTATACTGAGCTTGGTTATTTTAATTTAGGAGGAATGGAAGCTGCAGAGCTCAGGTTTGGCACTGAGTGAGTTAAATGAGCGGAATAGTCCCGAAGCTCCTGCTTTCCACTTTCCTTCCTCTTTTCTGTCTCTTCTGGAGGAGGGGAGCGGGGCTTGGAAGGGAGGCAGAGATCAGCTCAAGCCTGGATTTGACTTGAGAAAATGGGAGGAAAGGGTTAAGATGGCTGCTTTTTCACCTGGGGTGGGGAGGGGGGAGGGAAAGGAGACAGGGACTGCTGGGGCTAGGGTAGGAATGTGTGATAAGATCAAAGCTTTCAGCCTGCCTGGGCCTCACCTTAGTTTCACCTGAGCAATTGAAGGGAATTCTCTAGTTGGAGGAGGATGAAGAATGGTGACCTTCTGGGGGAGGGAGTTTGCAGGAGCCACCTCCTCCCTTTAACACGCCAAGAGGCCCCACTTCATGCAAGCCTTAGGTGTCCCTTCTCAGCTACCCCCAATCTCCCAGAAGCCCCAGCTCTTGCCCTGGCAGGTACTGGAAGTCCCAGGGACCACTGTTACTTGGCATAGCCAGACTAGGGAGGGGGGACCTCTCCCTACCACTCCCACCCCACCAGCTCTCTCACCCCTGGGTACTCAGAGGCTCCCTTATGGGGCCTGCCGGGCCACCTGCCCTAGTGATACCAGGTTAGGCTTTCCAAGCCACTCCCTCCTACACCAGGGGCTTTGGCAGCCCAGCTGTGTGGCTAGGAAGGTGGCCCCAGCAGGCCCCAGCTGGGAAGGGTCCTGGAGCTGGCCCTAGGGGTGCTAAAGCCCAGGTTCCTGCCTCGGCTCTCACTCCTGGCTTTGCCTCAGTTAATGATTATTCTGGGCTGCAAGAGAGCAGGGGAGAGGGAGGCCCACCCTCCCAGCTCTTTAACCACTGGTTGCACCTGAGGTATGTCAGCATCCTGGGTGTTCCCTGCTTTAATGTGGCAGCATTGCTCTGGGGCACATGGGTGGGGGAGCAGGGAGTAGGGGCTTCGGGCCACAAATTGATAAGCAGCCTGTGCCCCTGGGGTCCTGGTGACAGACTTAGGGCCTACAGGGTCTGAGTAAAATGTGAGCTAGGGTGTAATAGGCCACTGAGGCTTGGCCCCAGCTGTGCGAGCAGACCCTACAGTAATATACCAGGTGAGCAAACCTCTTCTCGCTCATAAAAACCCCTGGGCTCCTCCTCTCCTGGCTCAGACTCTGCTGAAAAGTCTAAGCTAGAAGATGGTGTGGTGTTTAGGGCTTTGGGGCAGCTGGGCTTGGCTTCCAACCCTAACTCTGCCACTTCCGGGCTGTGCGACGCTGGGCAAGTCACTTTACCTTTCTGAGCACCATTTCCTCATTTGAAACAGGAGGATACTAATCCTTACTTTGCTGGTGTCAGCAAGACAAGGTGTGGGAAGTGTTTAGCTCATAATTAATATCTGGGGAATGGTAGCAATTATTACTACTGTAGTTTTTATTATTAGGAGAAAGTGAAAGTTGAATCCTAGTCTTGGCCCATGATAGGAGCTGGAGGATTTGGGGGAGGCAGGGGGATGGGGAGATCCCAGGAACATGTATGTATGGAGACAGCTAGAAGGATGGAGATCATGAGGCTTTGGCGAGGTCGCTGTGCCTCACCCAGGCCTACCTCAGTCCTCTCAGCCCTGGCTCTTCCCTGGGCTGGGTCCTGAGGCTGGCGCAGGCCAAGAGTGGGGGAGGAGGGAGAATTATTTATTTTGATACCATTAGGGCATTTTCCCCCAGTGCAGCTGCTATTTTTGGGAGCCCTGGAGAGCAGGGGTATGGTTAAATTAGGTAATGTTGCTCCAGAAGGAATGTGTGAAGCAGTTGGGCCCAGGCTGCAGGGAGAGGACAGTCGGTTCACTCCATATAAAATTAAACTGCAACTTGGAAGAGCAGCTTGGGTCGCTTTATAAGGCGATGGAGGGGGAGGCCACTGGAAGCTGCCACTGGGGGAGCGAAGGTGATGTCCCAAGGCCTCTTTGTGGGGAGCCTGGGCCCCCGTGCTGGAGGCCTGGCTGGCCCAGCAGGGGCCTGTGATGAGGCCGAGGGGCAGAGCTGGTGCGTCCTCAGCTCCAGGCCTGTGGCTGCCACTGAGGCGGTGGGGCCTGGGGTGGTGTGATACATGGGAAGGATGGCTCTGTAGACTTGGCCTCGAATTCTCGTCTTCTGTGCTTGGGCAAGTCACTCAACGTTACCGGTGGTGAAATAAAGGTTCCAATCCCCTAGGGATGCTTTGAAAGGATTAAATCTCTAGAAGAAAAGGGAAAGCTAACTTTTATTGAGGGCCACTGTGTGCAAGGTGCGGTTCTAACTCAATGGGGTGGTTCACGCACCTGGGTGCTTGTCAGAAATGCAGAGTTTCAGGCCCCCGAGATCTGCGGAATCAGAATCTATGTGAACCAGGTCCCCAGATCCCCAGGAGATCCCTGTACATGTTAAAGCTGTGGAAGCACCTCTTTACATACATTGTCTCATTTTATCTTGCAAACTACCCACCCCTGTGATGTAGGAATTATTATCATTTGACAGTTGTGAAAGCTGATGCATGGAGAGGGGCCATTGTAGAAACTCCATCAGTGTTCATTCTTTCCCAAATTCTGCCCCGTCTTCCCTGCTTTTGGTCTGGGCCAGGGTTGGGGAGGTGAATGTGGTGTCAAAACCCCTGGCAGGACTGGAAAAGGTCAAGAATGTCCCCTGCCTTTGAGACTTAATCAGACTCCTCTCTCCATTGACCCATGGGACCAGTACAGTTGGACAGGGGTCATCTCCTCGAAGTCCTTCCACACTTCCGGTCCTCGAAGAAAGAAGAGGGCAGGAAAAGAGCTCTCTACTGCTGTGGCCTGTGATACCGGCAGTAGCGACTGCCCTGCAGGTCAGAGGAGGGGTTGGGGAGTCAGAGCCTGCGCTTAGTTAGGGTCACCCTGCCTGTCTCTGGGATATTTGAGACTGAGTCAATCTAGCAAAAAATACTTTGCGAGACACCTACTATGTGTCCAACCCTGGAAAAGTATCCCACATTTTTCTTAATTCCATAGACTCTTCATTATACAGAACAACCAAAAAAGTTACTATACTTTATTTAGCACTTATTATATGCCATACTTATAGGCCAAGCCCAGCTTTCTTGTCATCGTAATCAGCACTTGATTTACATTATCTCATTTATCTATTGAATTTCACTTTCATTTTCTTCTTCTATAAAGTGGGGATAGTTGTTAATAATATATCTCATGGGGTTGTTATGAAGATAATTTTTGTCAAGTACCTGGCACATCATGTTTGTTAAATAAATATAATAAGTACAAATAATCTCCCAACAAGGTGGGTACTATCCCTGCCCCCATTTTACAAATGGACAAATTGAGGTCCAGAGCAGGGAAGGGACTCACCTGTCGGGGTCCCAGGAAACTGGGGAGAGCCATAAGATATTGACCCCCCAAACTTCTAAGCCACTATTATAATTCAGTTCAACTTAGTAAATATTTGTTTATTATCCAACAGTATTGGGAAGTATCTAAAGGTTTAAATATATATAAAGAAAACCCCCCAACCTGGTGTTTGTCCCCAAGGAGCTTTGGTTCCAGCAGGAGAGTAGAAACATTTACTCAAGTGACTATAATAAAGACGAAACCTCAGGCTCTCTGGAAAGTAGAAATTAAGTCCTATGGATGTGCGGGAGAGAAAGTTATCTTTGTGGGGCATCCAGGAAGACCAGAGTGGAGGTAGCAATTAAGCCAGGCCTTGAAGGGAGGATGAGCAGTTTAAATTGGGAGGCATAACAACAGCATTCTAGGAGAAGGGAACAGTATACACAAAAGCTTAGAAGCAGGGAAATGTGTCTTGTGAGAGTGTCATCCAGTTCTCAGGAGCATCTGGAGGCTGCATGGGGTCTGGGGTGAGGAGGCGGCGAGGCCAAGCCCAGCTTTCTTGTCATCGACGGTTCCCAGCCTTCAGAGACTTGGCTCTTCAACCAGCTGGGATTAGTCTATCATCGTTCTGCCCTTTCTTCAATCAAAGACTTTTATAAATGGCCTGTCTGACTTTCTGGTCAGTGTGTGATAACCGGTGTAGCTGACAAAATTCAGGCCAAAAGCAAGAGACGCGATGTCTTGATTTACTGGGCAGCCTTATCGCCCACACATGTACGATTTCTGTTAGTCTCCTCCAGTGTTGACAGTAACCCTGGGTGGGGAGCACGGTGCGGCAGCCAGGCCTGGGTTCTGATTTTGCCTCTGTGGCTTACGAGCTGTGTCTTGTGCAAGCCTCGGTTTCCTTCTTTGTAAAGTGGTGAGGGCTCTACCTCCCGTCTTGGTTTAAGGATGGTGTCATCTACACTGTCCAGTATGGTAGTGGCTAGCCACATGTGATGATTTAAATGGAAGATTGAATGAAATAAAACATTTAAAAATGTGATTTCGGGGCCACATTTAAAGTGCTCAATAGCCCCAGGTGGCCTGTGGCTACCTTATTGGACAATGTAGACCTAGAGCAGAAAGTTCTATTGGATGGCGTTGGTGCATATAAAGTGCCGTGTGCACTCGGTAAGGAATGGCTGTTGTTACTATTACTAGTTCCCGGTCCCAGTTTGGGACTCCCTCAGGGTATGGGGCCCTGGGAGACCCCTGGGCCTCGATGGAGCTGGACAAGATTGCTCCTCTGTGGTCCTGTGCAATTTCCCATCAGCAGCTGAGAGGTCTCATTGTTCCCTCACCCGACCCCATCTGTAATGTTAAAAAGTCCGAGAGTTGGCACCTGATCGGCGAGGCTCAGTGGATGAGCATCTACCTATGAACCAGCAGGTCACAGTTTGATTCCCAGTCAGGGTGCATGCCCAGGTTGCTGGCTCAATCCCCAGTAGGGAGCGTGCAGGAGGCAGTTGATCAATGAGTCTCTCTCGTCATTGATGTTTCTCTCTCCCTCTCTGAAATCAATAAAAGTATACATATTTTTAAAAAGTCCGAGACTTGGCTCCATCCAGCCCACCTTCTCTCCTTATTTTCCCACCCACTCCCCTCAGCCTGTCTCTGCCTATTTCCCCGTTTGGCTGCTGGCATCTGGAATCTCCATGTCCAGCCTCCAAGATTCCCATTGCCCATTCCCAGGGGGGAGGGGGGGGGAGGGGGAGGCCTTCCCTGGAAGTCCCCAGCTCCCATCCGGCTGCCTGGGCCTTTCTCGGAAGGGTGGGGACGATGGTTTGTTGTGACGGGGCAGTGGGCAGCCTGCCCACTCTAACGCGCCCATATCTGGGCACCAAGCATGCTGTTTGCACTTGGCCGGGCCTCAGGGTCTGGCCTGGTGCCCATGAGGGCTGGCCTGCTTTGGCACCCCTGGTTACAAAGGCCAATCATGGGTCAGGACATCAGGAGCTGTTCCTGGTCTGGGTCCTAAGGTGATGGGCATGTCTGACACCTGGAGCTGGAGTGCAGAACAGATTCCCAGCTGTGGCTGAGCCTGGGTGCTAGGTGGGGACAAGGCCCGCGTAGGTGTAGGCAGGCTGCAAACTCTTGGGGGCCAGGCAGGAGGCCAGTTCAGATGGGTAGGATCTGCTTGCGGCATTCACACCTGTCTGGGAGGAGCCTTGGGTCTGAGATGCCAGAGAAGCTCGTCTCCCAGCATCATGCTCTCCCTTCCCCCTTCTCTGCCCCCTGCCTCATCAGTTGGGAGGTGGGTGAGCAGGCATCGCTGGCCAGTCATGTGCTGAGGCCATGAAGGCCCAGCAAGGAAATTACCGTCTGAGATCACACAGCCAGGCTGCAGGAATCAGACCTCTGACCCTGAATACCTAACATGCTCTTGTCCCTTCTGCCTCTTTGCATGGGAGCTCTGAGGACAATGGCTTCTGGACACTTTGCTGAGAAAGAGGGCTGGAATCCTGGCCTTTTGACACTTACTCCTGTGACCTTAGACAAACCTCTCTGAGCTTGAAGAATAGGGATAGTTCCACCTTGCTCTCAAGGCAGTTGTGAGGGTTAGATAACTGGTCTTCTGGCTGTTTCCAGGATACTCCTGCCTTGGAGCCTTTGCAGCTGCTGTGCCCTGTCTCTGGAGCCTTCTTCCTCTATGCACACACCAGCTTCCGGTGCCTCACGTTCCCTAACTGGCCTGTGGAACGTAGCAGCCCCACCCAGCCACTCCCTGCTCCCCTCACCTTGCTATATTTTTCTTTTTAGCATTCTCATTATTTGACAGATATTATTTTATGGTCCAGCTGGCTTCAAGTAGAATGTCCCACGAGGGCAGATAACTTGCATAGCTCATAGAACCTGCTCACATAGCAATGATTGATTATTTCCCTTCTTCTTCCCAATACTTCTCAATACCCGACAGCCACTGTTTACCAGGCCCTTCCCATGTGCCAGGCCCTGTGCTAAGCTACTCCCATCTCAGCTCCTTGAATTTCCCAGGGTCCCCATCACGGCTTTGTCACTCGCACATCAGAGATGAATGGCGGGAGGGCTGCAGTGACTTCCCAAGGTCACCCAGCTGGGAAGTGGCAGGGCCCAATTTCCATTGGGGTTCGTCCTGCCCCAGAGCTCACACTGTGCTGCCTCCTATGTTGGATTAACAAGATCAGCCCATTCACCCAAATTTGGATCTCAGAATCCGTTTGATAGGATTGAACACGTCAGATTTAGGGGTGGCTCTCAATCTTTTTGGGGTGCCCTTCCAGCCCTCTCTTTTCCTGTGATTGGTCAGTGACAACCACTTCCACTGTCCCAGAATGACAGATGCCCTTTGGCTGGGGAGCCCAGAGGTCAACCTGAGCCCCCAGGGGTGGGCCAGGGCTGGGGAGTCCTCTCTGGGCTGCCGGGGGCAGGCGGACAGGATGTTCCCGCAGGCAGCACACATTCCTACTCGGAGGTGGCAGGCAGCAGACTTACCATTTCCTTTCCGGTAACCTGAGTCCCTGGGAGGTGAATTCTCCTGCCAAGGACACAACCGCTCACTTACCAGTCCTGCCATTTCCTCGGCTCAGCCTGTCTGCCTGGGGCTTCGGCCTGACCAGAGGGACCAGCTCTAAGAACCAGCTCTAAGACTGGTGCCTCAGGTGCTGATCGAACCCCTGACAAAGACCCAGCTTAATGCCACCCTCCCAAAGTCCTCATCTGTGTGGCCCCAGGCTCCAGCCTTGGGGAAGGAGGTGCCATTGTGGAAGGAGAAGGACCCTGTGTTAGAAGCCAAAAGACCTGGGTCCGGGGGCTGCCTATGCCATCAACTGGCTGTGAGACTTCTCCCTCTCTTCTTGGAGCTGCTTATCCTTATAGCAGCACTTGTGGTGGGGCTGTCAGTGTCACAGACGGGATTTGAGCTCAGGCTCCCCAACACTGGTTGGTCCTCCTTGATGGCCTTACTTCCCTTCTCTGGGTCGGTTTCGCCTTCTGATAAGTTTCCATTTCTGGCAGCCAGGGACCCAGGACTTTGTTGGAGCCTTACCCAGCCTGTGGAGGGCATAACAGGAATTGCTCTCCTTAAAGGTCAGGTCACTCTTCCTGCTTGTGAGCTCCTGGCAGGGTGGGGGTGGGAGGGGAGGAAAAGGAAGAAGTGACACTTAAGCCTTGTAAGTGCCAGACACTGGGCTAAGCTCTCAGGTTGTCTTGTTGAATCTTCCCAACAGCCTTGTTTGTTTCCAGTTACAGATGAGAACACAGGCTTAGAGAGGTCAGGTGACTTGCCCAAGGCTGCACAGCTAGGAAGCCGCCAGGCTAGGGTGTTGCGGAGTGACATGTGGCCAACACACATTTCCTAGGATAGCTTTGATTTACTAATGAAATGGAATAAAAGTAATAGTCTTCCCAAAAGATTATGGACATGCCCCAGAACTTGAGTACCTGTGCATACAAACTACATCTCCCAGGCTGCCTCTGACACCGGAAGTGGCCCAGGAATCCTTGGTTAAATTTTGTTTCTCTAGGGCTTTGGAAAATGTGTAATTATGGGTATGCCTGAGTTCAGAGGAGCGAGAGCCGTGTGGGCTGGAGCGGACTGCAAAGGATTGGCACTGAGCTGGGAGTGGAGCTGAGGGGGCTGAGAGGGGCCTGGGGTGGGGCCAGCCAAGGCCAAGTTCACAGGCTCCAAGAAGCCTCCCTAAATGGCCTGCAACCCCATCTCTTTGCCAGGAAAATCACAAGGCCTCTCCTCAAACCCCATTCCCACTTAGTCCTGCCCATCTTCCTCCCACCAGGGTCTCTGGGGCAGCCCAGACTCCAGGCAAGGCCTGCTTGGCCCATAGACCTTTGCTCCAGCCCCTCCACCCTCACCCCAGACTTCCCAAGGAACTGGGTAAAGGGCTGTGGGGTGGGGCAACAAGGCCTGTGTCCTGGCACCCTGGGATTTGAGCAGTTGGCAGCGTGAGGACTGAGATGAACCAGCCAGCCTGCTCCCACCCTCTCCTGCAGTGGGGCCCTAGGCCCTGAGGCCCCGGCAGCTGTCAGCAGGGAATGGTGACAGAGGAGGGCCAGAGGTGACTTCTCAGCCCGCCTCTTCTCTCTCCCTGTGCTTGGGCCAGGCCCAGAGCTCTTCCCAGCTGTAGTCAGCAGCTGCTGAGCTTTGTTCCAGAGCCAGCACTGGGCACGGCCCTCCTCCCCAGGATAGCTTCCCACCACCCTGCATGGGCAAGAGCTGCTGCCCCTGGGGAGGGGTTGGGGCCAATATGGTGACATGGTCCCATCCCTTAGTTCCCTTGATCCTACTCAGGACACAGAGAAATAGGAATCAATGCCCCTGTTTTTATGGAAAAGAAAATAGATCCAGAGAAGCCAAGCAACTTGCTTGAAGTCACACAGCTACTGAGTAGCTGAGTTCAGGCTCCTGGCTCCTAGCTCAGTGTTCACTCTGCTGCCTTTCTTCAGGGTGTGTTTGTGCAGGGTGATAGAGACTTGGGTTCCTGGGTTTGACGCCCAGCTTGGCCACCTAGTAGTTTTGGGACCCCTGGCAAGCTCTTTAACCACTGGGAGTGGAACTCCTGTTTTCTTGCTTGTAAAGAGGATAATAATAGTCCCTACCTCTTGGGATTATTGTGCAAATGAAATGAGAATCCATGTAAAGTACTTAGCAAAAGCCTGGCATGTTCTAAGTGCCCCAAATGAGATCTGGCAATATTATCAAAGAGTATTAGCCATCTGCGTGCCCAGCACCGTGGGTGGTTCTGTGGGGGTTACAGACACATTCCACAAGTATTTATATCGGTCAATAAATGTTTATTTGGGACCTACTGTGTGCAAGGTACTAGAAAAAACACACAACAGTGATAAAACAGGCAAAATTCCCATCCCTGCTTACAATTTACACCACACATGTCTGGGGAGACACGACTTCATCTTAACCACAGAAGCCTCCGAGCGCTTAGTGCACATGGATATTATTACCCACACTTTGCAGATGAATAAACAGTTGAGAAGATTGGTGGCAGAGCAGGGGCCAGAACCCAGCTCTTCTGAGGTTCTTGGGCAGTGGCCCCGAGGGCTTCCTGGAAGAGGAGGCACTTGTGCTGTATCCCACCGGGCCTCACGGCCTGGCAGGAGAGGTTGGATGCAGACTGTATGGGACACAGCCATCACAGTCTGGGCAGCAACAATTTCAGGAAGGTCTTGCTGAGGTCAAGGCTTCTTGTTCCCCAGGGACAGAAGCGCAGCCAGAGCTTTAAATACCTCGCGCAGCCCAGAATAACCCCCATTGTCTTGGCCAGCAGCTGGGGGACGCAGGAGGATCCTGAGGGAGGCTAATCCTGGAGGTGGGGGCTGGCACTTGCCTATGGGTGGTGTTTCTTCGAAGACTTTTCCATTTGGCTCCTGCAGGAAGGCCCGCCTTGTGGGAAGGGTGGAGCAGCTGCCTGGGTTCTGCGTGAGCAACGTGTGGCTCAGGGGGAGCTTGGTGGGTGGGAGACTCCCAGGGAGGGCCCTGTTTCCTAGTGAAGGTGCTCCTTTGTGTGTCAGGGATGTGTTCATTGGCCCACTGGGCCCTCTGCTGTGGGCGGGCCTACCCAGGTCCTGCCCGGGGCTTTCTGGCACCCTCTCCTGCCCAGGCTATTTTGGGCACTGGCTGTGTTCAGGCTTGGGGAGGGATGGGTAATCCTGCCCAGACCAAGGATGCTGGGGCGCTGCCTGGACCGCCATTCCAGGGTCCTGGATCTTTGAATGCTGTAGACTCTGACCCTGAGTGCAGCCTCAGAGGCTCATGGTCAGTGGACGCCTAGGGGAGGCTGGCCCCACTGGCAAGGGCAAAGAAGGGCACCAGACAAACCTTTTCCCTTGGGACGTTCCCTGCTCTCGCCTCAGGAATAGTTGTGCTTCTTCTAAGCAACCGGTTTGTTTCTACCTCATGGGACACGGAATCCAGGGACTGGTCAGGCTTCCTTCTTCCCATTGGCCACCAGAGCTCAGAGCCAAGTGAGTTGGCTTTCCCAGACCTCTAGCCTCTGGCACATACTTTATCTACTCACCTCACTCCAGGCTCCATCTGTAGCCCTACCCGAGTTTTTCTTATGTATGTTCAGTTGATGTTCTCTTGCTTTTATGTGTACATTTTTGTAAGCTGCTTAGCGTCTTCTTGGAACAGGGTGGTGGGGGAGGTAGACAGAGACAGATGATGGAGGAGGTAACCCTTAGCTGGTCAGTGCCCTTCAATCTGCTCCTTACACTTGGTTCTGACTTTGTAATTCCGTCCGATAGCCCTGCCCTCTCTGCTGGTTGGAGTCACAGCCTAGAATTTTAGAATCCTGTTGTTTCCGAATTTCAGTGTCCTAAAATGTCATAGCCAGAAGGAACCTTTGGAATCATCTAAATTGAGAGCTTTCTAACTTACTATTATTGAGCGGTGAAACCCTATTTCAATAAAAATAATAGTATTTTGATTAACTACTATAATATTTTGATAAATAATCGCAAACTCAGAGCATTCACTGTGTGCTAATACTATTTGTAGCTTATTACATTTTTATTGAATCCTCACAACAACCCTATTATTATTAATTATCATGCCCATTTTACAGATGAGGAAATGGAGGCACCAGAGAGGTGAAATGTCTTGCTCACAGCCTCACAGCTAACCAGGGGCTGAACCAGACATATTATGTAGATGGTCAGAATGTAAAAAGGAAAAAAAGGTAGATTTCTTTTCATTGTAGTGAGTATTTGAGGGGGAGGGGGTCAAACCATCTGTCTGCCGCTCTAAAGTGGCCCCCCAGGCCGCTGAGGACAGACTGGGAACCTGAGCTCTCTACTTTATCATTTGACAGAGGGAGTCTGAGGCCCAGAGAGGGAAAGGGACTTGCACAAGACAGCAAGGTGAGCTGGAAGCCAGTTCACAGTCCACCCTGCTGCCCAGAGGGGCTTCACCCCTTTGCTGCTCTCCCCCGACCCCCACCCTGTCAGCAATCCCCAGCCCCTCCGCTGAACTCTCCCTTAGAACACTCAGCTCCCCTCCCCCCCACCCCAGGGCTTGGGACCTTCTGTACGGTCCTAGGGGATCAGGAGTGACCAGGCGCTAGGCCACCTCTCTGTCCCCTCTGACGGACTCATCACCTGAGAGGGCCGGCTGCTGGCCAGCAAGGGAAGGAGCAGCTCCTGCCTGGGTTTCCTCAGACACTGACAGGGTTCCCCCGGAGGAGAGAGCGTACCCCTCCTGCTACCAACTAGCCTGTCACCTACACGGCTTTTTCTCCAGCAGCACTTCATTCTTTCGCCTTTTCAAGACCCCAGTGGTGGTGGGCCGTTTCTTTACATCTAAAGCCTTCCTGAGGGAGAGCTAGTTGGCAGCGAGCTGAAGGAAAGGTGTATGTTGGGGTGGGTGTTCCCAAAGTGTGTTCTGTAGAACCCTAGTCCCATGAGCTCTGCATGAAGAAAGGCTTCCAAGTTTAGCAAGTTTGGGAAACGCCGGTCACCCCGTTCCCTCATCGTGGTGTTAGAGACATTAAGACTTAGGGAACCAGCTCTGCTTTGTGTAACCAGCCTTTCCCAGATGTGTTTGTCTGCAGGACCCTCCCCCATACCTATTCCTGTCCGGAGTTACTGTGCCTGGGATGGACATTCGTCATGAGGAAAGGGGAGAGGGCATTGCAAAAGGAGGGGGCCTTCTTCTTATTTCTAGGTCTGTTGCCCACAGGCCTTTGGTCAACCACGGGCTCGGCCCTGCCCGCCAACTTCCTCCGCCTCCAGGAAGCAGATGGGGAAAGCCCTGGGGGACCTGGGGAGCTGGCCTCCTTGGCCGCAGCTGCTGGGTTGTCGGTCCAGTCTGTTTTTTCCTGTTGCTGATGCCCACGGGAGCAGGCAGGAGCGGAGCCACGGCGGCTTGGCTGCCTGGCTGCCTTGTGCAAGGCCCTGGGGCCGGAGCTGTGGCCCAGCTCGCCTCTGAGACCCCTGCCCACTCCCTGGGATGCTGGTCTGGGCAGTGGGCAGGTTTCTCTTCAGTGACCATGGACTGTTTGTCTCCCCAGAGATGGCAGGAGGACGGCCCAGGTAGTATAGGGTTTCCAGGTCAGGCTTCCAGGCTCAGCTCTTCCAGCTCTGTGACTATGGGCAAGTCACCTTTCTGAGCCTCCGTGTCTTCATTCGTAAACCCCATTCATTGACTAATTTAACAAGTATCGTTGAGCATCCACTGTATGCCAGTTGCCTTTAGTACAGGGGAGACAGCGGTGAGCAAAGTGGACAAAGTCCCCGCCTTCGTGGAGCTGATGTTCTAGTAGGGAAGACAGATGATAAGCAGATAAACATGTAAATATAGGGTTGAATGTAGGTGGTGAGGTGCCATGAAGCAGGGTAAGGAAGTGACAGACAGCTACCTATCATAGATTCTGGACCTGGAATGTGATCAGGGTGGGCCTCTGTGAAGGTGACATCTAGAGGAAGAGCAGAAACTAGAGGAAGAGAAGGGGTGAGCCTATGTGGGGGCCATGTCCCAGGCAGGGAATACAGCAAGTGCAAAGGCCCTGAGGTGGGAGGGAGCTGTGTTTGAGATAAATGTGGCAGGTGGTGGGAGAGCGCAGTGGAGAGGAGGTTGGAGAGGTGTGTGTAGGTGTATGCGTGTATGTAGGCCATAATAGGGGGCTTTTCTTCTAATCCTTTGCTGAGTCAAAAGCAATGGAAAGGCCTAACCTAGTAGGTTCAGGAAGTGGTCATTGTCAAAAGTGGCATTTCATTTCAAGAAAATTTTGTGGAATATTTCTCCCATCCTCCCATAGGCCTGGCAGCGTGCTAGGGGCATCATGAAGCCTGTGGGCGATGACCCTGGTGGGCATGGGCAGGCCCAACCAGGTTGGTGTGGCCTTGAAGGCCCACGACAGGACCACCCGGGAGCCAGAGAACCTGAGAACCAGCCAGGCCTCCGGCAGGAGGCAGGCACGTGAACGCCGCAGGCCCTGTTGGCACCAACAGTGTTTAGCGGATAATATTCAACCCCTGGGGATCTTCTTGCTGGGCAGCCCAGCCAGGAAGCTGTTCCCGCTTGGCCACCTCCACCGCCTCAGCGGCACCTGGCAAACGGGTGAGGCAGGGTCATTTCCCGGTGGCTTCCTGCACCAGGGGAGGCCCATTCTTAGGGTGTCTGTGGGGGCAGGAGAGTGCGTGGACTTCGCGGGCGGGGGGGCATGGGGGACTGAGAGAATTGGGCTCTGGTGAGCAGCATGACAACAGCATGGCCAAGGGGCACTGCTCTCTAAGTGAAAAGACCATTCAGAGCTCGTCCCTTTGATCCTCTGCCACCTGGCACACCGTGTCCCATGGCACCAAACTTCCAGCCTCTTGACTGTGCCGTGCACTGTCCCACCTCTGGGCCTTGGCATGTGCCCTTCCTTCTGCCTGGTGTATACTTCTTCCCCTTCTTCACCCTGCTTAGGTGAAATCATCGTTCAGACCCAGCCGAATTGTCACTCCCTCTGCGAAACATTCCCCAAACTTCCACCTGCCTCATTAAGTGGGGGACCCTCTCCCGGGTCTCCTAGCCCCCATCCTTCCTTTTCGGAGCTCTCTGTGTGTCTGTCTACTTCAGAGGTTCTCAACCTGTGGGTCGCGACCCCTTTGGCAGTTGAACGACCCTTTCACAGGGGTCGCCTAAGACCATCCTGCATATCAGATATTTACATTACGATTCATAACAGTAGCAACATTACAGTTATGAAGTAGCAACGAAAATAATTTTATGGTTGGGTCACAACATGAGGAACTGTATTTAAAGGGCCAGAAGGTTGAGAACCATTGGTCTACTTCCCAGTTTTGTTCCCAGGGCCCAGCACATAGTAGATGCTCGATAAGTAAAGCTCAGAGTGACTTAAATTAAATCTGATTGGGCAGGTCTGGTTGATTATCCCTTTTTTTTTTTACAGATGAGAAAGCTGAGGTCGCCCTGCTAGAAAGTGGCCAAGGCGGCCTGGAGTCAGGGTGTCTGAGCAGAGTCTGCCCTCTGCACCCCTGGCCGCATCTCTCTGGGCCTGGGGGATAAAGTGCTCTTGCTCGGCCATGGCAGGAGCAGACCTATTAGGGTGCACACCCCAGCCACCTTAGAGGGACCTTCAAAGCAGAGACCATGCCAGGCCCACCTGGGAAAGGGCTAGACAGACTCAGTTTCTCGGCCGTGCTTCCCAAAGCAGCTCACTCCTCATTCCAAGTTTGTTCATTCGATCATTCAGTCTGTCTGTGTCCGCAGATACTAACTGAGCACCTAGTATGTGTTGTCTGTTCCAGAGATGCAGCAAAGATCAAAACACATGAAAACCACTGCCTTCCTGGTACTTTCTCTGCACGTTGACAGGGACGGGTGGCGTGGACGCCTAGCACATATCATAGGGGCTCGCTGCCCTTTGCTAAAAGGGAAGGGTGACAGGGAGCTTGTCGAAGGCCACATGGTGAGTTCGGGCAGAGCTGGGACAAGGAATCCCACACCCCAGCTTCTGGCTCCGGTGGTCTCTGTCAAAGGCCCTAATGGGCCCGCGGTGTTCCCCCAGGCCCTGGCTGGAATGCAGCCTTTCCCGGTCCTAGGCCTTGGTATGAGTTTAGATGGCAGCGGTCAGAGCCTCCGAGCTAGCCAACGCCAGGAGAGAGGGCTCTGCATTCAGACTGGATTCCTGTTGCCTTCGCTGTGTGGCCTTCACTTCTCCGAGCCTTGGGTTCTTATCTGTAAAATCTGTGAGCGCCAGTGTGTCTGCCTTAGGAGGCTGCGGATTTGCGTGAGCTATAAGCCTTGCACAGAACGTAGCACCTGCACCCACAAAGACCTTATCTCAGCGGGAGCACCTGAGCCTCAACCCTTCTTATTTGGGGAATCACCATCCTTCCTGGCCATCTGGCTGGGGAGTGCTGCCATCTTGGGAGCCTGAGTGTGGAGAGCTGGCAGGCCTCCGGAGTGGCACGGGCAGTGCAGGCATGCCAGCGGCGGCTGTGGCCACCTTCTTTCCGGCCCGGCGCCCCTCTCAGCCTGCCAGGGGATTAAAGGCCTTTTGGCCTTTGTGTCTGGCTCTCCCGCCCCTGGCAGTTTGTACAACAAAGTGCTGCCCCAACAGATTCCTTCCTTTTTGCCGTTTGCTGTCCGTGGACAGGGTACCATGGCCTGTGGGTGGGGCAGGGCACCTTGACCCTATCGCTGGGGCCTGGGTTGTAACAGAATAGAGAGAGCACCGTGGGGTTACCTGGGAGCCTGCATCAGAGAGAAGGGCGGGGGCATTTGACTGGGTTCAGTGTCCCAGAGAATTGGGGGCTGTGGGTCACAGCGACTGCTGGTTCCTCTGCCAGGCACAGGGGAGGGGCCACCGAGGCAGAGTCTGTGCAGGCAGGAGGCAGGTGGGCAGGCAGGGGCCCGTTTGTCCCCACCCCCACACTGTCTGTGGATTTCGATGGGGTGAGCTCACTCCAGCCCAGATGCCTGGAGTCTTGCCCTGGGCAGCTGCAGCCACCCTAGGGATTGCAGTGCTTAGACCTTCTGCCCAGCTGCGGGGGCGGTAGGGGGCTCAGCCTCAGGCCTGGGCCATGGAGGGGAGGGTGGGCTGGCTGCCCAAGGCATGTGAAGAATGTCTCTGGAGAAGTCTGAAGTTGAAGTGCTCAGCGGTCGTTTTAGAGTTGGCCTCAGAGCAGGCAGACAACTTGAGCCTTGGAACTAAGCTTTGTTGTCACCCCCAGTCAGTGCCCTGCCTGTGCCGCCAGCCCAGGGCCTGGGCAGCTGAGCCACACCCCTCCCTTCCTCCCACTCCTGGAGGCTGACCCCAGGCCTGAGCCCACACCCCACACTCCCATGCCCCCCTCATCCCTCACCTCTACCCCGTACCCACTGTGTGCTACTACTTCTAATGTTCATTGAGCCCTCACTGTAGACAGGGACCATGCTGAGTGCCTCACAGACTTGAACCCCATTCACTCAGATGACCCCTTCTGGGCGTCCGTTTCCTCACCTACAAAATGGAAATAACAGGACACGCTTAGTCTCTCAGTTGAAATCCTGGAGGTCAGACGTGGTTTGGAATTCAGAAGTTTTCAAACCTGAGAAAGGTGACATAGAGCACACGCCAGCTGTGATGTGACATCAATAGAATCTGGGGCAACACCCCACAATAAAACACACCACTATTGCTGCAGCGAAATGTCAGACTGTTCACCTGAAGCGGAGTGAATAAGCTATTAATAGCTTCATGTCAGTTCAGGTCATGACTTGGTAGCAAATGAGCTTGTTATAAACTTATTTAAAAAAACACACACTCTTGGTTTTCAGAGCAAGCGCCTTGGATTTCCCTTATTGCAAATGAGGGATAGTGGCCCTGCAGTGCCAACCCTCCCGGCTGCTGAGGACAAACAGGAGGCCTGGGATGGAGAAAGCCCTCCATGCAGTCTGACCCTTCTTTTTTTTTTCTTTTTCCTTATTGTTATTCTTTATTATATGACTATCTAATGAATGCTTAGATAATATAATGTATACTAAAGTTACATAGGTAAAAGAAACACAGCCCTAGCCGGTTTGCCCAGTGGTTAGAGCGTTGACCTGCGGACTGAAGGGTCCCAGGTTCGATTCTGGTCAGAGGCTTGGTCCCCAGTGGGGGGCGTGCAGCAGGCAGCCAGTCAATGATTCCCTCTCATCATTGATGTTTCTATCTCTCTTCCTCTCCCTTCCTTTCTGAAATCAAAAAACAAACAAACAAAAAAGAAACACATTTTTACACAATATAGTTTTCTGAGAACCAGTTTGAGAGTGATAACATTTTCTCATAACCATACAAATGGAACAGACATAAGAGGTTACTGAAATTTTCAACCCGTTTTTGATTTTCCAACTGAGAACAGGGGAGAATGCTATGGATCAACTGTTCTTATTGTCATCGTTTCACTGTGCGCCATTGTCCTACAGCTCTCATTTAGCAGCTCCGGAAATTCTTATCTATACACATATCCATCGCAAGGCCCTAAACTCCTTTTAAAACCTGTTTCCTATATCTGGATCTGTACCTCTCCTTGCATCCCAAACCTTCTCTAACTTTTGTACCCTTCTCTAATGGCTTGACCTTCCCAGCCATCCTCGCCTCCCTCTGCATCCTCACTTAGGCCGGGAGAGGGCCCAGCCTCTGTCCCTTGCCCCCAAGGGCCTCTGTAGGACTTGGACCTGGAGCTCTGTGTGCACCCACATTGCCGGAGTCCATTCATTGTCTTCACTAGCTGAGTTTAGACAGAGACCCCAAAAAGCTAGTAACCTTTGAAGTCCTAGCAAAGGTCAGAACTGTGTACCACCCAGTTAATCTAGGAACCACCCAGTTAATTTAGGTAATAATAGTTGAAGCATCATCCCCACCTTAGTTCACTAAATTCCTTAGATACTTATGTAGATCCTTGTTGATTATTGTTGATCAGATACTCTGCCTATTCCTGGAAATCATCTATTGATGAGCTAATCAGATACTTTGTCTATTCCTGGAAATTGTCTGCTGATCTGTGTCATTGAAACCTCCTTACCCTAAGGGCTACTCCAGATCAATAAAAGATTGGAGCAGCCTGAGCATGGGTGGAAGTCCTTGGGGACTTGCCCGCCTGGTCCCCCAATATTGCAAAATTATCTTGTGTCTTTTTCTCTCATTTGTTGTGCGGCTCCTCTTTCAGATACCAAACCCTACTCCACGCAGAACGTGGAGGGAGTGTTACTCAAGACACCACATCCTCGCCAGGAGGCCTGGACACGCCCAGCCTCAGGGAGCAGGTGCTTCCCAGAGGTCCCCTGTCTATCTGTTACAGTTCCCACCCCAACCCCCCTGTGCTCATTGGGGGGTCACCCTACCCCCACCCCCATCCTAAACAGTTGTTCTCAGCTCACTAGAACAGTCCTCTGACCTTGGCCTGTATGAGTCAGCTGCCCCATTTCCCCCACAGGAACCTGCAGGGTCTGGAAAATCCTCCTCTGCCTGGCTCCTTCCTCTCTGGCCCATGTCTGCCTTCTGGACACCTCCTCTCTGGCCCACCGTCCTTCCCCAGTGCATGCCTGAAGTACCGGGTTCCTCTGGGAGGAAGTCGCAGCCTGAGACGTGCAGACAGACAGGAACCCTGGGTTCTATTTCTGCCTTTGACGTTGAAGTCTCGGAGGGCCCTCCTTGGGACCTTAGGCACCGTTGCATGGGCCCAGGCCACTGCCAGCTTCCTGGGATCCACCCTGGGAGCAGGTTAGGTTGGGGATGGGGACCAGCTAGCCCTGGGCTTCCTGGCCCAGCCAAGCCCAGCCCAGCCCTACCTCCTTTCCTAATGAGCAGGGCGCTTGGGGTCCTGGCTCTGATCTTGGGCAAGTTTCCTCCTCTGTGAAAGGGGGCCATTCACATCTGCTCAGCCACTTCAGGGGCCATTGTCAGGGTCAAATGACACAGGCCTAGGAAATGCTCTGTAAACGGAAATGCAGTGTGGTTGCGAGGCTTTGCAGGAGTGACTCTCATTGACCTCTCGGTGAGTTGGGCTCATTGCACAGCCCTGGTTACAGAGGCAGTGTGGTGCAGTGGTAAGAGCTTAGCCCTTGGTGCCCACCAGGGTTCCGATTCCAGCTCTACCACCCAGGTCTTCAACCAGGTGACCTGACTCTGCTCCTTTCCCCCATCTTTACAGTGGGGCTGATTAACACCTATAACCAGAGTTAACACATAAAAGTCCTAAAGGAGTGCCTGGTGCATAGTAAGTGCCCAATAAATTAGCTCCTTTTATTCCCCAAGTAGACCCTGGACTTCTCAGGTCTGAATCCAGGTTCCCTTCTATGGGCAAGTCTCAAGCTTCCTCGGGCTCTTTCTGAAGCCTCTTTCCGGCCTGGCTCCTTCTCCCCTCCCAGATGTGAAATGCAGCTGCTGGAACCGTTTGATCTTCAGCTTTGCACAAGTGAAGTCTCTGCTCTTGCTGGCTTGGCCCTTGCTGCAGGCCCCGGTTGACCCCAGAGCCTTGGTCCTGGAGAGAGGGCTGCAAGCAAGGGCAGTCGGGCATGTGGAGGGCCCATTCCCGGGTCCCTGGGGTAGGGGACTTCTGTCCAGGCCCAAAATGCTCTGACTCTCTCTCCCTCTCACTGCAGATGTGTGTTCCTGACATTTTTTCCGAGATGAATCTCACTTTGCTATTTCCTGTCCGGTCCCAAGCCCCTCCCTGGGAGAAGCTCTGGACCTTGCTCACCAGGGTTCTCCTTTTCCAGACAGCGTTCTGGCGTCTAGGGGTGCCAGGAATCCCTGTGCCTCATGCAGCCCTCCTCGGCCTTGCTTGCATGGGAAGAAGGAGGGTGTGTCAAAGACATACACAGAGAGTCCTCGCCTGCCCCCCTAGTCCCCTCTGCCCAGTGTCAGTAGCCCCTGTACCAGGTGAGTCAGGGTGTGCTCAGGACCCACACCCCCATCCAGGGGAGGAGGGAGGACCCCGGGATGGGGATGGTCCTGTGATTCTTAGCCGGTGAGTGTCCGAATCCCCTTGAGCATACAGAACTCTAACCCGCTGGCCGGAGGTGAGTGAGCCTGACTCAGTCGCTCTGAGAAACAGCCCAGGAATCCATGTCTCACTCCTGGATGCAAACCTCATGGCCCAGCCCAGAAGTTCACTGACGGCCCTTGTCCAGAGGGAGAGGGTACAGGGAGGAGAAGGAATAGGAGGGGTTTGCCCATGGATTGTGGGGCGAGGGGCCTTAGGCCATAGTAGAGGATGAAATCAGCAGTGCAAGCCTTACACAGGTTTGGTAGCACTGCAAACACAAAGATGCCCAACTGGCACTCGGCCTGGCCTCCCGCAGGCTCCCAGCCTAGGAAAGGAGATGCATACAGACAGACTTCGTGGGGGTCTGTGCACCCTTCAAAGCAAGTCATCTCCAGGAAGCTTCTAGAATTAATAGATTATGACATTTTTGTCCATTCATTCACGTATTTATTGGATACAGGTACTGAGAAGTTAGAGATGAATTCATCACAGTCCCTGCCTTCAAGGTGCTTCTATTTCAGCAGAGGTACAGGCGATTACAGGGTGAGCCCCAGAGGGCCCAGGGCCCAGCCTGGGGGTGCAGGTGGTAGGGAAAGGCAAGGAGTCAGGACAGGTCTCGCAGAGGTTTTCTTTTTAGTCCTCTTCATTGAGCTGTAAAACATATACTAAAACAAACCCATCATTTCAAGTGTACAGTTCAGTAATGAGGAGGGTATGTATGTACCCAGGGAACCATCAGTCCAAAAGGCTCCCTCGTGCTCCTTTCTGGTCAGTCCCACCCACCCCTGGTCCCAGGCAACTACTGATCTTTCTGTCACTGTAGATGAGACTTTTTCCCCGTAGAGTTTCATACAGTCTTTGGTGTCTGGCTGCTTTCATAGCACAATGTGTTGGAGGTTCATCCATGTTGCCGTGCATGTCCGCAATTTGTTCCTTTTTATTTCTGAGCAGTTAAAGGAGATGATGTTTAGCTGGATTTTGGAGGACAATTGAAGTTAGCCCGATAAACAAAGGGAGGAAGGCCGTTCGGACAGAGGGACCAGTGTGAGAAAAGACCAGAGTCTCCAGGACATGGACTGTGAAGTTGGGGGGTGGGGAAGGAGAGGGACAGGCTGTTTCCTCGATTTTTTTCTTCTCCCTAGGCCTCTCTCCTGCTGCCACACTTTGTCCAGCCAGTGAGGGCTGGGTTTGGGTTTCACAAGCAAGACCATTTCCTTCTGGCCAGGCTGGGCTCCCCCGAGAGGGCCGAGGCCAGGGCAGGGCATGAGACGCTCCTGCCAGGCCATCGGGGCCTGGAGGTGCATTATGGGGTCACAGCAAATCCGTGCACACTTGTCAGGGGAGGGGGCTCTGAAGTTCCCTGGGGCTCTGCTGGGTTTGTTTTCCTCTGAGTGACTTGGTAATGCTCATTTGGAAAAATCTTGATCTTGTCTAAGGGAAAGAGGCAGTCACTCCCACACCCACCCCTGTGGCAGCAGGTGTGATGGCTGCTGGGGCCCTTCTGCTCCAGCCTGCAGGGTGCAGGGCCTCAGCAGCCCCTCGTGGAGCAGGTGCTGGGCTCAGCAGCAGCCTGAGGTCACGTGGAGTTGACACCATGCCTGACCTGCCCCCATTCAGCCCAGCTGCTGGATTCCACCCTCACCAGCCACTTCTCCAACGTGGCTGGAATGCGTTCCCTGTGGCCTGGAGATTTGGAGGCCAGACTGAGGCAGAAAGAGGTGGCCAAGTTGGCCTGGCTGGGAGCTGCCGTTGGAGGCAACAGCTCACCCTCAGTTTCTGCCTCTGTCCCCATCCACGCTGACCCTGGCCACTCTTCCACCAGCCTATGTTCCCATCTTGGCTGGTCCAGCCCACCCTTTACCTGCCTCTGTCCCCCTACCCACTAACCCATGTCGTGGATAGCTCCAAAAGAAGAGTCATCACTTACCAAAGTGATTTTAATTTCATTGTCTGTGAATTTGAGGATTCATTCAGACGTTGTGAATTTGCAGGGTTGGGCTCTGAGGCCTCAAGGGGCTAATGAAGTTTGGGGAAGCTGAGTCAAAAATAGTGATTCAGTCCCAGCCTGACTCTTTTCGCCAAACCACATCTGACTTAACCCCTGGAGGGCTTTGGGGTAGAACTCTGGGTCCCTCTTGAAGGGAGGGGAGGGGTCCTGGGCTGGGCAGGAGCTGGAGAGTGTGACACAGTCGTCTGTGTGGTCTCCCACAGGTGACCCGTGGACTGAGGGCATATGATGGCGTGTCTCTGCCTGAGGACGCGGAGACGGTCACGGCGGGCCGGGCTGGCTGGAGTGACTCAGACCTTTCTGACGACGAGGACTTGCTGGCTGACGAAGCCTCCGGAGGTGGGCAGAGGGTTCCGGTGGCCGGGAGTGGAGGGAGTGAGGGGCAGAATCAGGGTGTCCTCACTAGGCCTTAAAGAGGCCTCAGGAAGCTTGCCCAAGGTGGCTCCTCATAAGATGGGCTAAGAGCTGTGTGTGTCCTGAGCCCTGATCCCACTGACCCCAGGATTCTCCACTTACAACCTGTGTGACCCTGGGCTGCTGGCAGCTCCTCTGCTGCGCGGTCCCCTCCTAGGAAGGATGGTCAGGACCGACGGGGAAAGTGGTGGAGGACAGTTCCCACCCTATTCCATCTCCTCCTGTCCTCACCTGGAGGCCAGTCTGGTCTGGTCCCTCTCCCCCAGCACCCTGGGCCCACACCCTCTCTCCAGGCCAGCCCTCCCTACTAGGCTGGGGCAGGAGGTAACAGTTGTGCTTGACCTCCCCCACTATGTGCCCAGAACAGTGCCTGACACCCAGTAGTTACTCACCAAATATTGTTGCTGAGTAAGTCTCTCTTTTGGTTACAGATGGCCTGGGCAGTGGAGATGTGGGCAGTGGGGACTTCCAGATGGGTAAGTTGCTGGGCCATCCTATAGGCCCCATCCTGTGCCTGGGAAAGCCCAGAGCAGGTCTTCCCAGCCACAGAGGCCCTATCTCTGGAACCCGCAGGGCCCTTGGTCCTGCCGTGAAGGTGGCCTTGTACCTCCTAAGTGACAGCTGTATGCAGGTCCCTGCAAGGTCATGCATTGCCAGGTTCTATGCTTGCCTGTGCCAGGAAATACCTGGTTCTGTGATCAGGAGAGCAGGCACATTCAGGGTGGTACGGCCACAGATAAGAAATGCCCGGTTCTGAGTGGGACTGAAAGCCAGCTGCTCAGCATTCAAAGCAAAATCCTCACTTCCCAGGGCAGCTGAGCTGTGACGTTCTTCCTGAGTCCTCCTGGGGACTGCTGCAGAGCTGGGGACCCCAGGCAGGGTGGGCAGCCAGAGGGGCTCCATGGCATAGGGCTGGCCAACAGAGCTGATTGGGGGTGGGGTGGGGTGGGGGGACATGGGAGGGAACCCTGCCTTAGGGTAGGTCGTCTCTGGGAAGCCAAGGGTTCCCAGTGGGGGAAGAGGGCTGGGCTTCACGGAGGGAAAGGAATCAGGAGCCTGTCAGCTGCCCACTCTGCCAGCACCCGAAGTGCCAGCCAGAGCAGGGGCTGGCCCAGCACTGGGATGGGGGCTGAGAGTCCCTGCTTCCTCCCACCTAGGATGCTGGGTAGAGAAGGGACTAGCGGGTCACAGGTCCCAGCAGCTCCATAGAGTCCCCACTGACCTCTGGGAGCCAGTGCTGGGCACTCTGTGGTCAGAGCCAAAGATGGGGCTCGGCTCAGCCTGACCACTGGACAGTCCCCACCACCCAGTGCTGCCCACACTGGCAGGCCTGGGGCGAGTCTGGCCTGGGCATCTCCAGGGGTGAGGTCGACTCCCTTCAGCTGGCATCTCAGGGGCATCCAAATTCCAGAGGGTGGCATCCTACCTAAGCCAGTGCAAACAGGAGGGTTGGCCTGTGGGCAGAGTAGTCCTGACTGTGACCTCCCGGCACCTGGGACTCAGACACGGCCTGAAGCTTTTCCACGTGGAGGCCTCTGCCGGGCTAAGGATGCCTGGGAGCTGGCTGGCCCAGGAGTGGGTGTCAAGTGGGCCCGTGCACACAGCTCACATCCCAGAATGGCCTGTGCTGATGCGGCTCTGGGAGCTGCCTCTTGCCCAGCCAGGCCTGCAGTGAAGGGCCTGGTCCGGTCCACCCTGTCCACTCGGGATATCTATAGCCCCTCCCATGGGGCTGCCCACTGCAGCAGCTTTGCCCACTCTGAGTTGTTTACCAACCCATCTCCCCCATGAGAAGCAGCTGTGAGGGCAGGAGAGATCAGGGGTGGGACAAGGGTTGGGATGGGCAGTAGCAGCTGGGGAGGGCCCGAGAGTAGGGCCCCTTCCTTGTGGGTATGGCTGATCCGTGGGAAGATGTAGGGCTTCAGATCTTCTAGGCCCAAGCCCTGGCACCGCCCGCTGCCTTTGGGGCAGCTCCATGCAGCTGGGCTGAATCTTAGCCTGGAAGGCAGCAGGTGTGTCTGGTTCCCAGGGTCTCAGCATGTGTGCTTCAGCCCTGCCCTCTCTGTGCTGCTGAGCGAGGGCCATGCTGACTGTGTTGGGGCTGTCCCTGGCTGTGCCCCCTGCCTGGGCCCTGGGCCAACGCCAGACCCTGGAATGTAGCCCCAGAGATGGCACCTCCCCCCTCCTCTTCCCTCTGGCAGGGCTCTGCCCCCAGCCCTGTCCCCCCTCCCGTGTGCCCCTCCTTGACAGCCCCTGCCCACTTCCTCTCATCCAATTTCTTTCCATCTTCTGACCTGTCTCTTTGTCTTTCCTGTCTCCGTGTCTCTCCTACTCCCCTCCTCCCCTGCCTGGGCTGTCTCTTTCCTACACTATGCCTCATCCTTCTCTCTCTGTGCCTTTCTTCCCCGTCGGCTTGCCTCCTCTGCCCCCATGTTTCTCTGTCTTTGCCTCATTTCCTTCTGCCTTTGTCTCACCTCTCTCTCATTCCCCCCCCCACTTTCTCCATGTCTCCGTCTGCATCTCTCTGTGTCTCTGTCTCCAAATCTCTGTTGTCCCCCCACCCCTTCCCCGCACCCCCCGCCCCCGTCTGTTGTCTTCTTTCTCGCTTCACGTCTCTGTCTCTCCCTTTGGTCCTCTCCACCTGCCTTGCTGTGTCTGCCCCTCCTCGTCTCCCTCTCTGCTGCTCCACTCTGCAGGCCCTGGGCCACCCCTGGGCCGCCCTGCCCTGTCTGGCATGATGGTCTCGGAGCCTGATGAGGCGTCTCCTCTCAGTAAGTGACTTGCCAGCCTGGTGGACTCGTTCTCTCTCTCCCTCCCCACCCTCTCTCCCAGCTCTCCCTTCTCACTCCTTTTCCTTCCTCTTCTCTTCCTCCCCAGCTTGTACTTTGTCACACTGGCGGCTCAGAGGCACCTCCCTCCAGGGTCTGGGGGCCAGGCCAGCCCCTGCCCTGCCCCAGCTGGCCCGCCTTCTCCCCTGCCCTGCCCAGGATGCAGTTAGGCCCCATCTGGGCGCTCAGTCGGAACAAAGTGGGCTGGGCCTGCTGTTCTCCCCGTGGAGTACTGGTTGGGCAGGGATGGGTGTGGCAACCTCTGTGGGGGAAGACCCTAGAGTCTGGAGGCATCTTGTGTCCACCTGAGGACTGGCTGATCCTGGGCCCACCTAAGGGACCCAGGGCTGGGGTTCAGGGGCCTAGGTGTGTGTGGGAGTTCTGGTGAGCAGGGAGTGAGCATGGGGAGAAAGAGGGTAGACTGCATTCCACACCCCCACCTGGGTGCAAGGCAGCTCTGGGCCTCCTGTCCCTCCAGCCTCTGGCTCCGAGTGAGCTCTCCAGATGGGGTCAGAATGAGGACTAGGAGGGAGAGGGCTGGCCTGGGCAGGCACCCAACGAGCACTCCCAGCTCTGGCAGCATGACCGCCTCCCAGCACCCTCAGCTCTGGAGGCTGGTTCCTGAAACAGACAGACCTCACCTGCCCCAACCCTCAGGCACCGGCTGCAGGAACACATCCCAGGGTGGAAGAGGGAAGGGCTCGCCCTGACCTACCCTGGTTTGCAAAAAGCCGGGGGTGGGGTCAGGCTGGAGGGTCCATGCCCTTCCCAGGCCCTAGGAGAAAGGGGCTTTGTGGAGCGGTCACATTCCTGGGCAGAGGCCTGGCCTCCTCACCCTCACCGTGCCGTGGGGCTGAGGCCAGGGGCCAGGGTGGGGGGGACTCTCAATGGACCTCTGTGCCCGCTCACAAGGGGCCTCTGTGGCCAAGCTCGTGGCTTCCATACTCCGGCCCCCAGAGCCCCACCCGCCTGGCCCCCAGGAGCCCAGTCCGGCATGGTCCCTGTGGCTCCGAGCAGGCGGTGCTGCCCTCACAAGCACCCTCTCTTGGTGTAGAAGTTTAAGTTTACTCCTGTACCGGCCACCCCTGTCTGGGCTTGCTCAGCCTGAGCCTCAGAGGGACAGGGTCCTGGTTCTGGAGGCGTGTGCACCGATGGGCCTGACAGAGTGAAGAGGGAGGAGGACAGGCCTGTAGTTAGGATGCCACTTCCTCTGCCACCTACAGGCTGGTCTTCTGTCACCTCTCTGAGCCCACTTCTGCCTCAGGGACTTTGCAGCTGCTGTTCCCTCAGACTGGAATGCTGTTCTCCCAGATAGCTCCCCTTGGCTCACTACCTTCCTTCAAGCAAGCCCTTTGAGGAAAGGCCTTCCCTGGCCCCCCGGGGAGAGTAGCACCTACCTCCACATCTTCCATGCTCACTTGTTTCATTTCCTTTCTCCTCCCACTGGACAGTGATCTCTGTGGCCAGAGGACTTGTCATTTGCGGAGTTCACTGCTACATGCCCTGTGCCTAGAACACCACCTGGCCCTCAGTATAGATTTGTCAAAGCAATGCCTGCCCCCCTCAGATGGGAAGAAATAAAACCAAACCCATTCCTCCCGTTCGTCATAAAGACCAGAAGGAATAGTTACAGCTAACTTCATGTAGCTCCTACTGTGTGCTAGACCCTGTTACAAGCACCTTGCGTTTGTTAACTTACTCTTCACAACTCTTACTCTGGGGTGGGCACTACTATTACTCTCATTTTACAGAGGAGGAAACGGAAGCTCCGTGGAGGTAACTTTCTCAAGGTCGCAGGGCTGTAAGTGGCAGTTTTGCTCCAGAGGCGGAGCTTTTAATCACTAAGCTACACTGCCTCTCATATAGGAATTGGTCACAATATTTTGCACCTACTGTGTGCCAAGCTCTGTGCTAAGCACTTTGTACATATTTAAAACTCATGTCAACTCAGCATTTATAATTTACACCAAGCATGTCAAACTCGCAATCTGCAGGCCACATGCCTCATTTATTTGGCCTGTGTTCGCCTTTGAGTTTGACATGCTTGATTTATACCTTAATTCATGACATTGAGAATTAATGCATTAAAAAATCTTGTCCTTAATAGGTGCTCAAGAAGTGATTGGTGTATCTGTTTACATACATATGTATGAGTCATTTGCAACTTATATTAACTTATATTTATAACTGCTATATGAATTCATTAACATTATGAGATGTAATGTGTATAAAATGTATAGTAGGTACCAAGAAACGATAGGTGTATGTATCTGCTCACACCAATCTGATATGAATTGATTCAGCCATCACTTATTAGGCATCTCCCATGTGCTAGATGCACACACTGGGGATACAGGAATGAATGAGACCTGCAGTCTCCCCACCCCCCTCAAATTCATAGTCTAGCAGTAGAGAGGGCAAGGTGACAACAGCTTCTGATTTTCTAGCCCGTTTTTCATGCCAGGCACGGCATCTGAGCACACAGAGAGAAGGTGCATGTAAGCATATCATTTATTCCCTACTGCTGCCCAAGGTGTTAATGTAATTTATGTCCCCAATTGACTGAGGAAGCTCAGAGCGATGAGGTCTGAGATGTGGCTGACCTCAGAACCCATGATTTTTATGAAGATGCTCTACGATTCACATGTATTCAGACAGGACTGTGCAAGGTGGGCTAGAAGGTGCTCTGATGGAGAAGCAGAGAGTCTGCGAGAGCCCCAAGGAGGGGTCTCTAACCAGCTAGGATTAGAGGAGGTGATGGCTGAGCTGAGCCCTGAGGGGTGAGGAGGAATTGGCCAGGGAAGAGTGGGGAAACATTTGGGTCACTTGCAAGTAATTTCTGTACTAGGCCAGCCTCTCTGGAAGCCACTTTTCTTGTTTAGCCTTCCTCTGAGCTGCCAGGGGCCTCCTCTTCTGCACCATCTCTTGATTTCTGGATCAGACCACTTTCCCTATTAGTTGAAGCCCCTCACTCAAGGGTGGGGCCTCAGCTTTGACCCCTGGGCAGACAAGCCAGGGCCACTGTAGTATGTGGTGATAGGGGCCGTGCTGGGCAGAGCTGTAGGCACCCAGGTGTCAGCCTCAGCAAGAGGCCTCAGGGAACATCTCCCTATTTCCACCTACGGCCTAACTGCTGAGGCCACCACACAGTGACACACCTCTTCTCCCCTCTCTGCAGTTTATTTCCGAGCCCTGGTGAATTTCACTCGCTCCATCCACTACAGCTCTGAGCTGGAGGACGCAGGCTCCCAGGCTTTCCAAGAAGTATCCAAGGCTGTGGTAGACACGGTGAGGTGAAGGGGCTTTTGGGAGCTCGCCTGGTGTCGGTGGGCAGGACTTGAGGGTGGGCTGAGGGCATCTGGAGGCTGACGGCGCTGTGTCCCTCCCCAGCTGGAGTCAGAGTACTTGAAGATTCCTGGAGACCAGATTGTCAGTGTGGTGTTCATCAAGTGAGAAGGGTGCCCTGGGGGCTGGTTGGGGGCTGGTGGGTAACCCGGAAGAAGCTGACAAAGATGGGGAGAAGCCTGGGTACTAGGAGGGGAGGCAGAAGAGGTCTAGTCAGGTGAATATTGGTGAAAACTCAGGAGTTAGTTGGGGGACAATTTGGACCTTAACATGCCCTGCCTGGGCTACAGGGTGTCAGGAGATCAGGTCTAACTGTCAGACAGGGGACCAAGCGAGGAGCTGAGACCACAGGCATCTTTCTCACCCTGCTCCCCCGCCCCATGCCTGTCCCTAGGGAGCTGGATGGCTGGGTCTTCGTGGAGTTGGAC
>NW_005871176.1:2097756-2100470 GCF_000147115.1 Myotis lucifugus | reverse complement strand
CTGCGCTCGGTCGTCTCCAGGGCTCCATTGCCTCCTACACCACCTCTCCCCAGGGATTCCAGTTTCGACACCTGGGCACAGGTGAGCCCATCTTGGAGCCTGGGGTCACCTCCTCCAGTTTATCAGACTCATGTGGATCCCTTTTGAGTATCCCCACCATGGGCTGTCTTAGCTTGGGCTTGCACACCACTAGGGACAGGGAGCTCACCACCTGGTGGGTCTGCCCTATCGATCCTTATGCAGTCTTGTCTTGGGTTGAGCATAAATTGTTTCCTCTAACTTGTACCTATTAGACTCAATTTCTGTTCTCCATCTACCTCTATACATTGACAATAGGTAATCTTTTCCTCGTACAGCATTTTCAGATCCAAAACACTTTTGTGTTTAATAATAACCAACAATTATTTACCAAGCACTGAATACATGCTAGGCACTCTGTAATGCCCTTAATTTCCAGCCTCAATCTTCACAATAATTCCTGTGAAATAGATATTATACCTCCTGCTTTAGAGATGAGGGTATTGAGGCCCAGAAAGGAAAAAGGACTTGTCCAGATCCACATACACAGATAATGGAAAAGAAAGAACTTAAACAAACCCTGTGTCTATGCCAGTCTTGCCAGAGTCTATGATAAGATGAGATGAGAAGCAGATGGGAAACTGAGGCTCAGAGAGAATAGGAAACTGGCCCGAAGTCACACAGCTGTTAGATGCAAAGTCTGGGCCTTTGTCCTCTCACTGGCGCAGGGTTCTTTTTGCTGCACCCTGTCTCCTATTTTGAGTCCCTGAGTCTTTTCTTCTCTAGGCTAAACAGTTCCAGTTCATTCCTCATAGGCTACGGGTCTCAGCTCTCTATTTCAGTCCCCTCTCCTGGGAAGACTCCAACATGTCACCCCCTCTGACTCAGTGGAACTCAGAACTGAACAAACTCCCTGTCATGGTGTAGCCCAATCAGGAAAATGCAGTGAAGCCATCACCTTCTCATTCTGCACATAAACCGTTAATTAATGTACCCGAAGGTCAGGTTTGCTCTGTTGGCATCCCCAGGCCCAGGTCTGAAGATTGCAGGGGGTCCAGCCTCTTCATTTTTCAATGAGTCTTCAGGGCTAGGGATGGTGGGATGGGCCTGGCCCAGCCCTGCAGCTCCCAGGTCCCAGGTCCCAGGGGGGATGGCTGCTGATCACCCCTTCCTTTCCAGCACAGACACCCCCGCCCCCCTTGCCGCTGTGGCGGCCGCGGTGACACCAGGTGAGAGTGTAAGCCGGAGCCAGGCCCAGCAGGGTAACTGAAGTTAATAGGTGGAGGGGAAGGAAGGATGAGGGCAAGATGGCTGGGCATAGCCCACAAGCCACCCCTTCTCCTCTTCCTCTTTATCCTCGCTGGGCCAGGTGTGGCCTGCATGTGTGTGGTGTGGTGGTTGCATGTGTGGCATGTTAACTGTGTGTGAGGCCTGTGCCACACATATATCTCATGTGTGCTGTGGATGTGTCCACCATGTGCTCTTGCTGAGTCTGCCCAAAACCACATGGCCTGACACAGGGCACCAAAGCCCACGCCCAGCCTGGCAGTGCCTGAGCTGTCCTTGACGCCTCCCATCAACCTTCCGCCTGCCCCTCTGACTCCCTCCAACCCCACAGTGCCCCAGATCCCCAGAGTCTGCACGGAGACTGAGTTTGCCTGCCACAGCCACAATGAGTGTGTGGCCCTGGAGTATCGCTGTGACCGGAGGCCTGACTGCAGGGACATGTCTGATGAGCTCAATTGTGGTGAGGGGCTGCCTGGGGGCACAGTGGCCTGCAGATGCCAGGGAAAGGTCAGGATATGCCTGGGCCTGCAAGTCAATCGGGGTTGTGAGGGTTGGGTGCAGGCAGAGGGGTCTGAGGGAGGTGGACAGGGACATGGAAGGGTGATACCAGGGTCAGGGCCAGGGCACTGGGTGTGTGTGGCAGGGAGGGCCTGGGAAGTGTGGGGGGCAAGGGGTGAGGAGTCACACGCCTGCCAACGCCAAGTGGGCTGTGTCCACAGAAGAGCCAGTTCCAGAGCCAGTTCCAGAGGTCCACTCCACACCACCCCATCTGGCGGAGATTTTACCTGTAACACCCCGGCCAGAGGCAACCACCACACGGCTACTTCCAGTCACCCCGGCTCTCCGTCCTGACAGGCCCTGTGGGCCCCACGAGACCACATGTCACAGTGGGCACTGCATCCCCAAAGACTATGTCTGTGATGGGCAAGAGGACTGCAAGGACGGCAGTGATGAGCTGGACTGTGGTGAGGACTGGGCAGGGATGGAGGGAGGGGGCTCAGGGTGGGGGACCCGGCCAGAGGCGGGCCTCTGGCTGAACCCTGCCTGGTTCACTCAGGCCCCACTCCGCCCTGCGAGCCCAACGAGTTCCCCTGCGGAAACGGGCACTGTGTCCTCAAGCTGTGGCGCTGTGACGGCGACTCTGACTGTGAGGACCACACCGATGAGGCCAACTGCCGTGAGTGTCCCAGGATTTGCCTGGCGCCCTTGCCCCGCCCCGCCCCGGCCTCGTTCACCCCGTTCTTTCTCTTCTTGGGTAGGTTTGTTTACTCTCCCTGGCTGCGTGGTGAAGGCCCTGGGGACAAACTTGAAGGTTCATCTCTCTCTGACCCCAGCATTGAGAGCCCTTGGCTCTGAGCTGGTCTTTGTAGCAAGCAGTCTGGGCAGATTGCCCATGGTTAATGTCTCTT
>NW_005871176.1:2090122-2092095 GCF_000147115.1 Myotis lucifugus | reverse complement strand
ATTGCCTGAAGCACACAAAAGGGCATCAAGCATATCCCATGGCTTGCCTAGCCCCTGGATTGGGCTCTGTCTTGGCCCAGGTGGGACTCCTACGGGGGCCTCGCTGGCGCTACAAAGATACGATATGAGCTGGCTCGAGGCACGCTGGGAGCCCAGTGCAGCGGCCGGGATGTGGTCCCTTGTGGAGTGCTGGATATCGCCCTACTCTCTCGAGGCCACACCACCCCACCCAACCTGGTGCTCTGAACCAGCGCCAAGTCCCAGTTCTCTGAGGGTGGGGGGGGCCTGAGCCCTCGGGGCTGGGGGTAAGAGGGTGCAGGCTGGGCAGGCACTGACGGGTGACCTTTCGCCCCCCGCACCTCTGTCTGCACCCAGGAGCACTGGGTCCACGAGTCTGGCCAGCCAGTGCAGCGGGCGGAGATGATGCAGGTGCTGCAGAGCCTGGAGGCTGTGCTCATCCAGACAGTGTACAATGCCAAGATGGCCAGCGTGGGGCTGAGCGACATCGCCATGGATACCACTGTCACCTACGCCACCAGCCACGGCCGTGCCCACAGCGTAGAGGAGTGCAGGTGCCTGACCCAGCAGGGACCCTGGCAGGGATGGGAGAGAAACAGCAGGACCTCACAGTTCCTGCAGCCACTGTCTTGGTCCTTTCCCCACAGGTGCCCTGTTGGCTATTCTGGCTTATCCTGCGAGAGCTGTGATGCCCACTTTACCCGGGTGCCTGGAGGGCCCTACCTGGGTACCTGCTCTGGCTGCAACTGCAATGGCCATGCCACCTATTGCGACCCTGTGTATGGCCACTGCCTGGTGAGTAGTGCCAGCTGGCACTTGGACGCTGGGTAGGGGCAGGGGACAAAGACAGGGGTCATGGCCACCAGACAAGCTTCTGTGACCTCTGGACGCATTCATAGAGATACAATGTTCAGATGAAGGAAGTGAAAGTCCTATTTTCTCCCACCCTGGTCAAACCAATGCTGGAGCCTGGCTGGTATGCTCAGTGGTTGAGCATCGACCTGTGAACCAGGAGGTCGATGGTTTGATTCCCTGGTTTGATTCCCAGTCAGGGCACATGCCTGGGTTGCAGGCTCAATCCCTAGTAGGGAATGTGCAGGAGGCAGCCGATCAATGATTCTCTCTCATCATTGATGTTTCTATCTTTCTCTCCCTTTCCCTTTCTCTCTGAAATCAATAAAAATATATTTTTTAAAAGTCAATGCTGGAGAGTACCATGCAAAGCAAAGGAGCCTGTAAATCCTGTTATTTCATAGGAATAATAAAGAGAGCTGGGATTATGGAGCTGACAGAAGAGAAGGCTCAAGCAGGGAAAACTTTTTATCTCCAAATCTCTGAAGAGCTATCGAGGGTAGAAGGAACGGACTCCAGAGGGCAGACCTGGCCAGTGGGTGCAGATTAGAAGAGGGAGGCAGGTTTAGGTCAGCAGAAAGCAGGTGTTTAGCTGCCATGTGAGGCGTTGAGCTCCTCATCAGGATGCAGCTGGATGCTTCCCTGTCTGCAGAGCTGTGGAGTAATCTCAGCATGATGGGGGAGGCGGGGCCCGACAGCCTCAGAGGCCCACCCTGGTGGAGCCCATCTGGCTCAGTGTGGCCCCACATTGGGGGCAGAGGGCTGCTCTATAGAGTCTGAGCCACTCCCTTCCCTTCCTCCCAGAATTGCCAGCACAACACCGAGGGGCCACAGTGCAACAAATGCAAGGCCGGCTTCTTCGGGGATGCCACAAAGGGCACGGCTTCGGCCTGCCGGCCCTGCCCTTGCCCGTACATTGATGCCTCCCGCAGGTAGGACCCAGCTCAGGATGGGGCGGGTATGTCTGGGTGAGCGGGCAGCGTAACCAGCTAGGGGCATACTCTGGGCAAAGAGGTGGGAGGCTTGGGTTCAAATCCTAACCTGGCTACTAAGTTGTTCTATGCTACTTGACCTCTATGGGCCACCTGCCTTCCAGGTGTTGT
>NW_005871176.1:2081960-2083685 GCF_000147115.1 Myotis lucifugus | reverse complement strand
AGAAGCCTCCCACTCATCATACACAAGCCCCCAGAAGGTGATCAGCTTTCTTCCCGGAGAGCCTCAACCTTAAGCCTGCCATTTGAGGTCCTTGGAGACCTGCAGTTCACCTCCAACCCCAACATCCCTGACCCACCCTGGCCAGAGTCTTCCCAGAAAACCCCTCATTCTTGTGAAGGGCATAGGTTTGAGGCCTGAGCATGCTAACTACACGGGCTCCGTGGCCTAGGCCACGCACCTGCTCTTCTCCCAGCTGTTTCCCCAGCTGTAAAATTAGGCCCATTGGTTCTTCCAGCGCTGTGAGGTCATTGATCCCTGACTCACAGCAGGCTCCCCAGGATTCTGTAGTTCTGCCTCCATTCATCTAGTGCTTTCTCTCTCCATAGGTGTGCCCCAGGTTACTATGGCAATCCCCGCCAGGGCCAGCCATGCCGAAGTGAGTATGGTTGGGGAAGCCTTTAGGGTTGGGCTACCCAGTCTGCCCCAGGGGTGAAGCTAGGACAGAGCCTTTGTTCTCCTTCCTCCTGGGGCAGAGCCTTTGTTCTCCTTCCTCCTCAGCTTCTTCGCCTGTCACATCTGAGCCTCAGCTTCTGTGCCTGTAACATGGGGATTAGTAAAAGGCACCCCCATGCCAGAGGGCTGCTGTGAATGTGTAGAAGGCCTACCTGTGGTTCAGAAATAAACACTTCCTATCTTGGCGGAGAGTTAGATGACCGGGGGTGGTGGAAATGGGAGTGCTTGGTAGCGGGTTTGGGATTCCAGCTGTGGCTTCCCTCCACTGCAGGAGACGGCCAAATACCAGAGCCAATTGGCTGTGCCTGCGACCCCCAGGGCAGCGTCAGCAGCCAGTGTGACGCTGCTGGCCAATGCCTGTGCAAGGTTAGTCTAAACCCAGCCCTTTATGAGGCCTGACCTGCAGCCACAGTGGTTACCAGGCCTTCCCTCTCACCGTACCCTCGGGACCGTTGCTGTGCCCTGGCCACCTATCCTCAGCAGGCTGCTCTCTGCCCCACGGCTCCAAGACTGGTGGGAAGTCAGGCAGCAGCTGATGGGATCTGGGGCCTGGGTATGGGGCCAAAGGGGCTCCCAGAATTGCTGGAAATGGCTGGGAAGACTGGGCTCAAGGGTGGCTGGAGGTGCAAGAGACCCAGCCTAGCTCCCTGCACCCACCTTTTCATCCATCCTCCCAGGCCCGGGTGGAAGGCCTCACCTGCAGCCACTGCCAGCCCCACTACTTCTACCTAAACGCCAGCAACCCAGACGGCTGCCTGCCCTGCTTCTGCATGGGCATCAGCCAGCAGTGCGCCAGCTCCTCCTACACCCGCCACCTGGTAAGAGCCTGTGCCCACCCCTGCGCTGGGGCCTGCCACCTGCCTCTCCCTGACTGGGGCAAATCAGAACCCTGGCCCAGTGGCATCCCCACTGTCTGTGAGGACACCTATGCCCATGCCCCCATTATTGCCATGTCAGTACAGATCCCAGCAACACTCGCCCTGCCCTCATACTCCCCATGACCCCAAATTGCTTTTGTCAGCACTGGGCCCAATCCCCTCCTTTCCCCATTTGTCCTCCCCATTCGCCCATTGTTTCTGTCTCAGCCCTGATCTCAGCCATCCCCGTTACCTTTCCTCATGCCTTCCCATGCCCCTCCCTCACCAAGGGGGCAGCCCCAGTACGCAGGCTGACACTCACCCTCCTGCTTCTAGATCTCCACCCCCTTTGCCC
>NW_005871176.1:2071202-2081642 GCF_000147115.1 Myotis lucifugus | reverse complement strand
CTGGCAGCTGCCGGAGACATACCAGGGAGACAAGGTATGACATGCAGCAGGGGCTGGCAGGCCCTCCCTGATCGTCATCTTTGGGCCAGGCCTCTGCTGAGCCTTGGGGCCAGTGGGGACTCAGACGCTATTTGACCTCAGAGCAGTCTGGGCCAGCAGGCAGGTGTCAGCCACATTGTGGTTAAGTGCACAGGCCTCAGGGTCCGATAGGCCTCAGCCCAGACCTTTCCCATTACCAGCTGGCTGCCTTTTGATAAACCCCAGCTCCAGGGTGGCTGGGAGGATTGGAGATCGTGCTTGGCACATAGTAAGTGCTCGTCTGTTGGTGATTATTAGCTTTCATGCAATTAGGCCCTGGACGAAACACAAGGACAAATAAGACACAGTTTCAGTTTTGTTCATTTGCTCACTGAAAATTCACCTGTGCCGATGGCTCTGTGCTTGGTGTTGGGCATAATAATAATTCTTATTGTAGGTCATATTTATTGAGCTCTTACTCCATGCTCAGCACTGTTCCAGGCACTTATTTATGTATCACAAATCACAGCTGTATGAGCTGTGTACTACGACTGCGCTATTTCATCGGGGAGGAAACTCGGGTGAGAGGTTAGGCAGCTTGCCTGAGCTCCCATAGCCAGAAGGTGACCGTGCTGGGATTCACACCCAGGTCCGAGGGCCCCCTTAACTACACTAGTCAGAGACAGGCATGTCTTTGCTACTCCGGAGTCATGGTCTAGTGCAGTGGTCGGCAAACTCATTAGTCAACAGAGCCAAATATCAACAGTACAACGATTGAAATTTCTTTTGAGAGCCAAATTTTTTAAATTTAAACTATATAGGTAGGTACATTGTTATTAACTTAATTAGGGTACTCCTAAGGCTTAGGATGAGCCACACTCAAGGGGTCAAAGAGCCACATGTGGCTCGCGAGCCGCAGTTTGCCGACCACAGGTCTAGTGGGTGGTGATGGTGGTCCTGTGGGGTGCAGGGTCTTAGGGGAGGATCCAGGGCAGCTGGCCCAAATGCGTTCCTTGAGTCGTCATGGTCATTGGGTGGCACCCAGAGAAAGAGGGTCCTGGTCCAGGAGTCCCCTGCTGGCTGAGGCTGGTGTTCAAGCAGACATGTCCTCTCACCCAGGGCCCCAGGAAGGTCAGGGACGCTTAGGAGGTGGAGTCTCGAGCTGTCCTGTCCTTGTTCCTTGGACAGACCCAAGTATCCCAGCCTCCTCCCAGGGCTGTCTGCCTTCTAGTCTCTTCTTCCTTCTCGGGTTCCTCCTTCCCTGGCCTGTCCTCCAGTTCCTAGACCTCTCTCTCTCTCTCTGACTCCTCTCCTGGTGTTTCCCTGTGCCCCACAGAGGGAGGCATATTTTGCGCGGTTGCGCCGGGCTCACCAGGTAGGCCCGTGATGTGATCTGAGTGGTGTGAGGTTGATGTGACATGGACATGGTGTGTTTTTGGATGCCCTCAGCCCTGCATGGGGAGATGCCCAGTGCCCAAGGCATTGTGGGTCTGCATGAACCCAGGTAGTGCCCATTGGCTCCCTGGTCGTGGCACTGTTGTGCCCAAGCCCCTGCAATGCTAGGAGTTAGAGTCAGGAGGTGGGTGTGCCTTATCTGCTGTGTGGTCCAGTTCTGGTGCCAACCATCTGGTGGCCAGAGTGGTGGCCTGGTGGCAGGGAAACTAACTCAGTGCTAAAAACCACATGACTATACCTGGCCCCCAGGTTATCCCAGCACTGCCTCCCCGGCAGCCTCCATTAACCTTCTGTGTGCGTACCCCCCTCTAGCAGCCTGGAGTTAACCCCTGTGTGCCAGCCTGGAGAGGGGAGCATGCGTCTTTCTCCCCAGTCAGTGTGAGCCTTTCTGGCCATGATATCCACCGGGAGAGGACACTCCCCAGGCCTCCAGCTCTAGGACCCGGGAGGTCTGAGCTGGCCTATGCCCTCTACCCATCAGAACCGCACGTCCCTCTCAGAGGAGCAGTTGCGGGTAGCTGTGACTACTGGGAGGATCCCAGGGCCGCCAGAGGGCAGGGGCCGGGCGCAGCAGCTATCACAGGTAACCAGGGCCTGGCCTGAACAGGCTGCGTCAGGGGCCCCAGAGAGCCTAGTTCAAGCAGGAGCCTTGAGCCGAGGCCCTGGCCTTCCTGGGCCATTTTCCCCATGCCAGACCAGGCCCCAGCCTGATGCCCAGTCCACCCCAGTGTTGTCCTTGGGACACATTCCAGAGCCATGAATGGCTTGGCCTGGCACCGTGGGTACGCATGGAGAGTGAGGCCCAAGGAGCTCCTCCTTCCCACAGATGCCTCTAGGTCTGCCCCTCTTGCCTCTATATGTGCTTCTCTCCATAGCCACAGCCCATAGTCACCTGAGCCCGTCCTGGGCTAGCCCCATTAGGCTCATGAGGAGCAAGAGGGTGGCGGGTACAAGGGCCAGCGCGTCAGGCATCAGCAGTTGTGAACAGATAGAACAGAAGCAGGCGGCTGGCTGGGCCTGGCGCGGCCTGTGGGAGGGCAAAGCCTCATGACATCCTTTCTATCCCTCTCTGCTCCTTCCTCTGTCCTCCCTCTCCTGGTCCCTCAGGTGGACGAGGCCCAGAGGAGGATGGACGCTGAGATCTGGCAGCTCCTTTCCAGCTTTGCTGCCCAACCTCACCCCCCTGCCCCCGGGCTCCTGCCCCATCCCCAGCCTGCAGCTGCTCTGCGAGCAGTTCCGTCCTCCTTCTCCTCTTCCTCCTCCTCCTCCTCCGCCTCCTCTGCCTCCTCTGCTCCTCTGTCTTCCATAGGCTCCCAGGTATGTGCCAAGGCACCCACCAAAGACCCACATACACCATGTTTTCTAGACATTGGTTCTGAACCAACTTTACAATGTCTGGCGTTTCCACACACTGCCTGGACTAGTATGTAGTTCAGACTTTCCTTTAAATTAATCATGGAACAACTCAGTTATGCTAGCTGTACATTTTTAAGTACACTTTAAAACTGCCATTAAATTTAAAAATGTCTTCTGGTGTGCTGTGTCTGTCTCCTTGGGGTCCACAGGAGGCACGGACCCAAACCACGCCCAGCGAGAGCAGTTGGGGTATTCGGTCCAGACAGGGGAAGCAGGTTTTCCAAAAGCAGGGCTGGAACCTAGGCAGTGGGGTGCGGGGCTCTGTCCCTCGGCCCTCGTGCCGCCCACCTGCTCCCTCAGCTCTCACTGCCTGTCCTTCTGTCCTAGTTCTCTCTCTCCTACGAAAGCTTCTCTCTACTTCCGGAAAGCCTCTATTATTGGCAGCTGCCCCGAGCCTTCCTGGGGAACAAGGTAACAAGGAGTTGGGAGGGTTCAGGGTGTCATCGAATCCTGAAATGTCAGAAGGCCCTTTGTCAAAGTCCTTCATGATCAAATGGGTAGACCAAGGCCCAGAGAGGGGAAGGGACTTGTCTGGGGTTCCACGTTTAGGTCAGAGTAGCTGAGACTACACCCAGCTCAGCACTTGCTCTTCAGTGGCCACAGGCCCTTGGCAGAGGGGCTGTCTTGCGCAGCGGTTCTCAACCTGTGGGTCACGACCCCTTTGGGGGTCAAACGACCCTTTCACAGGGGTCGCCTAAGACCATCGGGAAAACACATACATAATTACATATTGTTTTTGTGATTAATCACTATGCTTTAATTATGTTCAATTTGTAACAATGAAATTAGGGGTCACCACAGCATGAGGAACTGTATTAAAGGGTTGCGGCATTAGGAAGGTTGAGAACCACTGCGTTAGAGGGAGCCTCAGGAAGTAGACACCCCTCCTTTAGGCTCCCTTTACCCTGCGTCACTGAACTAGCTCTTGGCACTACATTCATTCATTCAAGAAGCATTGATTAAGCACTCACTGTGCGCTGTATTGTAGATGAGCGAAGACCCTGGCCTCTCACTGCTCACTGTCAGTTTGATTATCCTGCCTGTTATCAGCACCAGCAGCATTGTTATTAACATTAGTGTTATCTTGGCATTACCTCCATCTTATTCCGAAAATGACTTAGAGTCTTCTAAAGCAGCGGTCGCCAACCTTTCGGACCTCACGGACCACCCGTGGTCCACGGACCACTGGCTGGCGACCGCTGTTCTAAAGAATACACATAATTTGTAATAAAATAACACACAGAGCAGCAGACAAGACAGTCTGGCCCAGGAGAATGAGGATGGGGAAGCTCTGCTGACGCCACGGGTGGAGCTGGACGAGACAGGGATGGCAGCCCTGGGGCTGGGTGTCGCAGGCACTGTGCTGAGTGCAGTATTTTACGTGACCTGTGGCATCCAAAGCAAACAGAGAACTAGTTGTTTCATGGTTATCTGGCGATGGCCCTAAACTTCTTACCTTACCCTGAGCTTGTGGAGAACATCTCGGGGCCCGCGTAGCCCAGGACTGGCATGCCGTCCATAGACAATTAATAAATGCTCACAACTGAATGAACAAACAAATGAACAAATGGGCTAGGCTTGATGCACTGTGGTATTGGTTTGAACATCTGCCCTGGTGGCAAAGGACAGAAAGGGAAGTCCTGTGGGGCAGAGCTGAGGCTCTGGCTACCCACATGAAAGCCTTCGGTGGCAGACCTAAGGGCTGTTCCATTGTGAGCCATAGAAAACCTAAGTCCAGCTGTCTTGTCAGCAACAAAGAAAGGAATCTATTGGCTCAGGTAACTCCAGAGTCCAAGGGTATCTGGTATCAGGCTTGGCTGGATCCAGGGGTTCATTAGGACTTTATCTCAGTTGGTGTCCTCCTCCAGCTTCCAAGATGGCTGGTAAAGGACGTTTCTCTGTTCCAGTAGAAAGAGCAGATGTGCCAGGTTCACATCTGATGGAGTGGAGAGGGGGAGTGATGGAATGTGCAGATTGGCTGGGCCTCGCTCATGTCTCTCTTCAAACTACATGGCCTGCATGTAGGACATAGTTTCTTTTAAAGGAAGCCAAGGCTGCAGTTTGCCAAAAGCGGGGAAATGGATTCTGAGCAAACAAAACCCACCTGCCCAGACGAGACCTCTGAGGAGCCACCCTCAGCCCCATCCACCTGGCTAAGAACTTAGAACCTTTTGCAGCCTCCCCTGGGTGGTCACTGTCCTTACTCCTTCTGCTTTGTGGGTAGTTCCTTCTGATGGACAGGGACTTGGAGCGTGTTTGCTGTGATTATCAGGCACTTGGAAATGGGGAGCCCCAGAAGCAGAAAAGAGGCTGCTCAGGGTCATTGTCACCGGCTCAGGCTGTGAAGGAACTGAGTGATGGCCTGTCTCCTAGGCAGGCACAGGCCAGGCCTAGTGACCGGCCTCTGTTTGGGTGGTGGGGTGACACAGCACAAGTACAAAAGCGCCTTGAGAGGTTTTGCCCCCTCACCTGGGGAGGGCAATCAGGCTGTGACTGCAGGGCTTGCCTCTTGCAGGTGGCGGCCTATGGCGGGAAGCTGCGGTACACCCTGTCCTACACAGCCGGGGCGCAGGGCAGCTCGCTCTCTGACCCTGACATCCAGATCATGGTGAGCACCCGATTCCATGCCGGGTGGGCTGAGGGGAGGCCAGGGGGCACCCTCATTGCTTCTTCTGTCCTTTCAGTCCAGCACTCAGCTGGCCTGGCACGGGCTGTGGGGGGAGGAGGGGTAACCCCATGCTCCCACCTCAACATCTGGCTGCACACTACCCAGGCAGAGGCCCAGCTGCCGGGAGAAGGGGGCAGTGGGCATGTGCCAGATTCCTTTGGGCACATGAGCCTGGGAGATTGGAGCGTGGGAGGCTGGTGGTACAGAGTCTGGAACTGGTGGAGGACTCCACTGTTCCCAAGAGCCCCTCATTCCCCTCCAAATCCCACTGGTGTCTCCCAGGGCAACAACATCATGCTGGTGGCCTCCCAGCCAGCACTGCAGGGCTCCGAGAGGAAGAGCTATGAGATTGTTTTCCGAGAGGTAAGGGGCACCGGCCACCCTGTGTCCGACTCTCCCCCACCCCCACCCTTGCTTTGGAGCCCGGCTTTGACGCCAGCCACCCTGCTGCTCGCTCCCCCATCCTCACCTCAGAGTCCTCCTCCAGTGCCTGGAAGGCAGGAGCTGGGGGGCGGGTTGCTGCAGAAGCAGCACACAGAGCCTGACCCCCCTCACCCACACATGCTATCGTCCCCCCGCCCAGGAATTCTGGCGCCGGCCTGACGGGCAGCCAGCCACACGCGAGCACCTCCTGATGGCGCTGGCTGACCTGGACGAGCTTCTGGTCCGGGCCACGTTCTCCTCGGTGCCCCTGGCGGCCAGCATCAGCGGGGTCAGCCTGGAGGTGGCCCAGCCCGGACCCTCAAGGGGACCCCCGGCCCTGGAGGTGGAGGAATGCCGCTGCCCCCCAGGCTATGTGGGCTTGTCCTGCCAGGTGAGCGTGGCCAGCCGACTCGACTACTCTGGCGCAGCTGGGTCAGCAAGCTGGTCAACTGGCATTTGACGAGTCGTAACTTTAATGTGCTCTGCAGTATCTCGTTTATTCTTCCCAACAGCCCTGGAAATGTGTAATTATCCCCTTTTAACAGGTTTTTTAAAAATAGAGGCACTGAAGGGCGAATGGCTTATTGAGGGCACACAGCTGCCCTCTCCGGAGGTTAAGACCCAGTACGTGCTCTCAGGGTGCCCACCAGAGACAGGCAGCCCATGCAGAGACTAGCCCAAAACAGAGCGAGGAAGTGTCTCAGAGAGAGGAGGAACCATGGGGAGGGGATAGGATTCTAGGCAGGAAGGCAGAAGCTCAGAGGAATGTGTGGGGAAATAGCTTTCAATGCAGAAGGAACGCCCCTGGAAAGCCGGGCTGGGGTGTGGGAACTTCCTTAGGCCTGGGACAAGGCTACCAATGGGAGCTGGGCCCCGGGAAAATCCCTCTGCCAGTGGTGAGTGAGATGGATGGGCAGAGGGAAAGACAGGGAGTCCTATTGGGAGGAAGGGCAGTGGGGTGGTCCACCGTGGGAACAGCCCCCCACCCACTCGGGAGCCCCACCGTGGGAAGTCCACATTTCTGCAGTTTTACATCTGTGCACCTTTACTGTGGCCACAAGAGCTTTCAAACCCAAGTACATGAACTTCAGGTCCCTTGGAATGATAAGATTTAACACATTTTGAAGGCGAACCCCTGGAGAAAGCAGAATCCTTGGTGCACATTCTCTGCAGTGAAGCAAAAACAGATTATAAACATGCCTTTGAAATGGTCGGGAAGAGAGGGAGGGCCTGGAGAGATTTCAAAGAAGGAGTGGCGAACAGCAGTTCATTGTTTTCAGAACCCATGACTACTCACCGAGAATGAGTAAAAACATCCTTGGTTGTGTGTGTGCAGCCTCCGTCACTTTATTTAGTGAATGTACAAATGGCTGTGCAGCTCTTCAAGGGCTCATTCCAACTCCTCTCCTGCACCCTCTTTTTCCATCGAGGGTTACGTTTTTTCAATGAAGACCCTGCCAGGAGAATTTTCAGGAACAGAGTCCTGGGAATACATATGGGCTCTGCATTCAGGATGAACTATTATTTCAGTAAATTTAAGTGTCGGGCGATGCCAGGATGGGCTCGGACAACATCCAGCTTTGGAGTGTAAAGTGAAGACGAAGACGTGCAAGAGGGCGGCTGAGAGAGGGCGAGGGGGTGGAGGGCTGGGCCTGGGATTTTCCCTCCCAGAGCCAGTGAGTCTAGATCAGTGATGGCGAACCTTTTGAGCTCGGCGTGTCAGCATTTTGAAAAACCCTAACTTAACTCTGGTGCCATGTCACATAGAGAAATTTTTTGATATTTGCAACCATAGTAAAACAAAGATTTATATTTTTGATATTTATTTTATATATTTAAATGCCATTTAACAAAGAAAAATCAACCAAAAAATGAGTTCGCGTGTCGCCTCTGACATGCGTGTCATAGGTTCGCCATCACTGGTCTAGATGGTAGGAAGGGATGCAGGGTGTGGGGTTCTGGGTCTCCTGGCTTTGGATGAGACTGCACTGGAGATGGAGACCAACCTTCCTCTCTCCCTGCCCAGGACTGCGCCCCTGGCTACACACGCACTGGGAGTGGGCTCTACCTCGGCCATTGTGAGCTGTGTGAATGCAATGGCCACTCGGACCTGTGCCACCCAGAGACTGGGGCCTGCTCGGTAAGAAGCAAGCAGGGCCAGGGCAGGGGTCAGCTTGGCTGGGCCTGGGGTGGGGTACCAGGGCTCGCTGTGGGATAGGGAGGGGATGGGCTTGGTAAGATTGGCCTAGGTCCAGGGGCAAAGGTCATGGTGCACGGCCTGTGGGACAAAACACCTAGGCCAGCAGGTCTGATCACATCACCAAGCGGCAGCAGGCATGGTGGGGTAGCCAGAACTATGGAATAGCATCCATCTTCATTTATTTACGAGAGGCCCGAAATTTGTGCAAGGGGCTTGGCCCTCGCAGCCACTGCGGCTGCCTCAGCTCTTGCAGCTGTGGAGTCTGCCTGGCAGCCCCAGCTTTGTCCGGAAGGTCGTTCTGCTGTTCGGCCGTCCAGTCTAATTAGCATATTACACTTTTATTATTATAGATTTTTTGGTTAATCCTCTCCTGAGGATATTTTCCATTGATTCTTAGAGTGTTTTCCAAATGAACATAGGATGTGTTTAGTGACCTTTTTTCACTTACAAGGTCATGAACATCTTTCCGTATCATTAAGTACTTTTTATACCTGAACTTTTCAGAGTGGGGTGTGTTAGCCTCCCTGCAGTATGTGGTCAGGGTTGGGTGGTTGACAGAGCAAGGAGCATGGTACATTAACCCTTTGAGTGCCAACCAATATCCTAGGAACTATGCTAAAATTGCCAAGGCGTTTTTGCTGATTTTATAGCAGTTTAGGAAATTTGCACTTAGGTGCCATCTGTCAATAAAGAGTGAACTACCTGCATCTAATAGTGACACTGCAGGACGCTCCCGGCACTTTTGGCGAAAGACAGGAGGAGCGCTATCGTGCTCCCTGGCACTCTAGGGGTTAATCAAACAAACATGAATCTCTTCAGAGAAGACTATTAACCCACACGTATTTATAATAAAGCATCTATTTCTAAAACTCTTTCCCCACACACCCAGGTATACCCCTCTACTTTTCCTGTGATATTACAGGTGTGTAGGGAGAAAATGTAAGAAATGTAATCAACATCATCCTTTGTTAGATATTTGGGTGGGTGTTGTTTTTAGTTCTCTCTTCATGGATTTTTTAGGTTTATTTCCAGCATTTTGCTGCTATAAACACCACTGAGCTAAACAGTCTTTAAGATAAATTCACAAACATGGTATTTCCAGATCAAAGGATTCCAAAATTGTCAGGCTTTTGGTAAATTCTGCCGAAGGGCGAGTGGCTGACATCTTTGTACCTCACAGCAATGCCAGCACCATGCCGCTGGGGAGTTCTGCGAGTTGTGTGCACCTGGCTACTATGGAGACGCCACGGCCGGAACACCTGAGGACTGCCAGCCCTGTGCCTGCCCACTGACCAACCCGGAGAACATGTGGGTGCCCTTGCTCAAGGCCCAAGGAAGAACTCCCACTGGGGGTAGAGGGCACTGCACTGGCTTTCAGGGCAGAGTGAAGGGAGCAGGGTGGGATGTGGGCATCCCATGGCCTGACCTTTGCCTTCTCTATCCCAGGTTCTCCCGTACCTGTGAGAGCCAGGGAGGTGGTGGGTACCGCTGCACAGCCTGCGAACCTGGCTACACTGGCCAGTACTGTGAGCAGTAAGTTTGCAAACAGGAAGGGTGAAGGGAGTGGGTCTTTGGTAAATTTCTAGGTGAGAGCCCTAGATAGGGTGCTGCTAAGAAAGTTCTCCACCAGGATCATGTCCCTGCCCTTGATTCCCTGTTGCCCTTGGGTAGCCTCGTCACTCTTCAGTCTCATCCACTTCCAACACCTAACTCTGCTCTGGCTGGGCTGAACTTTGTGACTACTTGATGTTCAGGCCTTTGCACGAGCTATTTCCTTTACATGGAACATTCTTCACCCTCAAACTTCCCCTTTTTGGCTAACTCCTGTTTAGCCTTCACGGCTCAGCTTCATTCATTCATTCAGCACATTTTTATTGAGCACCTACTATGTGATGTGTAGTGTGTGAAGGTGTTGGAGATACAGTGGTGAACAAAACAGATTCCATCCCAGTCCTGTGTAGTCTACCACCTGTAATGGGTGAGAAAACAGCAAAAAAGAGATCATACAAATATATAATTACAAACGTTGATAAGTAGCCTGAAGAGAATATAACAGCTCCCAGGGAATATAACAGCTCAGAAGCCCCATTCTCTGGGAAGCCTCCTCATTCTCAGGGCTGGGTCTGTGCACTCACAGCCCCCAATACATGTTCCTCACTCTCATTTTATATAGTTTTCTCTCTTCCTTCCTTTCTTTCTTTCTTTCTTTCTTGCTTTCTTGCTTTCTTCCTTTCTTCCTTTCTTTTCTTCCTTCCTTCCT
>NW_005871176.1:2069048-2070840 GCF_000147115.1 Myotis lucifugus | reverse complement strand
GCTTAATGCTCTCCAGTTCCACCCATGCTTTTGCAAATGGTAAGAATTTCTTTTTTAAAGCAGTGTAGTATTCCATTGTATAGATGTACCACAGTTTTCTAATCCACTCATCTGCTGGTGGGCATTTAGGCTGTTTCCAAATCTTAGCTATTGTAAATTGTGCTGCTATGAACATAGGGGTGCATATATCCTTTCTGATTGGTGTTTCTGGTTTCTTGGGATATATTCCTAGAAGTGGGATTACTGGGTCAAATGGCAGTTCCATTTTTAATTTTTTGAGGAAACGCCATACTGTTTTTCACAGTGGCTGCACCATTATGTAGTTTTCATGTTGGTTCCCAATAAGTAAGTTCCGTAAGAGCGGGAACTTCGTCTTCACTGTTGTATTTCCATAACCTAGCATAATAGTTGCTTAATAAACGTTAATTGAATGAATGTCTTCCTGGAGAATAAAGGCTTTACCACCCCCACACCTAACTTGCTGATATCCCCTTGCCCTCCCCTTTCTCAGTTCACCAAGGGACTGTGTTGAGGCCTCTTTGGTGTCTGAAATCCTTCCAGAGCACTGAGCCTTCCCAGCCCACACTGGGCAGCCAGCTCCCCAAGTCCACCAGGAGGCACTGGGTGCCCTGGGAGCTGACAGAATTGGTCATTGTTCCTCCCCTACAGGTGCGCCCCAGGTTACGTGGGGAACCCCAATGTGCGAGGGGGCCGATGCCTGCCACAGAGTAAGTGGGACCATGGCCCCTGGTTGGGGTGATGGGCAAGTCAGGGAGCCTAGGGAGTTTAAGAGGTGCTAGGTCTGGGGGACAGGACCAGGAGTAGGGCAGGCCAGTCTTTGGAAAAGTAGAGATACTGAGATAGTGCCATATGCTCGGCCTCCTACCTGAATGGCCTCTCCTGTCCTCCCCTCCCCCTACCAGCAGACCAAGCCCCACTGGTGGTCCAGGTGCAACCGACTCGGAGCATAGTACCCCAAGGTGGCCCCCACTCCCTGAGGTGCCAAGTCAGTGGGAGCCCACCCCACTACTTCTACTGGTCTCGTGAGGATGGGCGGCCCTTGCCCAGTAGCACCCAGCAGCGACATCAAGGTACCCATGGCCCCAACCCCATGAACCACCCAGTGGGCGGGGAGGCACTGGCCTGTCTCGGCCCTGCTGGGGTCCTGCCCTTCCACAGGGCTGGGTGATGGGAGGAGGGTGCATCTGCATCGACGAGTTCCCATCTGTTCCCCACCAGGCTCCGAGCTCCACTTCCCCAGCGTCCAGCCCTCTGATTCTGGGGTCTACATTTGCACCTGTCGTAATCATCATCATGCCAATACCAGCCGCGGAGAACTGCTGGTCACTGGTGAGTTCCTCCTTCTCGTCCCCAGGACAGCCTGCCCTGGGCTGGGCTGAGGCTGCAGACCCAGGCAGCTGGCACATTCATCTCCCAGAGGGCTTGGTGGTTGCCTGGACAGGGCCACTGGCCATGGAGATGGAGAGAGGTGATGGAGTTAAGAACTGGCTTTAGAGCAAAGATGGCCGGACTTGATTGTGGTTGCTGAGGGAGAGAGAAACGTCTAGGATGATGCCTAGCCATCTGGTTTCCAGCAGCGGGCAAATGGGGTGCCATTTACTGCGATGAGAGAGGCTCGATAGGAGGGTTCTTCACTTGGGCTCCCCCAAAAGCAGAGTCTGAGACAATGATTTGCATGTTAGTAGCTTATTTAGTAGGTGAAGAAAGACAGGGAAGAGAAGGCAGCCAGCAACAGGTGTGTTATTGAGCAGTACCACTGTGAGCAGTTTTT
>NW_005871176.1:2055175-2067998 GCF_000147115.1 Myotis lucifugus | reverse complement strand
CATTGATTCTTAGAGTGGAAGGGAGAGGGAGAAACACAGAGAGAGAAACATTGATGTGGGAGAGACACATCAATTGGTTGCCTCCTGCACGCACCTTGTCGGGGCTGGGGATCAAGCCTGCAAACGAGGTACATGCCCTTGACCAGAATCAAACCTGGGACCCTTCAGACCAGTGCTCTATCCACTGAGCCCAACTGGCTAGGGCTAGGGGTGGTGTTTAAAGCTATGGGACAGGGTGAAATTACCAGGGAGAGTGTGGCTTGAGGACAGAGCCACAAGGAGCTCCAACTTCAGCATGGCAAGTTGGAGTCTCTTTTACAGCAAGAGACTTGAGCAGGTGAGGCCAGTGAGCTAGGGGGAGACGGGGAGGTGCGTGTTGGAAGCCCAGAGGGGAGAAGGCTTCCAGGAGGGGGTGCTCGGCCTCACCATATGCCCTGAGGAAGGGAGATGTGGCAGAGAAATAACCCCTGATGAGCATGCTTTGACAAGAGCTGTTTTCAGTGGAGCGAAGGGGTAGAACTAGATTCAAGTGAGGCAGAGAATGGATGGGAAGGTAACGAGTATAGATAATTCCTTCGAGTCTTGGCTCTACAGGGAGACCAAGAAATGGGGTGGTAGCTGTGGTGAGTATGGAGTCAAGGGGGCCTTTTCAGAAATGGGATATGCTAGAACACACTTGTCTGTGGAGAGGAATGATCCAGTGGGGAGGGCGAGGAGAGAGTGAGGTGGCAGAGCGGGCACAGCAGAGGGAGGAAGTCCCTGGGAGGGGCTCCAGCGCCCAGGAAGCGGGGGGTGTGGAGGGAGAGCTTGTTCCTCAGGGACCAGGAAGGAGGGAGGTGGGTAGATTTGGAAAGACAGGGAAAATTCCCGTCTAGCAATTTGTTTTCTCACTCAGTGTGAATTGAACCCATTAGCTACAAAAGAGGAAGGGAGGTTCTGGAGGGTGGAGAGGATGGGAGGAAGTGGGAAAGATTTGGGGAGGATGGGAACTTGAACCAGACCCAAAAGGCCAGTTGGAGTGAAGTGTGAAGTGTTCAGAGCTCATTTGTGGTCTGCGGTCGTGAACTGGAGCCAAGCGGGCTCCTGGTGTGACATTCTCCCGTCACAGCCCGCTGGCTGCTCGGTGCCAGCAGAAAAAAAGACGATAATGGGGTTCGGATGGATGAGGGTGGGAAGTGCCAGGGAATGGAATCTGCGCTAGACTGGGAAGCAAGTGACACCCAGACAAGATGATAGAGAGAGAGAAACTGGCCACAGGACAGGGGCCTGGCCGCACACCACTCACGGGGCCTCCCGTCCCTGCAGAGGCTCCGAGTAAGCCCATCACGGTGACAGTGGAGGAGCAGCGGAGCCAGAGTGTGCGCCCCGGAGCTGATGTCACCTTCATCTGCACAGCCAAGAGCAAGGTGGGCGAGGCATGGAGCGGTCACCGGGGAGCCTCTATCTGCTGGGGTCTCCGAGCGCCACCCCTAACCCCCACCCCATCCCCTTGCCCCACCTGCAGTCTCCGGCTTACACCCTGGTGTGGACCCGCCTGCACAATGGGAAACTGCCAGACCGAGCCATGGATTTCAATGGCATCTTGACCATTCGCAATGTCCAGCCAAGTGACGCGGGCACCTACGTATGCACTGGCTCCAACATGTTCGCCATGGACCAGGGCACAGCCACACTGCATGTGCAAGGTATGCTGCTCATGCCCATGCGTGGCCCACCACCCCCGGCCTTCCCCAATGCCCACCAGGACTAGTGTTCGGTTGACAGTTTCTGAGCATCCATGGTACACCAGGTCCTGGCATAGACTCTAGCTCTGCTCTCTTGCACTACATGTTCTAGGAGGGCGGAGATAAACATGGAACAAACGAACATGCAGGATAATTGCACAGGGTGATGCACGCCGGGTTAGTGATAAATGGTGATAGGAAAGTGAGCGATGATGTGGGGGAAGGGTGAGCCACTCTTCATGGGTGGTGAGGGAGGATCCCTCTGGGGAGGTGACATCTGAGCTGAGGCCTGAAGGAAGGGAAAGTGTTCAGCCACTTAAAGAGCCGGCAGAGAGTGTTCTTGGCAGAGGAAGCAGCCCGTGCAATGGTCCCGGAGCAGGAGCGTGTTGATGTATGAGGAACAGCATGGCCAATGTGGCTGGAGCTGTGGAGGGGCGGGGGATGATCAACTTGAAGATGTAGGCAGAGGTGAGTGCGTGTAGTACTTGGCGGATCATAGCAGGGAGTTCGGATTTTATTCTAAGAGCAATAGGGAGCCACAGATAGGCCTTAAATTCACAAGTAACAGACCCCATTGACATTTCAAAAGCTCCTTCTGCCTGCTCTGTGGACAAATGGCCCTGAGGGGCTGGAGTAGAAGCAAAGAGAGCAGCCTGGAAGCTCAGAAGACACTTCCCCCAACCACATGTTCTTTCTCCCGTCAGCCTCGGGCGCCCCATCTGCCCCCGTGGTGTCTATCCACCCACCACAGCTCACAGTGCAGCCCGGGCAGCTGGCCGAGTTCCGCTGCAGCGCCACAGGGCACCCCACGCCCACCCTTGAGTGGACAGGTGAGGCCGTGACAGGAATGACATTCAGGGCCTGGCTCTCCTGGATGTGGGAGGCCTGGGGCAGCACTCTAGGCTGCGGGGAGGGGGGCAGCAATGCCCGCCCAGCAGGTGCTGACCCGCTTCTCCACATCAGGGGGTCCTGGTGGCCAGCTACCTCAGAAGGCACAAGTCCATGGCGGTATCCTGCGCCTGCCAGCTGTGGAGCCCTCGGACCAAGCGCAGTACCTGTGCTATGCCCGCAGTAGCGCCGGGCAGCATGTGGCCAGGGCCATGCTCCATGTGCATGGTGAGGGGACAGGCTGAGGGTGGGCTGGGAGCACATGGGCAGCCCAGAGAGGTGTTCTCACGGGGCTCTGTCTGCAGGGGGCAATGGGCCCAGGGTCCAGGTCAGTCCAGAGAGGACCCAAGTGCACGAAGGCCGCACGGTCAGGCTGTACTGCAGGGCTGCTGGTGTGCCCGGTGCCACCATCACCTGGCGGAAGGAAGGGGGCAGCCTCCCCACACAGGTGAGGAGATCCATCCGGCCAGGCCCATAGGCTCAAGAGAGTCCCAGCATTTGCCATCTGCCCCTCCCACCTGTACTTCCTACCCCATCTCTGCCTCTTCTGGCTCTGGTCACTTCCAAGAGGGTGGCCTGGCTCCGTGCCTCTTTGGTGCCCAGCTGGGCCCTAATATTGGCTCTGTGCTTGCCTCTACCTTTCCCCCCTCTGCCTACCCTCGCTGACTAGCCCTTGCCAGGCTGCCACAGCCACTCAGGCAACTGACCCTTCTCCTGTGTGGCAGGCCCGGTCCGAGCACACAGACATCGCCACCCTGCTCATCCCAGCCATCACGACCGCGGATGCCGGCTTCTACCTCTGCGTGGCCACCAGCCCCGCCGGCACCGCGCAGGCCCGGATCCAAGTGGTCGTCCTTCCAGGTGCAGGGCCTGTGGGGGCTTGAGGTGTGGGGAGCGCCAGCCAGGGCTCTCCTGAGGCCAACTCACTCCTCTGCCTCCACCTGTAGGTGCCAGCCCCCTGCCAGTCAGGATTGAGTCCTCATCATCTTCTGTGACTGAAGGGCAGACACTAGACCTCAACTGTGTGGTGACAGGGCTACCCCAAGCCCAGGTCACATGGTACAAGCGAGGGGGCAGCCTGCCTCCCCACACCCAGGTATGAGCTCCCTGAGCCTGAGGCAGGTCCCGGGGTGGTCCTGTGCACAGGGAGGCTCCATACAGCCCTGGCACTTACTCTCCTCCCTCTCCAGCTTCCGGCATGGGGCGGCTCAGTGGTGACCACAGCCCCCTCCCCATCCTCACATACCTCTGTCCCCACCCGGCCCAGGTGCACGGCTCCCGACTTCGGCTCTCCCAGGTTTCCTCAGCTGATTCTGGAGAATACGTGTGCCGAGTGGAGAACGGGTCAGACTCCAAGGAGGCCTCCATCACCATCTCTGTCCTCCACGGCACCCATTCAGGCCCCAACAACACCCCAGGTGAGGAGCCAGTGGGCCTGGGCAGAGGCCGAGCCCTGGGACCTCCTCACTGTTCCCAGGGGAGGTGCCTGTGGTCCCCTCAGGGCAAGGGGGGCCACTAGGCAGGCTTTGACCTTCCACTCCCTGCTTGGGGAGCTGAGAGGACTAAGGTGGGGATCAGGTTGGTCCAGCTCACCTGGGGCCGTGATGAGGCTGCTGTTTTCAGAGCTCCGCAGTAAGCAGCAGAATCAGGGTGGAACAATGAGTAGGGAATCAGGCTGACGTGGGTTCAAATCCTAGCCTTGCCCCTCATCAGCTCTGAACTGGTCATTTTACCTTTTGGGCCTCAGTTTCCTCCTCTGAAATGAGGACCATACCACCACCACATGCTAGGAAAACGGCAAACACGATAGAAAGGGGTGTGGCATAGCCTGCATCTTTTGGCCTAGGCTGTGGGCAAATGGACCGTGAACTCTGAGTTGGAGGTTGGGAGGGAAAGAGGGGCCTGGCTGGCCATGCTGAGGAGCAGGTCCCAGCCCCAGACGGGTCTCCCATCTGACCAGCCTCTCTGTGCCCCAGCTCCTGGTGGGTCCCCAGCTCGGGGCAGTACCCAGCCCATCCGCATCGAGTCCTCCTCCTCCCATGTGGCGGAAGGGCAGACCCTGGATCTGAACTGCGTGGTGCCCGGGCAGGCCCATGCCCAGGTCACATGGCACAGGCGTGGGGACAGCCTCCCCGCCCGGCACCAGGTACAGCAGCCCCCAGGGCCAGCCTGCTGGAGGGCCTGGATTGGGCCGCTCTGGCTCCCTCCCAACCCTCCCTGTTTGCATTCAGACCCACGGCTCGCTGCTGCGGCTGCACCAGGTGTCCCCAGCAGACTCCGGCGAGTATGTGTGCCGAGTCATCCTTGGCTCTGGGCCCTTGGAGACCTCTGTCCTGGTCACTATCAAGGCCTCGGACTCCAGCGCTGGCTCCCTTCCTGGTGAGTGACTGCCGGTGACAGGGCAAGCTGGAGGAGGTCGAGAGCCTCCCCAGGTGCTGAGCCCTAGGGACTCCTGTTGTGACTCGGGGCAGGAGGCTCACGTTGGAGCTGGCCGCGGCCTGGCCCAGCAGACTCCACTTCTCTGAGTTACCCACCATCTTCCCATCACTCTTTGGCCACGTCACTCCTCATGTTTCTGCTGCTGCCTCCTCATCCTCTCTCCCAGCCTCAACCACCTTCACCCTCCTACTTCCTCACTCCACTCTGCAAGGCTCTGCCTGTGCCCCGGCCCTTCCCCCAGGGTTGCTCAGCTGAGGACATCAAGCCCAGGCCACCAACCCCCCAAACACGGGCCTGGCCTCGGAAGACAAGGCCAAGCTGGCTCCAGGGTGGACAGCTCTTGCCCTCTTTTCTGGTAGCATCTACTACTACCCTCACCCCTCTCCCCATAGCCCCAGGACCCGTCCCTCCTGTCAGGATTGAGTCCTCATCCTCCACAGTGGCCGAGGGGCAAACCTTGGACCTGAGCTGTGTGGTGGCAGGGCAGGTCCATGCCCCGGTCACGTGGTACAAGCGTGGCGGCAGCCTCCCCGCCCGGCACCAGGTACATCATAGCAGCAGGAAGGCGGGAGGGGGTCAGCTGGGCTGAGCCATGGACAGTTGGGGGGCAGGGATCCTGGCCTCTGAGCTGAGGGGCTGGCAGTTCCCAGCTCAGAAGAACGGGGAAAGGGTGGGCAGGGGGGCATCTGCTGGGCTCTGGGAAGCCCTCCTCACACCCCTGCCCATGCTGCCCAGGTCCGCGGCTCCCGCCTCTACATCTTCCAGGCGTCACCAGCTGACGCAGGCGAGTACGTTTGCCGGGCCAACAATGGTATGGAGGCCTCCATCACAGTTACAGTAACCGGCACCCAGGGGGCCAACTTTGCCTACCGTGAGTAGGGCCACCAGGCTGGGCTGGGATAGAAAAAGGGAATAGACGGGCAGCTGCAGAGAACTGGAGTGACCCACTGACCTTCTCCCCCAGCTCCTGTTGGCACCCAGCCTATCCGTATCGAGTCCTCCTCCTCCCACGTGGCTGAAGGGCAGACCCTGGATCTGAACTGCGTGGTTCCCGGGCAGGCCCATGCCCAGGTCACATGGCATAAGCGCGGGGGCAGCCTCCCTGCCCGGCACCAGGTATAGGACTCGAGAATGGATGGGCCAATGAGGAAACAGGAGGGAGGCCCCTGGGTGGGGAGAGCCGGGGGCTCCTCTGAGACAGGGGAAGCCGTGGGCCCCATTGCGCAGGTGTAGAGTGCAGGGATAGAGCCCGGTAGAGCCCAGATTCTTGGACCTCAGCGTGAATGCTGCTTCCACCGCTTACTAGCTTGTGACCTTGGGCCTGTGCCATAGTTTCAGCCCCTACTAAATGGTAATAGCCCCTACCTTACACAGTTGTCTTAAGATGAAGCGAATTAATGTTTATGCAAAGTGCTCAGAGCACTGGCACACAGAGAGTGCTATGAGCTGTTTCTACTGTAATTCCATTAGCTGTTCTTATTCATGTATTTTATAGAATTTAGGATGCCATTGATTGCAAGATGCGCCATTATTTTATATATCTCTAAGGGGGAAAAAGCTGCCATTTAATTGTAAGATTGTTCACTGTAAAAGACGCATCAGGATGTCAGCGACATCAGAAAGTATGTCCCAGAATTGATGGAATGTGGTATTGGTGCTTGTCCAGTTCACCATGGCTCCTCCTGGCCACCCTGGGACGAGACCTCTCTTCCCCACCCCTAAGCAGGATAGAGCTGATGGCCAGGCCTCAGGGGTCAGAGAGAGAGGCATGTTTTAGTGCAGGGATCTCACGGAGCCCCCTGCTGACCTCACCTCTGTTTCCGCCAGACCCACGGCTCACTGCTGAGACTATACCAGGTGTCCCCAGTTGACTCGGGCGAGTATGTATGCCGTGTGGTGGGGGGCTCGGTGCCCCTGGAATCCTCTGTCCGGGTCACCATCGAGTCTGTGAGCTCTGTGCCTGGTGAGTGGTACTGGGCGGGGGAGGTGGGGGGAGAGATGGGGGGGCCCAGCCAGGGGAGGCTTCCACTCCAGCAATGGCAGGATCTCACGGGACCAAAGCCCCTCCCTTCACTCACCCACACGTCCTCCTCCCGTTCCAGCCAGGGATTGACCCTCTGCTCTCTGTCCCCAGCGCTTGGAGTCACCCTCCCAATCCGGATTGAGTCCTCCTCCTCACACGTGGCAGAAGGGCAGAACCTGGATCTGAACTGCCTGGTCACTGGGCAGGCCCACGCCCAGATCACGTGGCACAAGCGTGGGGGCAGCCTTCCTGCCCGGCACCAGGTAGGAGGCGGGGAGCTACTAAGGGGCCTGAAGGACCCTTGTGACTACAGAGTAAGGACCATAGTCTCTGAATTCAGGCATATTCAGGTGCGGATGCTGCTCTCTGCCTCTGGCCTGCTGTGTCACGTTAGGCCAATCATTTGACCTCCCGATCCTCAGTGTCCTCATCTGCCACATGGCTCACACTGACCACTTCACCTGCCTGTGGCACATCAGCAGATGCCGGTCCCCCTCTTCTTCCTGCGGGACCCAGTCCTCACACTGGGACGGGGAATTGAACAGTCATGAATGGAGGTTCTCCCTGGAAGAGCTTCCCTCAAACTGGGGGTGAGGGGGGGGGCAGACTGGGAGGGGCCAGAAGAGGGAGCAGGAGCCTGGCTGCGAGCCCCAGTGCCCAGCTCTGAGCCTGCCTCCTCCTGTCCTCAGGTGCGTGGTTCCAGGCTGTGGCTGCCCCAGGTGACTCCAGCGGACTCTGGAGAGTACGTCTGCCGTGTGGCCAGCAGCTCGGGCGCCCAGGAAGCCTCAGTCCTCGTCACCATCCAGCAGCGCCTTAGTCCCTCCCACTGTGAGTACCTCAGGGGTCATGGAAAGTGGTGTGCGGGGCTAGGGCCTCTCCACCCTCAGCGGCTCCACACCCTGCCTCCCGTCCCCCCCTCCCAGCCCAGAGTGTGGTGTATCCCGTCCGCATCGAGTCCTCCTCGTCCTCCCTGGCCCATGGACATACCCTGGACCTCAACTGCCTGGTGGCCAGCCAAGCCCCCCACACCATCACCTGGTACAAGCGTGGAGGCAGCCTACCCAGACGGCACCAGGTACTAACCAGCGGGCAGGGAGGGCAAAAGCTGAGCGCACTGGCCTTGATGGGAATCAGGAGGGGCTCTCAGCACCTCCTCTGTGCTTGTTTAGTCATTCAACAAACACCGGCTGTTCTTGCTGTGTGGGCCTTCAACCAGTGTTGAGGATATGGAGATAAGCCCCTCTGACCTCAGTTGAATCCCATGTTTTAGCAGAACATTCTATGAGTCACTCACTCCACTTCCCTGAGAACTTGCTCCAGGCCAAGGCCTGCGCCTGGCACTAAGGACTCCAAATGGAGGGAGACAGGTGCCTGCCCTCAGGGAGCTCACAGGCTACAGGGTGAGGCAAATGTGCCAGCTGACAGCAGTGTAACAGGAGCCACAGCAGGGCGCTCTGGAGTCACTAGGATGGGCCTCAGCGGAACAGTACAAAGGCTAGAGGCACTGTGCTCCCCAGCCCAGAGCCTCAGGAAGGCCGCTGTGGGAGTTCTGAAGGAGGCTGGCTGACGGCTGGCCCCAGGCAAGGCAGGGGTGCTCCCAGAGTCCAGGGCCGGCAGCAGCGGTGCCCAAGACGTGGAGATGCTGCCCTCACCCACTGACACTTGCTCCCCTTCAGATCGTGGGCTCCCGGCTACGGATCCCCGAGGTGACGCCAGCCGACTCAGGCGAGTACGTGTGTCACGTCAGTAACGGCGCCAGCTCCCAGGAAACCTCGCTGATTGTCACCATCCAGGGCAGCAGCTCCTCCCATGGTGAGAGCACACAGGCAGGGGGTCCAGGAAGTGGGGGCAGGGGGAGGTTTCTGGCGCCGTCAGTGTTGGCTGACTGGCTACATCTGACCCTCTCTGTCCCCAGTGCCCAGTGTCTCCCCACCAATCAGGATCGAGTCCTCATCCCCCTCAGTGGTCGAAGGGCAGACCTTGGATCTGAACTGCGTGGTCGCTGGGCAGCCCCAGGCCATTATCACGTGGTACAAGCGTGGGGGCAACCTTCCTGCCCGACACCAGGTACAGAGTGAAACGTGGCAGTGGGGGTGGAACCTCGCCTCCTGGGGTGGGTGCACCGACAGCCGTGGGGCAAAGACCCCGAAGCATTAGCTGGCAATCCTGGGGCAGTCCTCCCTGCTGCCCGGGTAGACAGAGGGTAGGTAGCCTCAGGTCTGACGAGGGAGGCCTGGGAAGAGGCCTGGCCCAGTCCGTGACCCTTTGGCCCCTCCACTTCCTCTCTCCCTCCTTCCCCGTCTACCCTCCAGGCCCACGGCTCCCTCCTGCGGCTGTATCAGATGTCCGTGGCCGACTCGGGCGAGTACGTGTGCCGGGCGAACAACAACATCGATGCCCGGGAGGCTTCCATCATGGTCTCAGTCTCCCCCAGTGCTGGCAACCCCTCCGGTGAGTCTGATGAAGACCCTGGGAGGGACCAGGAGACACAGGTTACAGGGCCCTGGGGAGGACGGGCCCTGCAGAAAGACACCTGGGTGTGAATCCGGCCTGTACCACGAAGGGACTTGCGTGAGTTATTCTCCTCCCCCAGCCTGTTTCCTCCTCAGTGCATGCCGGCCTCATAGAGCTGTCTCGAACGGTGCTGCCAGCCACATGTGGCAATTACATTCTTTAAAATTTCAAATTCCTAGCCTACATTTCAAGTGCTTGGTGGCCACATGAGTATAGCTAGTAGCCACTGTATTGGGCAATGCAGGTAATAGGACATTTCTGTCATCGAAGAAAGTTTATGAATTTTGTGAGGACTGAATGAGTTAACATCCAGAAAGTGCTTAGAGCCGTGCCCGGCACACTGTAAGTGCTTAGTAAGTGTTAACTGTATCATTATTACCTTGGGGGTGGGAGCTTCTATGGCTGAGGTGTGTCTATCAACCCAGCTGTTCCCCATTCTGACTATGCCCAAAGCCCCGACTTGGTGTTTCTGTGCCCCCAGCCCCTGCGGGTGCCGTGCCCATCAGAATTGAGTCATCATCTTCACACGTGGCCGAAGGGCAGACCCTGGATCTGAACTGTGTGGTCCCTGGACAGGCCCACGCCCAGGTCACGTGGCACAAGCGTGGGGGCAGCCTCCCGGCTCACCACCAGGTACGGGAGTTTGGGGGCAGGAAATGGTGGGAGGGCTGCTGGGTGTGGAGGCCCTGGATCGGGGTCTGCTCCCTAAGCTCTGCCCAGCCAGGAGGCCTGGGAGATCCTGTGGGATGCAGTTGCCTCCCTGGCACCATCCTTCAAGGGTTCTGATTGCCACGTCTGCTCCTCTGTCTCCCTGTCCTGTCCCTGCTCAGGCTCACGGCTCACGGCTGCGGCTGTACCAGTTGTCCCCCGCTGACTCCGGCGAGTACATGTGCCGCGTGGTGAGCAGCTCTGGCTCCCTGGAGGCCTCGATCATGGTCACCGTTGAGGCCTCTGGCTCCAGTGCTGTTCCTGTCTCTGGTAAGAGTCCCTACAGGGGTGCCAGGAGGCTAGAAAAGGGGGCGGGGGGACCAGCAGGCAGAGGTCAAGTGGGGTGCAGCTCTAGGGCCTTGGAGCAGAGACTTTGGAGCCTGGCATATGTGGGCCTGGGTCCCAGCTCCTCTGTCCACACCCTGAGATGTTACACAGTCCTCTCCTCTCTGCGTTTCACTTTCCTCATCTGTAAAGTGGAGACAGTCGAGCTCTTGCAACAATTACCTGAGTTCCCTAAAGACTGGCAGTGCACCTGTAGGGAACGCAGGGGGCATGTGAGGGTGATTTGAGGTGGCACCATAATAGACATCTTCTGTATTAATAGTGGTATATTAGGGGGGAAACAGCAGCACATCAAACCTGTCATGATTTCATGGAAATTATTGCCTGTCACGGAGCTAAGTATGAAAGGGTTTTTTAAAATGAATCCATCAAAAGGAAAATGGAACACATGGGAACACATGGCCGTGGCAGACATGATAACAGCACATGAGTTGCTGAGTAATAGACATGATACAGCATAAGTAATGTTATATTTACACACATTAGCTCATTTCATCCTTACAATGATGCGTGGAGGTAGGGATGCTTGCTCTCTCCGTTTTACGGATGGGGAAACTGAGGCACAGAGAAGTGAAGTACCTTTCCTAAGGCCACAGAACTCATGGCAGAGCTGGATTTTGAACCCAGGCAGTCTGGCCACAGAGTCTGAGTTCTTAGCCACACATGACTCATGTTTAGGAAACATCAGTGATTTGTGGGGAGGTGCTTGCCCTGAGCCCTGAGCCCCGAGTCCTGGCTGTCAGTGAAGCACAGGAGGTGGTGGACCAGTGTCTGGGCAGGGCTGGAAAAATGAGGCACCTCTACCCACTAGACTAGCCTAGCTGCCCCCGGCCTCAGGAGAATGGGGAAGGGGGAATCCCTATGGTCTCTGGTCTGAACATCTGGGAAACCGGGGCTGGGACTGAGGGCACCCCGGCGGTGGGGGGGGGGGGGGCTGTGGGAGGGGGGGCGGCGGAGGGCGGTCCCAGTTCACTGACCTCTACTTGTGCCCCAGCCCCAGGCAGAGTCCCACCCATTCGCATCGAAACCTCCTCCTCCCACGTGGCTGAAGGGCAGACCCTGGATCTGAAATGTGTGGTGCCTGGGCAGCCCCACGCCCAGGTCACATGGCACAGGCGAGGGAGCAGCCTTCCCGCCGGGCACCAGGTAAGGGGGCTGGAGAAAGCGGTGGGTGGCACTCCCCACCCCATCCCCTGCTCAGGCAATCCTGCCGGAATCTAGCCCGGAGGGAAGGTGGCCCCAAGATCACTGGGTGTCAGGAGGTCAGGAACCCTGCGTGCCACTCCTGGCTCCCCAGCACCTTGACGGGAATTAAGAGGGCAGCTCTTACTCCTCCTCCCAGAAAAAATGTCATAATAAACATACGCTACAATGTCTGATGTCAAAGGGGGTTGCCTTTGGCAGGATGCAGCCTGTATAACTGCATATGGCAGTCCTGGGGTACAGGTTCCAGAGGACTTGGATGTCTGAAGGCCTTGGCCTCTGGTCCCCAGCTCACTCCCCACTCTCACCCCAACCTCGGCCAGGTCCACGGCCCCCTGCTGAGGCTGAACCAGGTGTCCCCAGCTGACTCTGGTGAGTACTCCTGTCAAGTGACCAGCGGCTCAGACATCCTGGGAACTTCTGTCCAGGTCACAATTCAGGCCTCCAGCCCGGACCCCATTCCCGGTGAGTGATGGGAGCAGTGGGCGGTGGTGGGGCACTGGCTAGTAGGGGGCCCTTTCTGGCCTTGCTCCTCCCTCCTCTCCCAGCAGGGCTCTGGCTCTGGGCTCCCTGGAGGTCCTCCAGCTGCTCCCCAGCCACCGGGGTCTAACGCTGAGTCTTACCATGGCATCTTGGCCCCCAGGGAATGGAGACCCCTCTTAGGTCAATGGCGCGCAGCCATGGCAGTCACTGTGCCTCCAGGAGGACCAGTTGGCATTCACTTTAGGTCCTTGCCTTCACCCTAGGAGACTTGCCTTTCTCACCCACCCATTGTGCCCACAGCCCCAGGACTGGCCCAGCCCATCTACATCGAGGCCTCCTCCTCCCATGTGGCTGAAGGACAGACCCTGGACCTGAACTGTGTGGTTCCCGGCAGGCCCATGCCCAGGTCACATGGTACAAGCGTGGGGGCAGCCTCCCCGCCCAGCACCAGGTATAAGGGACAGGGTGGGGTGGTTCCAGGCAGGCAGGGTTTGAC
>NW_005871176.1:2040381-2054972 GCF_000147115.1 Myotis lucifugus | reverse complement strand
TGCTGAGCTGTTTCCTGAGCCAGTTTCCTCCTCTGTAAAGTGGGGTTTGGACATGTAGGACTCTGTGAATGAAGCTCACCTGTATCAGCTGGAGCCCTGAGCCCCAAGGGAGAACTCCCGGGCACGGGCACAGCCAGGCCTGGGGACTTGCCCGGTCCAAGTCTTTTGGCCTGATGGCTGCCCCATCCTCGCTCCGACAGACCCATGGCTCCCTGCTACGTCTTCACAACGTCTCCCCAGCCGATTCCGGCGAGTACGTGTGCCGCGTAGCTGGCGGTGCAGGCCCTGAGCAGGAGGCCTCCTTCACAGTCACTGTCCCACCTAGAGCAGCGGGCTCCTCCTACCGTGAGTGTGGCAGATGCCATGGCAGGGGAAAGAGGGGAGACTGGAGCTGAGGCAGCGGGCTTGAGCCAACCCAGCCCTGCTGAGCCCAGCCCTCCGTGCCCCTCATCCCCCAGGCCTTAATAGCCCTGTCATCTCCATCGACCCGCCCAGCAGCACCGTGCAGCAGGGCCAGGATGCCAGCTTCAAGTGCCTCATTCACGACGGGGCAGCCCCCATCAACATTGAGTGGAAGTTTCGTAACCAAGAGCTGGAGGGTGAGTTGGGTGGGGTGGGTGGGACTGGAGGCAGGTGTCAATGTATAGTGATCACCACTGTGGGTGGACAGAGGCTGAGGATGGCACCAAACTCACTGTGTGACCCTGGGTAAGGCCCTTCCCTTCTGGGGCCTCCGGCCTGGACCCAGGAGTCTGCAAGGACTCTTTCATTTGCCGTCTGTGACCCTGTGAGCTGGACACCCAGGCTGGAGGTGTCAGGGGCGTGGGGCAGAGGTACACCTACTGACAGCACCCAGGCATGGGACACCCTCACTGACCATACCCTCCCCAATGCCAACCCCACAGACAACGTCCAGATCAGCCCCAACGGCTCCATCATCACCATTGTGGGCACCCGGCCCAGCAACCACGGTGCCTACCGTTGCGTGGCCTCTAATGCCTACGGCGTGGCCCAGAGCGTCGTGAACCTCAGCGTCCATGGTGAGGGCGCCAACCCCACGGGCTCTACCTTCCTGTTTCCGCCCCGATTCCAAGCTCAGAGCCTCCAGGTTTAAATTCTGCCTCTGCCACTGCTTCCCTCTCGGGCACTCTACCTCTCTGAACCTCAGTTTCCACATGTGCAGTGGGGAGACAAGTACCCACATGGTAGTTACTGAGAAGGGGTGGTGACAGTGTGACCAGCAGAGCCTGCATGTGGATCAGCGGTTATTCCTCTGGGCAGGGCCGCCTACGGTGTCTGTGCTCCCCGAGGGCCCTGTGCGGGTGAAAGTGGGGAAGGCCATCACCCTGGAATGTGTCAGTGCTGGGGAGCCCCGCTCTTCTGCTCGCTGGACTCGGATCGGCACCCCCACCAACTTGGAGCAGCAGATGTTTGGGTTCGTGGACAGCCACACGATGCTGCAGGTGAGGCGTGGCTTCCCCTGGCCAGAGGCCCGGGCTGTTTTATCTCTGGGTCTGAGGCCCAGACAGGGCCCATCCTTGAGCAGATGCTTGGAGTGAAGAACGTTGGATGGGCAGTCGGGTGATGAATGGATAGAGAGAGAAAGGGAGGAATGGGATAGGTGGATAGTGGGTAGATTGGAAGATGGGTGGGAAGAAAAAAGAAGGAAGGAAGGAGGGAGGGAAGGAGGGAGGGTAGGGGTTGGATGGGTGAGGAGGTGGGTAGATGGGTGGATAGATGGATGAATAGGTGGGCGGTTTGATGGGTGAATGGATAGACGGACCAATAGGATGTCTTGAGTGTTAGCTCTCAAGCAGCCAGTCAAATAGGAAAGCTAAAAACAAAAGGAAGGGCAGAGGAAAGAGGTAAAGCCAAGGCAGAGTGGGGGCTGATGCCAAGGTCCTCTCTCATGACCAGCCTCCTTGCTTTCTTCCAGATTTCATCAGCTAAACCATCAGATGCGGGTACCTATGTATGCCTAGCTCAGAACGCACTGGGCACGGCACAGAAGCGGGTGGAGGTGATTGTGGACACGGGCAACGTGACCCCGGGGGCCCCACAAGTCCAGGTTGAAGAAGTTGAGTTGACTGTGGAAGCTGGACACACGGCCACCCTGCGCTGCTCAGCCACAGGTGTGGACGGGGGCTGGCACACGGGGCAGGCAGAGCGGTGGTGCCTGGGGCTTGAATTTTAGACACAAGAAATCTGAAGATGGTGCCATGCTGCTGCATCTCCTAGTGATGGTGGAGGTGCCCACTTAGTGCCTCCCGTGAAGCGGCAAGACCACCCAGGTGTTTTCCTCACCATCCCTACTCCCAGCTGGACCCTGAGGTAGCCCAGTGACCTCTGCTTCCTTCTACTCTGCTTCACAGGCAGCCCACAGCCCACCATTCATTGGTCTAAGCTGCGCTCCCCACTGCCCTGGCAGCACAAGCTGGAAGGTGACACACTGATCATCCCCCGGGTAGCCCAGCAGGACTCGGGCCAGTACATCTGCAACGCCACCAGCCCTGCCGGACATGCGGAGGCCACCATCCTCCTGCATGTGGAGAGTAAGGCACTCATCTGCCCTCCTTGGGCCAGTCTGTACCGCATGCTGGTCTGAGCGCCTCCCCACCACCAGGCTACACCCTGGACAGAACCCCGTCCAGAAGGTCCCATGCACCTCAGCCCCCCAGAGCCTCCTTTCGCCTAAAGCCCACATTCCCTCCCTGGATCTTTGGTTCCCTTATCCCCAGTCCTTGGGGCTCACCATTCAGTGTCCTTGGTTCTTTGGCAAGTCTCCTGCTCCCATCTGACCTCTGTTCCTCCCCTCTCCCCACCTCTGCGTCCCCTTCCCCCAGGCCCACCGTACGCCACCACGGACCCGGAGCACACTTCGGTGAGGGCAGGGGAGGCGGTGCAGCTCCAGTGCCTGGCTCATGGGACGCCCCCACTCACCTTCCAGTGGAGCCGCGTGGGTGGTAGCCTCCCCGGGAGGGCGACGGCCAGGAACGAGATGCTACACTTTGAGTCTGTGGCTCCCGAGGACTCAGGCCGCTACCGCTGTCAGGTCACCAACAGGGTGGGCTCGGCAGAGGCCTTCACCCTGGTACACGTTCAAGGTGAGCGACCTAGCTCAGGCTGGGCAGAATGGGTCAGCTTTCCTCCAGGCCCTTTCCTTACCCAGCAACTGGCACCTGGGACCCCCACTTAGGACACAAGGACCTCCCTCCATTACCCCACCTGGAAACCCCTCCTTTCCCCTGTTCTCCAAAGCTTGACCCCATCACTGAGTTCTCAGCACCTCCAGCTCTCATGGCTGCGTCCCTCCACTGCCATTGACCTCGCACTGCCGAGGGCTGTCTACCTAAGTCCTCCGGACTTCACCTGCCAGACTGGGGACGCTCAGGGCAGGGCTTGGGCTCCGTCATTTCAGCAGCCCCGGGCTTGTCCACCACAGGACGCAGAACAGGCTCCGTAAATGCTGGCGTTGCTGACCGTGCATGTGTGACAGGGCAGCGCCCGCCCCTGGCGTGCCCAGGGTTCCCGTGGGTCTCCAAAGAATCCATTCTCCATGGTCTCCTCCATCAGTTACACCAGGCCAAACAAGTGCTGTTGGGCCCCACACTCTAGAAGTGGAAAAGCATGTAGCCCGTTGGTCTAGAGCCTGGGCTACAACGAGCCTGGGTTCAGTGGGCAGCTCGGTCACTTGGTAGTGGTCAGACATGGCCAAGTTGTCTCATACCTCGGTTTCTTTGTCTGTAAAGTAGAGAGAACAATGCCAGCACATAGGCTGACTAAGAGAGATACACGTACATAGAGCCGGTGGCACACAGTAGGCACTTAGTAAGTGGTGATAATATGTATCTGCACCTACCCTGCCATCCATCCGCTGCCGGAGGACCCACGCCTTCACCATGACCATGGATCCTCTTAGGAGAGACGGAGCCTGTGGAAGCACAGAGCCCAGCGCCTCACAGGCTCTTACATGGGCTGATTGGGTGACTGTCTGAGCGAGCAAAGGAATGAATCTACCAATGAAAGGTCTTTTTCCTCTGGTCAGAGGAGCTACCGGGAGAAGAATATTCCCTCAATTTTAGGATGGGGCTCCCTGGGTCCTGGGGAGGCGTCGGGTCACACACATACACATATACACACCCTCGTACATGTCCCCACAGGCCCCTCCGGCTCTCTCCCTGCCACCGCCATCCCAGCAGGATCCACACACACCGTTCAGGTCACGCCTCAGCTGGAGACCAGGAGCATAGGGGCCAGTGTGGAGTTCCATTGTGCCGTGCCTAACGACCAAGACACCCAGCTCCGCTGGGTCAAGGAAGGGGGTCAGCTGCCGCCTGGCCACAGTGTGCAGGATGGGGTGCTCCGGTGAGTGGGGATGGGGGCAGGACTGAACTTGGGCACCCCGGCCCCAGGTGTACAGCGGGGCTGTTAGAATACCTGCCTTCTTGGGGCTCCACGTAAAACAATGTCCTTGGACAAGTCACTTCACCTCTCTGACCTCAGTGTTCTCAGCTGTACAGTGGGTTATGAGATCAAAATGAAATGATCTAAAGCACTTGACACCGTGCTTAGCATATGGAAGGCCTTTAGTAAAGAGTGGCCCATATTGGTAGTATTATATAGAGGAAATTTGATTCTTCTGTTACAACTTTAGATTTGTGTTTGCAAACATTTAACATGAGGGTGGGGAGGGGAAACCAGGAACAACCCACACCACCCTTTACTTTCCCCAGCTTCTGCTGCAGAAGCAGGACCTAGAATAGGGCTCCAGAGGGGGGTTTTCACTTGAACCTTGCCTGGCTCGCACTCCGGGGCCCCGAAATGCCTTCATAACCTGGGAACCGGGCTCTGGGTAGGGTTGGAGGAGCTCTGGGTCGCCGCCTCGCGGACAGCATCGGGGAAAGGGAACAGGCTCTGTGGCCAGATATAGCCACGTGATCCAGGTTGTAGCTCTGCAATGGTAACTTTCACCTTGAGCTCTAAACCATAAGTTGTGAGTCCAAAATGAATGTGGTGAAGCCACCCTGCCCACCTCGCATGGTTTCTGGGGAACTAGAAGTGACACCGTGTGCTGATCTCTGGTGGCTTTGAACTCCCATGCAATTGCAAAGCATTCTCACCAATTGCTTTTATTCACTGATGACTTACTATTTTTTTCTTTACAGAATCCAGAACTTGGACCAGAGCTGCCAAGGGACATATATTTGCCAGGCTTATGGACCATGGGGACAGGCCCAGGCCAGTGCCCAGCTAGTTGTCCAAGGTAAGATGGTGCTGTCAGGCCTCTGCCAAGAGCAGGGGACAGAGATGAGGAAAAAGGGACTGTGTTCCCTAGGAAGCCCCTTAAATGTTATGAATGAAGAGAATGATCCGATTGTATCTTGCTTGTGTCTGGCATAGAGTAAGAAGGTTGACAAATATTGCAAGGGAAGAAGGAAGAAGGGAGATGGGTGGAGTGAGTGGGTGCTCAGACAAACCAATACAGAATAACATTGGATACACAAGTGAGTAAGGAATAAACAAAAGAGCAAAGAGCGAGTGTGTTAATGAGTGAATGCTTCAAAAGGTGAATGAAGGCCCTAGCCGGTTTGACTCAGTGGATAGAGTGTCGGCCTGCAGACTGAAGGGTCCCAGGTCCGATTCCAGTTAAGGGCATGTACTTGGTTGCAGGCACATCCCCAGTAGGGGGTGTGCAGGAGGCAGCTGATCGATGTTTCTCTCTCATCCATGTTTCTAACTCTCTATCCCTCTCCCTTCTCTGTAAAAAAATCAATAAAATATATATATATTTTAAAAAGTGAATGAAGAAACGAATGAATGCCTAGGGCTCCAGTGCTCACCTTTCCTGCACCCTCAGGCCAGGCCTGCAGCAGGTTGGCCTCACGCTGCCTTTGCCTCCTCCTCCCCCAGCCCTGCCCTCGGTGCTCATCAACATCCGGACCTCCGTGCAGACCGTGGTGGTCGGCCATGCTGTGGAGTTCGAGTGCCTGGCCATGGGTGACCCCAAGCCTCAAGTGACATGGAGCAAAGTTGGAGGACGCCTGCGGCCTGGCATCATGCAGAGCGGAGGCATCGTCAGGATTGCCCGCGTAGAGTTGGCCGACGCTGGACAGTACCGCTGCACCGCTACCAACGCCGCCGGCACCACCCAGTCCCACGTGCTGCTGCTCGTGCAAGGTGAGGGCCAGTAGGGACCTCCGTGGGGACTGGAGAGTGTGGCAGGGGTTTCTCATGCTGCCATCTCCTGCCTTGCCTGCCTGCTTCTTCCTTTCCACTCTCCTGGGAAGTTTCAATGTTGTGTATTTAAGAGGCAGGTTTCATAAGAGTGGTGGCAGCAGGGGATAAACGTGAGTGTTCCTCTGGACCAGGCTGGGACTTGCAGGAAAAGGCTACCCCCAGGGGCATCCAAGGAAAATGGATATGTAGTCCTTACCTACTGGAGCACCTGTTCTGATGAGGGAGACCTACAGCCCAGTCTGAGGGCTGAGACCTGTAAACACCAAACAGACATAACAGAGAATAAAACAAGGGCAGTGGATGCAGAGCAGACACAAATCTGTGCTTTCTTCAAAGGCAATTCCTTTTCACCCCAAACCCTATGCCCTGTCCCCTAACTTCCTGACCCACACTGCCCTAGTACCTACCCCTTCTCAGGTCCCCAAAGGACTGCACCACTTTCTGCCCAGGTGTGTTGAAGAGTCTCGGGCTGTGGAGTCAAATGGACCTGTTCCTGGGCCCTGCCTCTGCCCAGTTCACCTGTGCAACCAGGAATGAACACGTCAGGGCGTAGGCTAGGCTCGCAAACAATGGCTGTCATCCCGTTCATGGCCTCTGTCTCCTTCCTCCCTCTTAGCTTTGCCCCAGATCTCAACACCCCCAGAGGTCCGTGTGCCTGCTGGTTCTGCAGCCGCCTTCCCCTGCATGGCCTCTGGCTACCCTACTCCTGACATCAGCTGGAGCAAGGTAAAGGCCTGGCTGGGGACCAGTGGGCATGCCTGAGGGTCAGCGACCAGGTCTTCACCATCTCAGTGCCCCCAGGATCTGGCCCAGGCTTGGCACAGAGTGCTCAGGGTTTGAGGATGGGCCTGAGGCAGACATGGGAGATGGGCCCTATGGAGGTGCAGGCTAAGGCCAGGCAGGGTCCAAAGTGTGGGTGTGTTTGCAGCTGGATGGGAACCTGCCACCCGGCAGCCGCGTGGAGAACAACATGCTGCTGCTGCCCTCAGTTCAGCCCCAGGACGCAGGCACCTACGTCTGCACTGCCACTAACCGCCAGGGCAAGGTCAAAGCCTTTGCCGATCTGCACGTACCAGGTAAGACAGCACCCCCGGGATAGCAGGGCCCTGCCCACTGCCCGGTGGGCATCGTCTGTAACTCTGCCCTCTGCCAACAGAGCGGGTGGTGCCCTACTTCACGCAGACCCCCCACTCCTTCCTGCCACTGCCCGCCATCAAGGATGCCTACAGAAAGTTTGAGATCAAGATCACCTTCCGGCCTGATTCAGCTGATGGTGAGCAGGAGAGAAGCTGATTTGGGGGGGGCCTGGTGTAACTGCCGTCATGTTATGAGCCCTGGTAGCCCCCAGTCCTCCTCACCTCCCTCAGCCCTCCCCTGTCCTGGAGTCCCCAGGCCTGCCGGGCCTCCCCTCTGGGCCCTCTCTCACGCCTCCTCTCTTCTCCATCCCCACCTCCATGACATCTCTCATCTAAGTCTCCCCATGGCCCCTCTGCCATCAGTGCATCGACACCCAGCCCTCCTGTCCCACCTTCCTGTTCTTATCTCTGCTCCGTCTCCCCTCCTTCTCCCATCTCTCACCCTTCCCTCCTCTCTTCTCTCTCATCCGTCTCCTCCCACCTCTTGCGGGTCTCTGACTTTCACTGTCCAGGCCTCCTCCTCTACTCGGGTGAGTTCTGCCTCCATCACCTCGTTCAGGTAGACCCTACAGTGTGAGTGAAGCCAATTCAGTGTCTGCCTAGGAGCCGTCAGCAAGGCCTTCTGTTAGGGCACATCCTGAGGTCGTGGGGAGGCTCTGGCTGTGTGGGGTGCCCCAGGGGAGGGACAGCTGTTAGAGTGGAGGGCTCGCAAGCGTGGGTGGTTCATTCTTGGGCTGGGCAGACAGGGAGCCCGTAACTGGTTGGGAGGCCCTTACATACCTGTGCCCCCCCAAGGGATGCTGCTGTACAATGGCCAGAAGCGGATCCCAGGCAGCTCCTCCAACTTGGCCAACAGGCTGCCCGACTTCATCTCCTTCGGCCTCGTGGGTGGGAGGCCCGAGTTCCGGTGAGACCCTCCCCCTCCCGATTTACAGGGGGCGGGGGTTAGGGACTAGACTGCAGGGCTTTAGTCAGACATACACCCCCTTTGCTGAGTTATACATGGAGGTTCTGGAGGAAGGAGATGCGGCTGTTACCCTCAGCGACCACCCGATCTGCTGGAGTAGGCACAGCATGCCCCCAGGTGGAGGAGGAAGCAGCCTGAGACTTGCACAGAAATACTCAGTGATGCTAAGTGCATCCTTAGGAGCTGGCACTGCTGCAGTTACTTGTTGAACACCTGCTATGTGCCGGCACTTGTGGGAATGTAGAGTCTAGTTGGGGAAGACCAGCCGTAAACAAAGATGGGAAGAAACAAGGTGATCTCAGAGGAACAGTGAGGCCAGGTGCTAGGCTGCAGGGCCTCAGAACCAGGCAACTAGAACCCTGGGGGCTACTCTGGATAAGTTCCCAGGGCAGGGGTGTGGGGGAAGAGAAGAGCTAGGGAAGGCACAGGGATGGGGCAAGCTGGGAGTGGGAAATGGGGTGGGCCACAAGGCAGGGACAGGAACTGGAGCAGGACTGCGGGAAATGGTGATGTCACCTTTGCCCAGGCTGCGCCCCCTGCCCAGCCCTTCTTACCAACCAGACATCCTCCCTCTCTTGCCCTGGTCCTGTCGCATGGAGTAGGTTTGACGCAGGCTCAGGCATGGCCACCATCCGCCACCCGACACCGCTGGTGCTGGGCCGGTTCCATACCGTGACCCTGCTGCGCAGCCTCACCCAGGGCTCCCTGATTGTAGGCAGCCTGGCCCCAGTCAACGGGACCTCCCAGGTGAGACCCAACCCATCCCCGTATTCCCAGCCCCAGCCCCACCTCCACCCAGCCTGCTTGCCATTCCTGACCTTCCCACTCCCCAGGGCAAGTTCCAGGGCCTGGACCTGAATGAGGAGCTCTACCTGGGCGGCTACCCTGACTATGGCGCCATCCCCAAAGCGGGGCTGAGCAGCGGCTTCATAGGTGAGCTCCCTCCCCATCTCCCGCCCTGCCCAAGCCTTTCCAACGCCCATCGGAGCCTGGGAGGGCCCTGCAAAGTGTGGTTGGAACGAGCACCCCCACCTTTGCTCATCCATCTGTCACCTCCACCCCCAGGCTGTGTCCGGGAGCTACAGATCCAGGGCGAGGAGATTGTCTTCCATGACCTCAACCTCACAGCGCATGGCATCTCCCACTGCCCCACCTGTCGGGACCAGCCTTGCCAGGTAACCCCACATCCCACATGCCATCTGGCTGCCCCTGGCCACTGCCCTCAGCTGTGGCAGAGCCCTGTGGGGAGCGGGAGGGCCAATATTCTTGGCCTGATGTTTTGGTGTACCTTACAGAACGGGGGCTGGTGCCAGGACTCGGAGAGCAGCAGCTACCTGTGCATCTGCCCAGCTGGCTTCACCGGGAGCCGCTGTGAGCACTCCCAGGCCCTGCACTGCCACCCAGGTGCGGACCCACCCCTCCTGATCACTGTCACCCTGGGGAACTTGCCTGTACCCCAGCTGCTACATGTACTTACCACACGCTGTCACTCTTACCCAAGTACTTACCACTCCTCCTAGATACTGACCTCTATCACTGCCACCTAACACTCCCCTGCCCCCCATCTCTGCTACCCAAGTACCTACCCCCATTATGATGCCCAGGTACAAACCTCTCTCCCACCCGTTCAACCCAGGTAATTACCACCTTCCCATCCATTACCAAGGCACTCGCCCCATTAGCTGCCCCCATACTATTGCCCGGGTACAGTCTTTCAAGAACACCACAGACAGAGTCCTCATTCACTTCCCGCCATGCTGTCCCGCTGCCTAGCCTCTTCTGGCCCTTGCTCTAATCCACTCCCCCTCCTTAGCCTGGCCAAGCCCTAGATAGCCGAGGCCCCTAGGATGCAATAGGTAGGGCTTTGGCATCAGGACTATACCCTCAATGTCTTTCTCGTGGCCTGTGTGTCCCCAGAGGCCTGTGGGCCCGACGCTACCTGTGTAAACAGGCCCGATGGCCGAGGCTACAACTGCCGCTGTCACCTGGGCCGCTCCGGGCCCCGGTGTGAGGAAGGTGAGTAGAGCCCAGCCTGAGACCCCCCAGGGGTCCCAGTAAGGATGGGGGAAGCTGGGCAGGGGCCCTCTGGGGCCATGATGGGTCCTAGAATGCTAAAATGATGCCAGAGCCAGATGGCCTCAAAGTCACCTGGCCAAGCTTCTGCGCAGTCCCAATCCCTTACGTGAGAGCCCCGCAAAGGGATGCCCCTCTTATTAGGGATCCTTCCAGCCTGGTCTGCATGCGGGTGGGCCAGGAGTTTCTGTGCAGCCACAGCTGTTGCCTCACTGATCTCCAGCCTCTGGGACTAGAGAGTGAGGTGGGCAGGGATCCCAGAGTGAGGCTGAATAATGGGACCCCTCCCGGGACTCTGGTGTCCCCACTGCCCCGGCTGAGCTGTGGCTGCTGCAGGTGTGACCGTGACCACGCCCTCCATGTCGGGCACTGGCTCCTATCTGGTGCTGCCCGCCCTCACCAACATGCACCACGAGCTACGCCTGGACATTGAGTTCAAGCCGCTGGCACCCAACGGAATCCTGCTGTTCAGCGGGGGCAAGCGCGAGCCTGTGGAGGACTTCGTGTCCCTGGCGATGGTTGGTGGCCACCTGGAGTTCCGCTACGAGTTGGGGTCAGGTGAGCACTGGACACCACGTGCAGATGGGCTCTAGGGGCCACGTCTGTGCCCCCTGGGCTGCCTGTGCCCTGAGGAGGCTCAGAGGAATGAATTCAGAAGTCAGACCAATTGGAGTTCCCTGCTCCTTCACATTCCTTCTGTGTGTGTGACTTCAAGTCCCTAGACCTCTCAGGTTCCTGTGGAACACCAGGAGGCTGACGGGAGTTCCCTGTCCCTGTGTGGGGTGGGCAGGGCAGGGGACCGTCCGTGTGTCAGCCCTCCCGGCATCCTCCCTAGGGCTGGCTGTTCTGAGGAGCCCAGAGCCACTGGCCCTGGGCCGCTGGCACCGTGTGTCTGCCGAGCGCCTCAACAAGGACGGCAGCCTGCGGGTGGACGGCGGACGCCCTGTGCTGCGCTCCTCCCCGGGCAAGAGCCAAGGCCTCAACCTGCACACCCTCCTCTACCTCGGTGGCGTGGAGCCCTCGGTGCAGCTGTCCCCGGCCACCAACATTAGCACTCCCTTCCGTGGCTGCCTGGGTGAGGTGAGGAGCAGCTTCCAGAGGACACGGAGGGGAGGGGGGCAAACCAGACTCCCCCACCTGCAGCTAGCTAAGGCCCTTGGGACCAGAAACTTCACCTGGGAGCCTCAGTTTCCTCCTCTGTAAAATGGGGTAATTACACCTCATTTGAAGGGTTGTACTGAGGATTGACTGTACTGATGGATGTTGGTGGCACACAGTAGGTGCTCCTGTTTCTCCCTTCCCTACCCTACAGTCCCCTGTTCCACTCAAATTCCAGCTTGGGTTCCCAGCTACCGCTCTACTGCATTCTCTCTGCTGGTACGCCAATGCCCACCTCCTGTGTGGTCTGAGTCCTTCAGTGTCCCCATGCCCACAGGTGTCAGTGAATGGGAAGCGGCTAGACCTCACCTACAGCTTCCTGGGCAGCCGGGGCATCGGGCAGTGCTATGACAGCTCCCCGTGTGAGCGCCAGCCTTGCCAGAACGGCGCCACATGCTTTCCTGCTGGCGAGTTTGAGTTTCAGTGTCTATGTCGAGATGGCTTCAAAGGTGTGTGAGCTGCCCAGGCCCTGGGTGAGGGAGGGGCGGGGGGTGGTCAGCAGCAACTCCAGCTCGTGCCACTCACCTCTGCCATGACCCGCAGGAGACCTCTGTGAGCATGAGGAGAACCCCTGCCAGCTCCGTGAGCCCTGTCTGCATGGGGGCACCTGCCAGGGCACCCACTGCCTCTGTCCCCCCGGCTTCTCTGGCCCCCGCTGCCAACAAGGTAACTGCCCCAGCTTCTCTCCATCCCTTATCGGAGCTCTGGGGCGGGACAGCGTCTGTGCCCACTGACGGGACCCTGCCTTTCTCCATAGGCTCTAGACATGGCACCGCGGAATCTGACTGGCATCTTGAAGGCAGTGGGGGCAACGGTACGTACTTTCCAGAGAAGCTGAGTGGACTTGTCTCCTAATTGGATTCGGGTCTCTCAGCTCCCGGTCCAGTTACCCCACACCTTTAATCCTGGCTCTAAACAGAACAGGTCCACGTGAGAGGCTCGCTGGGCACAAGTAGAATAAAGAGCAAAGAAAGCCACACAGAGCTGGGTCCTACCATCTTGAACATTCACAGGCACTGTGCTAGCTGCTTTATAGACTATCTCATTTATCACTACTGAGATAGGTGGTGGTGTCGTGGGTCAGAGCGTAGACTCTGGAGCCAGCCTGCCTGGCTGTGTGACTTTGAGTGGGTCACTTAACCTCTCTGTGCCTGTTTCCTCATGTGTACAATGGAGAGAAGTAACATCCTTCCACAAGGCTTTGGATAAAATATTGTGTGAGAGTAAAATTATTGAAAGTCTTTAAAATGCTTAGAACAACACCTGGTACCTGGTGGATATATGATGTTAGCTTTTATGAATATCATATGTAAGTCATGGGATTATTATCAGGATCCAGTTCAATGAAATGATGTTTACAGCTGGATGTGAAACTCCCTGCACAGGGATTGGCACATAGTAGGTGCTCGGTAAATGTTAGCTGTTCTCCTCATCATTTGGTGGAGGGTGGCCAAGTATCCCCAACCCTTGCAGCTGCCAGGCCCACAGGGGCCGGCACTGGCCTGTGGGATGGGTCTGAGCAGGTAGGGCTGGGATGTTGGAGGTGCACACAGTATGGATGTTAGAGCCAAAAGGTCCAGGTTGCCATCCAGACTTCCTGCTTCCTGGGCAAGTTACTCACCCCGAGCCTGGCTTCCTATCTGGGAGATGGAAGGAACACAAAGGTTCTGGATCTTTCAGGTGCCATGGACTTAGGTGACCAACTGTCCCAGTTTCCTGAGGGCTGAGGGGTTTCTTGAGCTGTGGGACTTTCAGAGCTAAAACCAGGAAAAGGACTTAGCAACTAGGGATGGACCTATTGACTGTTTAAAAAAAAAAATGCAGCCAGGCTGGCATGGCTCAGTGGTTGTGCGTCAACCTATGAACCAGGAGGTCACGGTTTTATTCCCAGTCAGGGCGCATGCCTGGGGTGGGGGTTCAATCCCCGGTAGTGTGTGTACAGGAGGCAGCTGGTCAGTGATTCTCTCCCATCATTGATGCTTCTATCTCTCTCTCTCCCCCTCTCCCTTCCTCTCTGAAATCAATAAAAATGTATTAAAATCAACAATCACAAAAATAGGAAACCAATTACACTGAAATAAGATGATCAAAATGTTTTAAATTTTCTCAACTGTAACCTATGTGCTGCTTCATCAACACATTAAATAACAAGATCTAGTGCTGGTCCTAACAGCTAACACAGTTCAATAAGCGTACACAGTGTTCTGAGATATTTGCACCCACTGCAATTCGAAAAGGAAATCTATTGGTGAGGAAGTCACAGGCCCTCCTGCTGCTCCTTTCCTTTGTTGCCTGCGTGCATAACTAGAGAAACTGCTAAATCCAGTGAGACGACAGTGAACATAGAACCCTAATGTTTTCTATCCAAGTCCACAGGCCCCTGAATTCTGTCCACGCCCCCTGGGTCTCCAGGGCCTGCAGGTTCAGAGCCCCCTGGTCCTACATGACGGGGTGGAGGTAGGGTCAGAGGACCCGATGCCGGGTGGACACTCCGAGCAGGTGAGCAGCTGTCCCATATCCCCCTTTCTCCCACAGATGCCCCAGGACAGTACGGAGCCTATTTCGACGATGGTGGCTTCCTAGCCCTCCCCAACTACGTCTTCCCCAGGAGGTGAGATGGGTGTTGGGAGAGCCTGTGAGCCCGGGGAGGGGAGTGGGAACCTGGGACTTCTGCCCCCTCACCTGTCCACCTACCCCTCCCCCCCCCCTAGCCTGCCCAGGGTGCCTGAGACCATCCAGCTGGAAGTTCGGACCAGCACAGCCAGCGGCCTCCTGCTCTGGCAGGGCATGGTGAGTGTGGGCGTCCAGCAGGGCGGTGGGAAAGAAAAAGGCGGAGGCCACACCGTCAGGGGCCTCAGCTCTCCAGGCTGGGGACCCCAGACACCCTGTGCTTCCCTGGCAGGAGATGGGAGAGGCCAGCCAAGGGAAGGACTTCATCAGTCTCGGGCTTCAGGATGGGCACCTTATCTTCAGGTGGGTTCTCTCCCTTCCCTGGCACCTCGCCCTCCCCCCCCCCCCCA
>NW_005871176.1:2005354-2040067 GCF_000147115.1 Myotis lucifugus | reverse complement strand
CCACAGCTACCAGCTGGGCAGCAGGGAGGCCGCCTTGTCTCTGAAGGACCCCATCAATGACGGCGAGTGGCATCGGGTGACGGCGCTGCGGTAAGGGAGCCCCCCCGACACTGGGGAAGGGGCCCCACCACGCGTGGGGAGGCAGGCGGTGGGCTCTGGGGGGACAACTTGAAGCACAGACTTCAGGGCAGGACATGGGGGGGAAGCACCTACATCGGTGAAACCTGGTGGGTGCTAGGAAGCTGGGGGGTGCAGATCTCTTATCTGGGGGGAAGGAAGGACTCCGGGTGCGGACTTCTCGAGTGTGTGGAAATGGGAGGGGCTCTTTGGGTCTGGAAGCTCGGAGGCCTGCTGGTGAAGGGCCTGACCCAGTCCCGCCCCCACAGAGAGGGCCGGAGGGGCTCCATCCAGGTGGACGGTGAGGAGCTGGTCAGCGGCCAGTCCCCAGGCCCGAATGTGGCCGTCAACACCAAGGGCAGCATCTACGTCGGTGAGTCCTGGGCTGGGGCCTCGGTGCCAGAAGGGCTCCTGCAGATTCCAGCACACGCCCCCCCTCTCCTCTGGGGCCCCTGGAGCTGACTGACAGGTCCTGTCCTCTCCCCCCACAGGCGGAGCCCCCAACGTGGCCACGCTGACCGGGGGCCGGTTCTCCTCAGGCATCATGGGCTGTCTCAGGAACCTGGTGCTGCACTCGGCCGGGCCCGGCGCCCCGCCCCCACAGCCCCTGGACCTGCAGCACAACGCCCAGGAGGGGGCCAACACGCGGCCCTGCCCCTCATAGGCAGCTGCCTGCCCACAAGGACTCCTGGGCAGTGCCCCAGCCCCACATCGTCGAGTCTGTTATTATTAATATTATTATTATGAATATTTTGTAAGAAACGGAGGCGATGCCACGCTTTGCTGCTACCGCCCTGGGCTGGACTGGAGGGTGGGCATGCCACCCCCCACCCAAACACACCTGGGCAAAGCCGCAGGCTGGGGGAACAGGGCAGGCTGGCTGGGAGCAGGTGCCTCAGAGGGGCAGGCATGGTGGCTGAGTGGCCTCAGAAGTGCCCCCACGGCAGAGCCAGGCCGCCCATGTCTGCAGCCCTAGTCCCTACAAGAGCCAACCATGGCGTACAGCCTGGGTCCTCCCCAGCCACTAGGAGCAGAGGGCGTCGCAATGGCCTTTGCCACCCTCCTCTGGGTAGCAAAGGCTCTTTAGTGCCAACTGTGGAGCAAAAGGCAGCTCACCCCTGGACAGGCAGCCCCCACCCCGTTAGCCCATGTCCCAGCCCCCCTCCACCTTCACCTCTGCCTGACCAGCTGGTATGCATCCCCCCACCCAACACCTAGCCCAGGGCCCCCGCCCTCAGGGGCTACCAGGAGCTGCTGCAGGCCGAGCCCAGCACTGAGAGGGCCACATCCCCCCACTGATCTGGAAGTGAAGGCCCAAGGGATATGGGGGGAGGAGGGTGTTGGTTGGAAAGAGCAAGTGCCTTGGGTGGGGGAAGCCAGAACTCATGACGGAGGGACAGGAAGGGGCCATGACACCCCTGCCCCATCTGTGGGAACCTGAGGGCCCAACTGGGGACAAGCGCCCTCCCCACCAGTAGCTCCCCAGACGTTGGGTCAGGACGCCTGGCCTCTGTGTCCAGAAGGGACCTCCTGTGGTCTTTGTCTTGATCTTTCTTAATAAACGGTGCTATCCCCGCCAGGCGGTCCCTGTGTCTGTGACTAGGGCTTCACGTGTGGGACTTGAGGGTGCACCGGAGCAGGGCAGGTGAGGCCTGGGGGTGAGTCAGGGGAGCTTCAGGTGAGCGAGGCCCCTGCTCCCTGCCCTGGGCATGGAGGTCCTGCCCTTCACGGATCCAGCAGAGTGCCAGCCACCGCACGAGCTATGGGGCCGTTACCTCCTGTGGCCTTCCCCACACCTGGGGAGGCAGGGATCGTCCCATTTTCCAAAGGAGCAGACTGAGTCTCAGAGGTTACGTGACCTGCCCAAGGTCAGACAGTCCTCGGGGGGGTGGGGAAAGGACCCAGGGTCTGTCCGACCCCAGAGCCCACTGTCCGTCCTCTGAAGCCGCAGCCTCTCTATGCATGGCCTCCCTGACCCTGGAAGGCTGTCCTACTCGGCCGCAGTCCACCAGGGGCCACCTGGCCAGGACATGTGTGACAGATGGTGCAGCTAAAGCAGAGGCCACGGGCCCCAGCCCTCCGGGCCAGCTGGCTGGAGGAGCAACAGCACCAGAGGAGGCCAGCAGAGGCCAGGAGCAGCGAGGAGGCCAGCACCACCTTCTGTAGCCGGGGACCTGCAGGAAAGGGAGAGTCCACTCAGGTCTCAGCCCCGGCCTGCTCCCCCGGTTCCCAACACCTGGAGAGGGACCGGTGTGATCTTGGTGGGAGGAGTGGGGGCAGGTGGTAACAAGACCATCTACCTTCCGCAGCTGCATCCTGTTGTGCAGGGCCCCGGCCCGCTGGGGGACTGCTCCCAGCTGCACTCTGGAGGGAGCCTGCTGCCCCGGGAGCTGGGGAGACAGTCGGGGGCCTGGAGGTGTCAGCCTCTGTACTCCCCTCCTGGCTGGGCATCAGAGAGGGACCAGAGTGGGAAATAACAGAGCTAACACAAAACTGGGCTCCTAAGGCATGGCTATGTCTCCTTTAGTCCTTTCCAAACCTCTGTTTGTTACCATTAGTATTTCCATTGTATACTAGTAGATCAAGGAAGGGTGGCTAAGTCATTTGCCAGGTCACACAGCTGGAGTGATAGGGGAGGACTCGAACTCATGCAGTCTAGCTCCAGGGCCTGGAGTTTATGAATAGAGCTACTTCTCAGGAAGGAGGATGTGCACACATTCAGTGTTCTCTGTGCACCCAACACCGTGCTCAGTGCTGGGCCCTTTACCTACGGCGTTCCACTTAAAGTTTGTAACAACTCTGAAAAGTTAGGTTTATCACCCCATTTCACAGATAAGGAAGCTGAGGCATGGAGGTTCATTCTTCCCCTCATTTGACTCATATTTCTCGAGCATCTACTATGCCCTAGGGACTGGGGATACAACAGTGAGCAAAACGGACAAAAATGTCTTCATGGAACTGGCAGTTCAGTGTGAGAAGACACAAAGGAAATTATGTCAAATGGAGATAAAATTAAGCAGGGAAAAGGGACAGGCGTGTTGGCTAGGAGCAGGGCTGCTTTTTTTTAAAGTTGTGATGTATACCACAATAAACCATTAACCATTTTGTAAGTGTACCGTTGAGTGGTGTTAAGCACATTCACATTGCTGTGCAGCCATCACCACCATCCATCTCCAGAACTCTTCATCTTGCAAAACTAAAACTCTGTCCCCATTAGATACTAATTCCCTATTCTCTTCCTCCGCTCCCCCACCCCGCCCAGCCCTTGGCAACCACCATTCTACTTTCAGTCTCTGAGTTTGACTACTCTAGGTGTCTCATAGAAGTGGAATCATACAGCATTTATCCTTTTCTGTTTAGCCTATTTCAATTAGCAGAGTGTCTTCAAGGTTTCAGACATGTTGAAATTTCCTTTTTAGGGCTGAATAATATCCCATTGTGTGGCCACATCACACTTTGTTTATCCATTCACGTGTCCATGGACACAGCGTTGCTTTTTTTTAAAATTAAGGGGTCAGGAGAGAGCTCACTAAGAGTGAGGGTTAAGAAGAGACCCATAGCCGAAACCGGTTTGGCTCAGTGGATAGAGCGTCGGCCTGCGGACTGAAGGGTCCCAGGTTCGATTCTGGTCAAGGGCATGTACCTGGGTTGCGGGCACATCCCCAGTAGGAGATGTGCAGGAGGCGGCTGATCGATGTTTCTCTCTCATCGAGGTTTCTGACTCTCTGTCTCTCTCCCTTCCTCTCTGTAAAAAATCAATAAAATATATTAAAAAAAAAAAAAAGAAGAGACCCGTAGCCCTAGCTGGTTTGGCTCAGTGGATAGAGTGTCAGCCTGGGACTGAAGGGTCCCAGGTTCGATTCAGGTCAAGGGCACATGCCTGGGTTGTGGGCTTGATCCCCTGTAGGGGACATGTAGGAGGCAGCCAATCAATGATACTCTCTCATCATTGATGTTTCTATCTCTCTTTCCCTCTCTCTTCCTCTCTGAAATCAATAAAGACATATATATAATTTTTTTTAAAAGAAGAGACCCGTAGGAGGCAAAGGAATGAGTATGAAAATCTCTGGGGAAACAGCTTTCAGGAAGAGGAGAGAGCAATTTTTTTTTAAATTATTGATTTCAGAGAGGAAGGGAGAGAGAGAGAGAAACACCAAACACCAATGATTAGAAGGAATCATTGATTGGCTGCCACTGGGGATCGAGCCTGCAACCCATGCATGTGCACTGACCAGGAATCGAACCATAACCTCCCGGTTCGTAGGTCAATGCTCAACCGTTGAGCCACTGCGGCTGGGCGAGAGAGCTAGTCTTGAGACCAGAGGCAGGACGAGACAAGTGTGGAAGGAGTTGCTGGGGACCCGTGTGAAGGAGCTGAGGGACAGGAGGGCAGGTGGGCCTCTGGAGGCTTTGCTTTGTCTTTGAGTGAGGAGCGTGGTGGGTTCTGAGCGTGGGCGTGGCATGACTGACTGTCTTAGATGGCTCCTCTGGTCAGAGAGCTGAACTCCCCACTGAGGACAGTATGGAAAGAGGAGGCAGAAAGAGAAACAGTGAAGAAACTTGACAAACACAACCTCAACCAGGTTCCAGGCCAACATCCACAGTCATGAGTCAGGTTGGTGGTGTGTACCTTTGATATGATGAAAATGACACTTTACCTCTTTAGTCTTTCTCCTAATAACCCCTAACTCCAGTCTTATTGTGAGAAAAACATCAGACAAGTTTATGCCAATGGCTTGGCTATGAGCTGCAAAAAGGAATAAAGAGTCACACAACAGCCCTACCTGATTTGGCTCAGTGGATAGAGCATCGGCCTGCGGACTGAAAGTTCCCGGGTTCAATTCCAGTCAAGGGCACATGCCCGGATTGTGGGCTTGATCCCCAGTGTGGGGCATGCAGGAGGCAGCCGATCAATGAGTCTCTGTCATCATTGATGTTTCTATCTCTCTCTCCCTCTCCCTTCTCTCTGTCTAAATATATTTTTAAAAAGAGTCACACAACAGCTGTGGATCAGGAGTTCAGTTTTGGGCCAAGTTAAGTTTGAGATGCCACCTACACACCCACATGGAGATGAGCTGGGAGGTGGTTATATAACTAGAGTTCAAAGACATTCCAGCTGGCATGCGTTCTGAAGGAGACCACTGTGGGAATGAGTGGAGGATGGAAGAGGAGTGGATGTAGGGACTGGGCCTGATGGCACAGAGCACAGAGCGACAGGGGGGTGGCGAGGAATCTGCCAAGGGGACTGAGGAGGGAGTGTGCGGGGACCCGGGAAGCTGGATTCCACTCCGCCAGCGGCTTTTTTGTAGTAAACAACCTGTCCAGCCGTGTATGCCAGCCCTGTTGGGGGCAAGGGCACCTCCAGATTCTCAGAAGGATACTCCTGGGTGACCTGGTCTCCCTGGACTCAGAGGTCATTCCTGGTTATGTCATCACTGACTGTGACTTGGAGCCGTCGAGTCATTTCTCCTCCCTAGGCCCGTTTCCCCATCTGTGAAATGCGTGTCAGACTGGATCAGTGGTTTTCAAAGTAAGTCTTGAAAAAAAAAAAAAAGAAAGAAAGAAAAGAGCCGAAACCGGTTTGGCTCAGTGGATAGAGCGTCGGCCTGCAGACTGAAAGGTCCCAGGTTCGATTCCGGTCAAGGGCATGTGCCTTGGTTGCGGGCACATCCCCAATAGGAGATGTGCAGGAGGCGGCTGATCGATGTTTCTCTCTCATCCATGTTTCTAACTATCTCTCTCCCTTCCTCTCTGTAAAAAAATCAATAAAATATATTTTAAAAAAAGAAGAAAGAAAGAAAGAAAAGAAAAGTAAGTCTTGAGAGTCAAAGCCAGGTTCCTCACTGGGACATGGGGCCCGTCCTGTCCACTTAAACAGAGCATCTTTCCTTTAATGTCTTGGACCGCTGTGCAAAGTCCCATTTAGGAAGAGCTTCCAGCACTAAAATATCATTTGAGCCCGGCCGGTGTGGCTCAGTGGTTGAGCATCAACCTATGAACCAGGAGGTCACGGTTCAATTCCTGGTCAGGGCACATGCCCGGGTTGCGGGCTCCATCCCCAGGAGGGGGTGTGCAGGAGGCAGCCAGTCAATGATTCTCTCTCATCATTGACGTTTCTATCTCTCCCTCTCCCTCTCTGAAGTCAACTTAAAAAAATTTTTTTTTCTTTAAAAAATATTTGAAAGCAGCTGGATTAGATAATCTCTCATGTCATTCTGGCTCTAACTTGCTCTGATCCTCAGGTACTCTGTGGGCTGTGTGCACAGGTTTTCTAAAGCGATTCCCCACTACTGTGCTTCCCCTTGTTCTCTTCTGCCATGCCCCTGCCTCCGGCCTCCCCACCGAGGCCCTGCCCTGGGAGGGGGAGCTGGGCCCCTGCTTCCCTCCTACCTGCTCAGCAGGGCCCAGGCTGCACCCCGTCACTGACCTCTGCAGTTGGCTGGTGGCCAGGAAGCCTGGTCACTGCCGTGGCCACAGTTGTCCATGCCCCAGAGATCGCAAACCAGACTCAGGGGGATGCGCCCGCCATTCCCACAGCGGAAGTAGGGACCACAGGAGCCTGGGGTCCAAAGGGGAGGCATGTTATGAGGGACTTGGGCCAGCCCGTAGCAAGCAGGATGGGTGGTCTTATAGTGAGAGAATGTGGAAGGTGGGAGAAGGCTGGTTCCATGTGCATGCAGACTCAAGAGTCCTAACTAGGCCCCTCTGCTGGTAGAGGAGAGGCGTGTGAACATGAGTGTGAGTTGTGTGGAAATGTGCAAGGTGGTACTGTGAGTGTATGAGGTGTGATGTGAATTCCATGTGTGTGAGGTGTGTGGGTTGTGGATTGCAGTGTGGGTGTACAAGGTGTGGAGTTGTATGTGTGTGAGGTGTGAGTTGTGTGCATGTACAGTGTGAGTGAGTGGGTGTGAGTGTGTGGGAGTGTGTGTGTCTGGTATGGGCAGCCATGGAAGCCAGATTTATGGGGTAAGCTCTTTGAGGCTGGAATGTCCCTTACCGTGACCACTCACCACCTCCTTCCCTCTTAGGACCCAATCCGCTCCATCTTCTAGTGCCCCCAGTGCCCTATTGGTAGCCCAGGGCCGCAGTTACCCCAGCTTGGAGGCCCCGTCCTGGCCAACAGCCCTAACCCACCCAAACGGAAAGAGGTGACTTCTCCCACGAAGTCCCCGCGGGGCTGGCGACCTCTGGTGACCAGGCGCAGGCCGAGGAACTCCCCCGTGGACCTCACCCAGCCCAGGATGGTCAGGCCGCAGAGGGGGGTGCCCCGGGGCCAGGGCGCTCCTGACGGACGGGACCCTCGTAGAACTGCAGGTAGGAGCTGGACGGGACAAGGATGCTGGGGTGGAAGCGTTGGGCTCCGGGGATGCCCGGGACGCCGAGGTCTGCGGGGCGCCGCACGCAGCCAAAGCCCGCAGTCGGTGTCCTGGGCCACGAAGTAGAACCCGTCCCCCTGCCACCTCCGCCCGCAGAGGTCCACCAGGCCTCGTTCCAAGCCTGGCTCTGCCTCCTGCTCACTGTGTGACCCCAAGTAAGTCACTCACCCTCTCTGAGCCTCAGTTTCCTCATTGGTAAAACGGGAAGGATGAGCAAGCAATCTCGGAATTTTTGTGAGGATTAAATAATTTACGCCCTCAATCTCTTATTCAAAAATCCTCGAATATGTTTCAGAATGTTCCAGATTTTAGAAAGAGAATATGATGTATTTACAAGGTGGGACAAAAGTAGGTTTACAGCTGCATTATTTATTATTGTACTTTTTAAAATTTTTATTGATTGATTTTTAGAGAGAGAGAAATATTGATGTGTTGTTCCGTTTATTTATGCATTCTTTGGTTGATTCTTGTATGTGCCCTGAACCTGCAACCTGGGCATATTGGGACGACGCTCTAACGGTTAGAGCATAACCAATTGAGCTACCTGGCCAGGGCTATTGCATTATTTTCCCATACGAGCAACTGTAAACCTACTTTTGCCCATGCTGTATGGTATATACAGTCCTCCATGATCATTTTCTAGAGCAATTGTAAGAACATTTACCCTGAGCAAGACAAATGAAGCCTCCAGTCAGTTCAGGTCAGGTGTTGCCAGTAAATTAGTTAAGGACAAATTTTGGTTTTAATAGCTTGTGTATTTTGGAGTTGAAACTAAAGGACTGTGGACATGAACGTGCTCAGTGCTTCAGACAGTGCCTGGCATTTAGTGAGTGTGATAGCATGCAAGCTGTCATTGCTGCCTGAAGGATGAGGTAGACACAATTTGGTACCTGTCCACCTCACAGCCGTTCCCTCTCCTCGCAAAAAGAACTCTGATCTGCCCTAGCTGGTTTGGCTCAGTGGACAGAGCATCAGCCTACGGACTGAAGGGTCCCAGATTCAATTCTGGTCAAGGGCACAACATGCCCTGGGTTGCTGGCTCGATCCTCAGTAGGGGGCATACAGGAGGCTACTAACCAATGATTCTCATCATTGATGTTTCTTTTCTTTTTTTAAATATATACATCTTAATATATTTTTATTGATTTCAGAGAGGAAGGGAGAGGGAGAGAGAGATCAGAACATCAATGATGACAGAGAATCATTGATCGGCTGCCTCCTGCACACCCTGTATTGGGGATTGAGCCTGCAACCTGGGCATGTGCCCTTGACCGGAATCGAACCCGGGACCCTCCAGTCCACAGGCCAACGCCCTATCCACTGAGCCAAACTAGCTAGGGCCATTGATGTTTCTTATCTCTCTCCCCCTCTCCCATCCTCTCTCAAATCAAAAATACATTAGAAAAAAAAAAAAAAAGAACCCTGATTTAACCTCAGCCCTCAGGGCGCAACATGCCAGTGTGGGGAATGAGAGTAGAGTTGGTGAATTGAGCACTTTCTGTGGGCCGGGCTAAGTGTCTTGCATGGTTTATCTCATCCTTAATGCACGATAATCAATTCTCTTAAGGGGCAAGGGTTTACTATGATTCCCATCTTACTACTGAAGAACCCGAGACTTAGAAAGTTGAAACAATGATCTCAATGGTAGAAATGCAGGTAGAGGCAGAGCGAGTTTGTGATGCAGGCTTGTCTGACTCCACGGCCAGATCTGAGGGCTGTCACATCCCCCCCAGATCCCTGCTTCTGAGTGACTTGGAGCCCTCGTCTTCCAGAGGGGTTTGGGTAGACTTGGGGGTGCCAGGCAAGACCAGGCACACGGCTTCCCAGCCTCCCCGACTCCAGGGGTCCCAGCCCATTAGGGTGAGTACTGACTGGGGAAACATTCTCTAAGGGTGGTGGGGCCTGAATCTCCTGCCCACCCCAGCCAAGTCCCTTTATACGCACCTGTCTCCAGAGCAGACACAGTCAGGGCGGCTGCCCCCAGCAGGAGCAGCCTTTGGGGGAGCTGCAGAAATGGGCTTCCATCCAGCCCTGCTGTGCCCAGCAACAGGGCAAACCTGCAGAATCTTTGGTTTGGGGTCTTTGGGGAAAACCGGGTTTGGGGGCCTGGTCAGGCCAGTGGGGAGGCTGGCAGGATACAAGGGGCAAGGAGAGCCAAGTCCGCCACCTCCTCCTCAGTGATCTTTGTGCTCTTCATTCCAGATTCCCCTTCAGATCAGGATTGTGTCTAGGGTTGTCATGGAGATTTGGGGCTGGGGCTGAGAAGGCTGGGAGGATGTCTGCTCACCCCCTGCCAGACAGGAACCAGGAAACTCAGATCCTGGTCAGCCACAGGGCTTCTGGGAGGGGGACCCACAGCCCCAGAATGCTGCTGCCTTCCTGGATGAGTTGGCAGGCAGGGACTGAGCTTAAGAGAGGCCCAGGACACCAAAGGAAATTCTTTGAGGGCCTAGAGCAGGGGTGGGAAACCTTTTTTCTGCCAAGGGCCATTTGGATATTAATAACATCACTCCCAGGCCATACAAAATTATCAGCTTTAAAATTAGCCCTAGCCGGTTTGGCTCAGTGGATAGAGCGTCGGCCTGGGACTGAAGGGTCCCAGGTTCGATTCAGGTCAAGGGCACATGCCCGGGTTGCAGGCTCCATCCCCAGTAGGGGGTGTGCAGGAGGCAGCCCATCAATGATTATCATCATTGATGTTTCTATCTTCCTCTCTGAAATCAATAAAAATATATTTTAAAAAAATTAGCCGGCTATATTTGGTCAAACATTTAATTAACTCACCCTGATGCCTCAGCAGAGCCAGACCAAATGATTTTGCAGGTCATATATGGCCCGCTGGCCGGACGTTCCCCACTGCTAGCCTAGAGAGAGAGCAAGTGGTGAAGGAGCACTGGACCAGAGTCAGCTCTATTACAAAGTATTCCTGCCTCAGGGCCTTTGCACTCTCAGTTCCCTCCACCTGGGGTGCTCTTGCTCCATAGCTTTCTACGGCTGGCTTCTTTGGGTCATTCAGGTCTCAGGTCACATGTCACCTCAGACCACACTTCTCAATCTGAATTAGCACTCTCCCTCCTTGTCACTCAATCACATCTCCCCAAATTTATTCCATCAGCACCCACTGGAATTATTTTGCTTATTTTTATCTTGTATGTATTGCCTGTTGGCCCCCACTAAAATTACATTCCATAACTGTCTTGTTGATCCTTGAACCCCTAGAGAAACTGGACAACCAACGGGTCCGGGCTGCCTGTCACTACTTGAGCCAATTAAGCAGAGACAGGGTTGAGTCATATATGAGCATTTATTCCAATACTGCTGGCAACTGGGAGAGCAGCAGGCCAGCTACAAAATCTGCTCTGCAACCCCCGATAAACCAGCTGCTTATATGGGATAGGACAAAGGGATTAAGAATGGATATGCATTGCAAATATGTTCTCCCATGAAGCAGGCTCTCTTTTCACTTTGTTGCTGGTTTCTTTTGCTGGGCAGAAGCTTTTTATTTTGATGTAGTCCCATTGGTTTATTTTCTCTTTAGTTTCCTTTGCCCTAGGAGATGTATCAGTAAATATACTGCTATATATTTGAGATGTTTGAGATTGTGCTGCCTATGGTTTCTTCTAAGATTTTTATAGTTTCATTACTTACTTTAGGTCTTTTATCCATTTTGAGTTTATTCTTGTGTATGGTAGAAGTTGGTGGTCTAGTTCCATTTTTGTGCATGCACCTTTCCAACTTTCCCAACACCATTTATTTGAAGAGACTGTCTTTACTCCATTGCAGTTCTTGCCTTCTTTGTCAGATATTAATTGAGCATAATGGTTTGGGTCGATTTCTGGGGCCTCTGTTCTGTTCCGCTGATCTACATGCCTGTTCTTGTGCCAGTACCAAGCAGTTTAGTGTATAGTGGCTTTGTAGTATTACTTGATACCTGGTATTGTGATTCCTCCAACTTTGTTCTTCTTTCTCAAGATTGCTGCAGCTATTCGAGGTCTTTTTTGGTTTTATATAAATTTTTGGAGTGTTTGTTCTAGATCTGTGAAATATGTCATTGGTATTTTAATCAGGGTTACATTGAATCTATTATATGGGGTAGGACGATGATATGGGGTTTGCCAATGATACAATCTATGTATCATTTTCCAATGATACATGTGATAAGGGGTTAACTTCCAAGATATATAAGGAGCTCATACAACTTAACAAAAGACAAATATCCCAATGAAAAAATGGGCAAAGAGCCTGACTGATGTGCATGGCTCAGTGGTTGAGCGTGGACTATAGACCAGGAGGTCACGATTAGATTCCAGGTTAGGGCACATGCCCAGGTTGCAGGCTCAATCCCCAGGAGGGGACATGCAGGAGGAAGCCAATCAATGAGTCTCTCTCATCATTGATGTTTCTAGCTCTCTCTCTCCCTTCCTCTCTGAAATCAATAGAAATGTTTTTTGTGTTTGTTTTTTTTAAAAAAAGGGGCAAAGGACTTAAATAAGACGCTTCTCCAAAGTGGACATACCGAAAGCCAAGAGACATATGAAAAAATGCTCAGTCACTAATCATCTGAGAGATGCAAATTAAAATGACAGTGAAGTATCGCCTCATACCTGTCCTAATGGCTTTCATCAACAAATCAACAAAAGACAAGTGTTGGTGAGGGTGTGGAGAAATGGGAACCCTATTACACTGTTGGTGGGAATGCAGACTGGTGCAAGCCACTGTGGAAAACAAAGTGGAGTTTCCTCAAAAAATTAAATATGGAACTCCCATTTGACCCAGTGATCCCACTTCTAGGAATATATCCTAAGAAACCCAAAACAGAGTCGGTTGGAGATGGCTTCTTCTAGCTCTAAGACAACAAACGTGGCATATCTTCCCAGCCAAAAAGAGTGAGTCCTTGCCCTAGCTGGCTTGGCTCAGTGGATAGAGTGTCAGCCTGCGGACTGAAGGGTCCCGGGTTCGATTCCAGCCAGGGGCACATGGCCGAGTTGTGGGTTCTATCCCCTGAAGTAGGGGGCGTGCAGAAGGCAGCCAGTCAATGATTCTCTCTCATCATGTTTCTATCTATCTCTCTCCCTCTCTGAAATCAATTAAATATATTAAAAAAAAAAAAAAGAGTGAGTCCTAAGCTGGAGCTTAGTCCACAGCAGATACAGGAGCTACGCCAAGCTTTTGATCTCTTCGATTCTGATGCAACTGGGACCACTGATGTTAGAGAGCTCAAGGTGGTGATGAGAGCAATGGGCTCTGAACCAAAGAAAGAAGAGATTATGAAGATGATAAGTGAAATTGATCCAGAAGGTACAGGAAAAATGAATTTCAATGACTTCTTGACTGTGATGACTCAAAAAATGTGCGAGAAAGATTCCAAAGAAGACATCCTGAAAGCTTTCAAGCTCTTCGATGATGATGAAACTGGGACCATATCGTTCGACAATCTCAAACGTGTATCCAATGAGTTGGGTGAGAACATCACTGATGAGGAGCTGAAGGAAATGATTGATGAAGCTGATTGAGATGGAGATGGGAAAGTCAATGAGGAAGATTTCCTGCATATCATGAAAAAGACCAGCCTTTATTAAGAGTATTCTCTCCTGTTGCAAGCACACACAACTAGTTTTAGTGCCTGTTATTGTATGAAACCTGGTTTTTGAGAACACAAGTGTTTTTTCCCCACTAACCTCCCTGTATACCTTTAATGCTGGGGTCCAACCCCAGCGGGTCCAGGGGTCCCCAAAGGTGTGGACGGAGTCGGCGAAGAAGGAATGGCATGGGGTCAGCGTTCAGTTGATCAGCATAGCGAGGTTCTCCCTCCAGGATCTCAAGCCAGGAACTCCAGCCGAGTTCTGGTCAGGATCTCCAGCGAAGTTCTGGTCTCCAGCGAAGTTCTGGTTAGGATCCAGCCAAGTGCTGTGTCCATGTTCTCTTGCTAGGTTCTCCAGCCAGGTTCTGTCCAGGTTCTTCAGCCAGGTTCAGTCACCAGGTTCTAGTCAGGTTCTCTTGCCATGTTCTGTCTAGGTTCTCCAGTGAAGTTCTGTAGCCAGGTTCTGTCCAGGATCTTTTGCCATGTTCTCTGGCTAGGTTCTGGTTAGGATCTGATGAGGATCTGATGTTTATGGTCTTGTTACATCCGTATTTATACCAGCCGATTTTAATCCTGTCAATTTCTATTACAAAGGTTAGGGCGTTTCTTATCTCCATTCCAGGGAGTAAAGATTATGTAGCTTAACTACCCACCTGGCACTTAATTAAGGGGTTGTATCCCCTCCCTAACCTCAGCGAAAAATTCCTACCTGGGGAAACAACCTTTCTCGGAGAGGTGACTTTGGTTAAAACACATAGCGCCAAGAATGGGAGCAAACAGTTTAAGAACAGTATGCCATATATGCCAGGTCCCTTGAAACAGCAAGGATGGACTGGCTCCCAGCACTTTAGTAACAACCTCACATCCATTTTCAACTGTTGTAAGTTTTCTTTGACAATATAGTTCTTTGTGAGGTGACCTGCTGCTTCCTTTAATTCTCCAAAACAGAACAAGAGCACATTAGAGCATTTACCCACTTGCCATTCTACCTTGTATTGCTTCACTCTTGTCATGCAGTCCCACATTGATGCCACCACAGAAAGACTTCTCAGGCAAACACATGTTGTAACTTTGTCACCACAAACAGCAGGCATCTCTACAATGGCTCTGGTTTTAATTGACACCTAAGTGCAGCTTTCTCTTTTAAAAAATACAGTGAATTCTCTCACTTGCATTTGGATGTCTTTTTCCTGTTTGTTTTCTCTTAAAATAAAGCCTTTCTTAGTTTGAAAAAAAAAAAAGAAACCCAAAACACCAATCAGAAAGAATATATATATGCCCCTATGTTCATAGCAGCACAATTTATAATAGCTAAGATTTGGAAGCAGTGCAAGTGCCCATCAGATGAGTGGATAAAAAAGCTGTGGTATATCTACACCAGGGGTCCTCAAACTTTTTAAACAGGGGGCCAGTTCACTGTCCCTCAGACCGTTGGAGGGCCGGACTATAGTTTAAAAAAAAACTATGAACAAATTCCTATGCACACTGCACATATCTTATTTTGAAGTAAAAAAAACAAAACGGGAACAAATACAATATTTGTATTTGCATGTGGCCCGCGGGCCGTAGTTTGAGGACCCCTGATCTACACAATGGAATACTACTTAGGGGTAAAAAAGAAGGAACTCTTTCCCAGCCAGCATGGCTCAGTGATTGAGCATAGACCTATGAACCAGGAGGTCAGGGTTCAATTCCCAGTCAGGGCACATGTCTGGGGTGTGGGCTCAATCCCGTGTGGGGTGTGCAGGAGGCAGCTGATCAATGATTCTCTCATCATTGGTTTTCTATCTCTCCATCTCCCTTCCTCTCTGAAATCAAATAAAAATATATTAAAAAAAAAAAAAGAAAAGAAAGAAAGAAGGAACTCTTACCATTTGTAACATCATGAATGGACCTGGAGAGTATTATGCTAAGGGAAATAAGCCAGTCAAAGAAAGGCAAGTATCACATGATCTCATTCATATGTGGAATCTAATGAGCAAATTAAACTGATGAACAAAATAGATCCAGAGACATAGAACTATGGAACAGACTGAGGAATTTCAAAAGGAAGGCGGGGATGGGGAAGTGGGTGGGGGAAGATTAACTGGGAAATTTATCTGCAGAGCCCAAGGACACAGACAATAGTGTGGTGAAGGCCTGGGAGGGGCGGGTGCTGGGTGGAGGGGGTCAATGGGAAAACAACAACTACAAAAAACCCAAAGGGGACATCTGTAATACTATCAACAACAAAGATAAATTAAAAAATAAAAGAATGAGGCTCTGGCTGGGTAGTTCAGTTGGTTAGAGTGTCATCGTGATAGGCCAAGGTTTCAGGTTCAATTCCTGGTCAGGGTACATACAAGAAGCAACCAATGAACGCATACATAAGTGAAATAACAAAGCATTATTTCTCTCTCTCTCTCTCCCTTCTCCTCTCTCTAAAATTAATCAATAAATAAAATAAAGATGTATGGACATCGTTTAAAAAAATAAATAAAAAAATAATGGGTATTACAGGCATGGGGAAGTAGGCAAAAGGAATAAAAATGGGTATAATGATTACAGATTATAGGCAATTCTGGCTGGGACTAGACTCTATTATTTGGGTAAGAGGGTTGTTAATCTTTCTATGATAATAGGCAGTTCTTGAATGAGAATGGACCACATTCCAAGGTTGACTCCCAGGGGCAAGTCAACTCCCAGGCCCCAGGGGCTAGGTTGACTCCCAGGTCCAAGGGCGTACAACTAACTCCCAGGCAGGTTAGAATGTGCTTTCTTTACTCAGAACAAAGCAATCACGGTTAACAGAGCATGATTAATATTTAGCTAGCCCCCAATATTCTATTTCTGCCCCTGACACTAGGTCATAACACAGTGTCTGGCACAGGGCAGTTATCCAGTAAATAAGAATAAGTGTGTGGCCCTAGCCGGTTTGGCTTAGTGGATAGAGCTGTGATACTGTGATTTATAAGAAATATATATTTGGTCTTCCTCCATTCCTACCACAAAACTCCTAAAACCCTTGGAATTTCTGAAGCGATTAGAGAATTTGTAAAGAATTATAAATGTATTAGGTCATCTGGAAATCAGATGGGCTCAGCCCCAAAATAGCACTAGCCAAAAGGTGTCTTTTGCTATTCATAACAAACCCCTTTCATAAATATATTTTTATTGATTTCAGAAAGAGAGAGGGAGAGAAGCATCATGATGAGAATCACTGATCAGCCGCCTCCTGCACGCCCCTTACGGGGAATGGAACATGCAACCTGGGCATGTGCCCTGGCCGGGAATTGAGCTGTGACCTCCTGGTTCACAGGTCAAACCTCACCCACTGAGCCACACTGGCCGGGCTCATAACAAGCCCCTTTCAATCACAGGAGTTTATGTTAATGCGTTAACTTCAGGAAAGCCCCTTAGGTAACCTAAGAATGTGGGAGCTGGTTGCTAGAAGAACTAACCATAGTTAGAGGACTGGAACTTTCAGGGAGGGGAGAGAAAGGGGCTGGAAACTGAGTCCAATCACCAATGGCCAATGATGTCAATTATGTCTATGTTATGAAACCCCCAAAACCCAAAAGGACAGGGTTCCGAGAGCTTCCTGGTTGGTAAACTATGGAGGTGCTGGGTGGGTGATGCACCCAAAGAGGGTGTGGAAACTGTCCCTTCTCGCATGCCTTGCCCAATGCATCTCTTCCAACCGGCTGCTCCTGAGTTTGATCCTTTTATAATAAATTGATAATTAGTAGTTAAAATGTTTCCGAGTTCTGTGAGCCACTCTAGCAAATTAATTTAACCCAAGTGTGTGGGGAGGGGTTGTGGGAACCTCCAAATTACAAGCAGTTGGTCAAAAGCACAAGTGAGAAGCTGGACTTGCAACTGATATCTGAAGGGTGTGTGTGCGCGCAGTCTTATTGGCCTGAATCCCTAACCTGTGTGATCTGATGCCGTCTCCAGGTAGGTAGTGTCTGAATTGAGTTAAATTGTAGGACACCCACGTGGTATCACAGAATTGTTTGATGAGTGGAAAACTCACAGAAGTGTAAGAGTGGAGTATTGAGAATACAGGAGACACAGGGGAATGAGTTTTTCCTTTACACCATCCTTTAGATGAGAAAACCAATAGAAGAGGAGGGGGTGGCCAGGAAGATTGTGGAGCAGCCACTGAGGGAAGTGGAAAACCAGGAGGGACGCTGCTCAGAAACGGGGAAGGACATGTCTAGATAGCAAGAGAGGTCATCTGTGCTGGTGACTGCAGAGCTGAGGACAGAGAGGCCACTGGCTTTGGTAGTAGGGAAATCATGGGAACCTCCTTGATAAAAGCAGCTAGAGAGGAGTGCTAAGGTCACAGGCCAGATTGGAGTAGGTGGAACAGTGAATAGATGAGGAAGTCAACAGAGTATAGACCTGTACTGTCTTCTACTGTAGCTACTCACCATGTGGCTATTGAGCACTTGAATGTGGGGAGTCTGAATTGAGATGACCTGCAAGTGTAAAACACACACCAGATTTCCAAAGGGCGGTGTGAAAAAGAGAAGGTAGAATATTTCATTAACATAGTAAAAATACTGATTTCATATAGAAATGTAAACATTTGATAGATTGGGTTAAATTCAATATATTAAAAATTGAAATCGTCCTCTACCTTCTAAACCTGCACCTTCTGTCATTTTTTTAAAAAATGTTTGGAAACGACTGTATTTAAAAAATATATATTTTTATTGATTTCAGAGAAGGGAGAGGGAGAGATAGAAACATCAATGATGAGAATCATTGATTGGCTGCCTCCTGTACACACCACACTGGGGATCGAGCCCACAACCCGGGCCTGTGTCCTTGACCAGAACTGAACCCAGGACCCTTTAGTCTGCAGGCCGGTGCTCTATCCACTGAGCCAAACCATCTAGGGCCTTGCTGTAGTATCTACCTCACTTGGTATTGTTAAAAAACAAAATTCAATTGAGCTGATCTGAAGATCTAATTGTCATTAGAAAATCATTTATGAATCGGGCAGCCTCTCACCTAACAACTAGAGGGGAGCTCTGAACAGTTGCACAAAATGGTAGGTTTTACAGGCATACCTCAGAGGTAGTACAGGTTTGGTTCCAAGATGACCACAGTGGAGGTCCTTGCCTTCAATCTGTAAGAAAATTCAACATTTGGGAAGTGGGATAAAGTGAAACACAATGGTAAGCCAGCACAGGCAGAAAGAGGGTGGGACAAGGAAGTTCAGTGGATTAATTCAGGCAACAAGGGGAAAGGCAGGGGGTTTGAACAGGTAATCCCCCTAGGGCTGACCAGCTAATTCCAGACTGATTGGTTGAATATTCCATTCCCAGCCCTGGCAGGTTTGGCCCATTTAATTCCCCGTAGGGGTGCATGCGGAAGGCAACTGATTGAAGTTTCTGTCACATCTCTCCCTCCCTCCCCCCTTCTCTCTAAGATCAATTAAAAAAAAAATTCCATTCCTGGACGAGGCTGAAACTGCAAGTACAGACATATCTTGGAGATATTGAGGGTTCAGTTCCAGATCACTGCAATAAAGTTAGTTGTAATCTTTTTGCTGGAGGGTCTTGCCTTCAATTTATAAAAAATGCAACATCTGTGAAGTGCAATAAAGCAAAGCTCACCCTAGCTGGTTTGGCTCAGTCAATAGAGCATCGGCCTGCGGACTAAAGGGTCCTGGGTTTGATTCTGATCAAGGGCACATACCTTGGTTGCAGGCTCCTCCCCAGCAGCCTGGGGCCCTGGATGGGGGATCGTGCTGGGTGCTGGAGGCAACCAATCGATGTGTTTCTTTCAGTCTTTCCCTCTCCCTTCTACTCTCCCAAAAAATCAATTGAAAAATATCCTCGGGTGAGGATACCAACAAAAAAGGAAAGTGCAATAAAACAAGGTATGCCTGTATTAAGTGTTGGTGGGGCTTACCAAAGTGACTCCATCTTGGAGTCACTTGTGTTATTTTTCTTAAAAAAAATTTTTTTTTTTTATTGATTTCAGAGAGCAAGGGAGAGGGAGAGACAGAATCATCGATAGGCTGCCTCACACCCCCACCAGGGACTGAGCCTGCAACCTGGGTATGTGCTCTGACTAGGAATCGAACCGTGACCTCCTGGTTTATAGGTCAACGCTCAACCACTGAACCACTCTGTTATTTTTTTTTAAAAGTAGAAACTATTCATTTAGTTGCCTAGGTTAAAAACTGGCATATAACACTGACAGTACAAGGTATTTAATATTGTTTCATCAAGTGCTAAGTGAGGCAATAGATGACAGGAATCTCTAAGCACCAAGGAAAGGGTCATGACCCAGACTTGAAGGTCAAATAACAGACAGTTAACATACATCGATTAGACCAACATCATCAAATTGTATCAATTATATGTCCTAAATATCTTTCAAAATTTTCTTCTCACTCTACCTATGACACTCTCCATTATATAGAGCCTGTATTACTTCATAACGTTGATCCAGAGGGAGGAAGCTACACAAAAATGTATATCTTCCTTATATCATTCACCAGCTTTAAATCTTTCTGAGTCCTTCAGATAAAGACAGTCTTGGCCTGCCTCTCAAGCCTTAGTTCTCAACTCTCCAAGTCTCAGGATTTGTGGCCTCACACCAGGAAATTTCTCTCTTCTGTGCCTTTGCTCCTTGCTGTTCCCTTTATCTGAAAAGGAGCTTTTCTTCTACCTGGCTAACTTCTACTTATCTTTTAAGGATGAGTTTAAGAGTTACCTCTTCTGGGAAGCCTTCTCCCAAGTCAGCGGTTCTCAACCTGTGGGTCGAGACCCCTTTAGGGGTTGAACGACCCTTTCACAGGGGTCGCCTAAGACCATCTTGCATATCAGATATTTACATTACGATTCATAACAGTAGCAAAATTACAGTTATGAAGTAGCAACGAAAATAATTTTATGGTTGGGGGTCACCACAACATGAGGAACTATATTAAAGGGTTGCGGTATTAGGAAGGTTGAGAACGCTGTCTCAAGTACTCCAAACCTTCCGAGGCTGGGAAGAGGACCTTGTATTTCTACCCCTCTGACCTTACCCACCTCCAGTGGCAAGGACAGGTCTTATTTTCATCACGCCTTCAGGGAATGTCTGAATGTAATCCAGTCAAAATCAGAAATTAGTGCTTAGACCCCATAGAGCTCTCATTCAAATGTAATGTTCTCAAAATCCTCACACTAGCACTGCCCTTTAGTTTGCAAAACATTCTGATAAGGCTCTTTATATCCTGGGGCAGAAGTTTAAAAAAAATGAACTGTTTTTAAACCCTGGAGCTAGAGAAGAGCTTCAAGAAAGAAGCAGGAAGTTATCTTATCCAGACAACAGTAGAGAAGAGGGTCAGGTGCTATAAAGGTGACCCTCCGGGCCAGGAAAACCCCGCCCCCGCGCGCGCCTCTGCAATATCCCGGGCACATCAAGCCCTCCCTCCAAGACTACAAATCCCAGTATGCCTCGAATACAATGAGTGGCAGCGCGCAATGCACGCCGGGATCTGTAGTCCGGTTCTAGTTCAGGAAAAGGCCCAGAACGTCAGGAGGGCTCGGAAAAGGAGTCGGAACCGGTCCAGGTTCAAGTTAAACCTTAGAGAGCAGAGCCTGGTTTCTTTGGTGACCCGGTTTCAGGCCCCACCCCACAGTTCAGCGGACCTATGGTGTGCGTTGAGTAGCCTCTCGCGTGATTCCTTCGCGGTTAAAGGGGAAGGACCAGACGGCAAGAATAGGCAGCCTTTTGCCCTCGCGGCGCCGACTTGTTAGCGTAGTGGTACGCAGGGCGCTTCCCTGCAGAGGGGCCGAGACGCTGCTTCTCCAGCAGCGCTGAAGAGGACGCGGCAAAACTCCCCCTGACAACCACTTGCCTCTCCACCCGTCTGCTCAGAGGCGCGGGAGGCGCAAAGGCTGCTGGGAACGCGCATGCGCCCATCCCGGTGGGGAGTGCTTTTCAACGTCCGCGGGAGTGAGGGGCGGGGGGACGGTGTCGGGTGTCGGCGGCGGTGCTTTGCGGCCGGTCGTGCGGGCGGGCGCGGGCGGGCGCGGCGGCCGTGGCGCGCGCAGGTGATTGACTGGCCAGCTGGCTGAGGGAGCGTCTGGTCTTCATCGCTGGCAGGTGGCGGAGCTCAGTGGGGCGGCTGCGGAGGCGGCAGCGGCAGCCCGACTCCGGAGGCGCTCCTCCGGCCAAGGCCATGGCCCCGCGGCTGCAGCTGGAGAAGGCCGCCTGGCGCTGGGCGGAGACGGTGCGGCCCGAGGAGGTGTCGCAGGAGCACATCGAGACCGCCTACCGCATCTGGCTGGAGCCTTGCATCCGCGGCGTGTGCAGGTGAGGCCCGTGCACCGGGCTCGCGCCCCCCATCGCGTCGGACCTTGGAAAATAGGGCTGGGGATCGGGATGGGGGAAGGAAGACGGCGGCCCATCGGGTGCATCCAGCAGGAGCGGAGAAGAGCAAGGTGGAGGCTTCCTCCCTTCCGCCGTCTGGGCGCCCTGGGAAGCGCAGCCTTCCCGGGCTCTCTGCACGGCGGTGATGCTGCTGAGAGCCCCGTAGGAAGGGTTCTGGGTTCTTAGCTAGAAGATGGCGGGGAGATGGTTAAAGGCAGGAGCCGAGAGCTTAGCCAGCCTTGGTTGGATAGCTTGGCCACGGCCCGGCTTTTTGTTTGCAAAAGGGAACTACTTCGAAGTGAGCCTCCCTCGTTGCACTGCATCCTGCGTTCGTGTTGACGCTGTAGAATCGATCATCTTGGTATTACTTTTGGGTAGGGTTGCTTTGGAGAAACGTATGGTTACCCTACGTCATCGGTGCCCTTCATCCTCCTGTTGACCTCCCTCCTTTCGTTAATCTAGTATTTTTTTTAGCCCCCCCCCTTTTTTTGGTCTTCCAGACTACATCTCTCTACCAAGTACGATGTTTGAGTTGTCTAAGTTTTGTCCTTCACTTCTGCTGAGCCTTTGAACCTTGCCTTTCTTTTTAGATCGAGTCCGTAGGCTTTGCGCCCGTCTCCTCTGTTTTTCCACCTTTTAACGCGGGAACTATAGTTTTTGTTCCGGAATGTTGTTGAATTGACTTGGCCACGCCGGGCATGCTCAGTAGCCGCCTTTCAGCAGGCGTTTAGTCAAGGCTTTTTTTTCTGGTTTCTGCATTCTGTGGCGGGATCCGGAAGGAATGGGAGTCAAGGTCTCAGCCTTGGAGCTTGCAGTCTTGTCGAGAAGTCAGGGAACTTCCTAAGGCAAAGGAGTCATTCCCAGCTCTGGGCGTCGGGCTCGCGGGAGGGCAAATCTGACTCCAACAGTAAGTGCTGGGGTGACCAAAAGTGCGTGTATAATGGAATTTATTGAGCGCAGCCGTCCTCTCAACGTAATTAGGTTCCAGCGTAACCAAAAAATGTAAGCGCTTTCACGTAGTTCTGCTTTTAACGGAAGTCAAGGGGTAGAAATTGGCTGAGATCAGTATAACGTGGATGTCATAGAGAAGATGAGTTTTAAGCTGAGGTTGCAAACTTTACATCCAAGCAGTTTTTGCCCTTTTTTAAAACAACATTGAGACATAATTCACATAGACCATTCACTTTGAAATGTAGAGTCCAGTGTTTCTTGTTTGTATATACACAGGGTTATTCAGCCATCACCACAATCTGATTTTAAAACATTTAGGCCCCCCTAAAAGAAGCCCGTTAGATTGGCACTCAGCCCTCCCCTGTATTCCCTGATTCCCAAGCTTCAGGCAATCACTGATCTATTTTCTGCCGCTGCATTTACCTACTTTGGACATTTCATGTAAATGGAATCATACAATATTTGGACTTTTGTGACTGGCTTCTTTAACTTAGTGTAATATGTTCAAGGATTATCCATGTTGAAGCATGTATCAGTATTTCTAAGAAATTGTGTAAAAAACAATTTATCATTTTAAAGTACCCAATTCAGTTTGTACATCCTTTACAGTGTTGTACAGACATCACCATTGTCTTGTTCTGGTACTTGTTTTCCATCACCCTAAAAAGAAACTTCGTACCATTAAGTTCACTTCCCATTTCCCTCCCCTCACCCCCTAGCAACCACTATTGTCTCTGGATTTCTCTTATTCTGGATATTTCATAAAATGGACATAAAATGTGTGGCCTTTTTAGGGGGGGGGGTCTGGCTTTCACTTTGCATAGTTTTCAAGAGTCATCCATGTGGTAGCAGTTATCAGTACTTTATTCCTTCCTATGGCTGAGTAATATTCCATTGTTTGGATGGGCCACGTTTCATTTATCTATTCATCACCTGATGGACTTAAAAAACTCCCTCCCTCCCTCCCTCCCTTGGCTGGAGGGCTCAGTGATTAGAGGCCACGAGCCTCCCTGCCCCTGGGTGGGGCATGTGTAACTAATCTGTGTCCCCCTCTCTTTTACTCTGTAAAAGCAATGAAAAAAATATCCTCAGGTCAGGATTGAAAAAAAAAATTGCCCTCCCCAAACTTTATTGAGGATTTAAAGTGTGTAATGGTGCTGACTTTGTGTGTGTGTGTGTAATATATATGTAATGTGTGTGTGTAAAATTTTATATATATAAAATGTGTGTGTGTATATTTTGGTATGAGTTACCAAGATCGAGATAATTAACATCCATCACCTCACATGGTTAACCTGATTGACATTTTGGTAATTTCCACTGTTTGGCTATTGCGAGTAGTGTTGCTGTGAACATTTGTGCACAGGTTTTTGTTAGACCACCTGTTTTCAGTTCTTTTGGAGATATAGCTAGGAGTGGGATTGCTGGGTTATGTGGTAATTATGTTTAATTTGCTGAGGAACTGCTACACTGTTTTCCATAGATGCTCTGCTCTTTTACATTCCCACCAACAATGTGAAAGGGTTCCAATTCCTCATTAACCTTGCCAACATTTGTTACTTTCTATGTTTTCTTTTTTAAATGGCGTTTCATTGTGGTTTTGATTTTCCAAATGACTAATGTATTGAGCATCTTTTCATGTGCTCCTTGGTTATTTTCTTTTTTTTTTTAATCCTCACTCGAGGATATTTTTATTCTATTAATTTTAAGAGAGAGTAGAAGGGAGGGAGAGAGGAAAAACATCACTGAGAGAGACACATCGATTGGTGCCCTGACCCAGGGGGTTGACCCTGCAACACAGGTACGCGCCCTTGACCAGAATCAAACCTAAGACCCTTTGGTGGGCAGGCCGGTGCTCTAACCACTGAACACACCAACCAGGACTTCATTTCTTCTTTTTTTTTTTTCTGAATAATATTCCATTTTAAGTATGCACCTACTACATTTTATATATATTTATTCATCAATCGATGGACATTTGGGTCATTCTACTTTCTAGCTACTATGAATAATGCTGCTGTGCACATTTGTGTATAGTAGGTTTCTGCGTGGACATTATGGATACATTATTTTTCAAAGTGGCTACACTACTTTATATACAAAGTATGAGGATTCCAATTTCTCCATCTTTACAGCAGATATTTGTCTTTTCTTTTTTTGGTTTGTCTCTTTTCCTATAGCCATCTAGTGAACGTGAAATGATTTTGATTTGCATTTCTCTGATGACTAATAATGTTGAGTATCTATGTGCTTTTTGGCTAATTCACATATCTTTGGAGAAATGTCTATTCAAGTGCTTTGCCCATTTTAAAATTGGATTATTTGTCTTTTATTATTGAGTTGTAAGAGTTCTTTTTAAAAAAATTATCTTTATTGTTGAAAGTATTACAAATGCCCCCCTTTTTCTTCCCATTGATCTCCTCCACCTTGAACCTCCCCACCCCTCCTCAAGAGTTTACATATATATGTGTATTTTAGAAGCCCAGTGCACGAATTTGTGCACCAATGGGGTCCCTCGGCCTAGCCTGTGGGATTGAAACCAGCTCTCCGACATCCCCCAAGGGGTCCCAGATTGTGAGAGGGCACAGACCAGGCCGAGGGACCCCAGCAGTGCACGATCAGGACCCGGGAGGGAAGTGGGAGGCTGGCCAGCTGGGGAGGGACCACGGGAGGACTCCAGGGTGTGTCTGGTCCATCCCACTCAGTCCCAATCGGCCAGACCACAGCAGCAAGCTAGCCAGTAGGTCAAAGGGTCTGCCCCCTGGTGGTCAGTCCACGTCATAGCAAGTGGTTGAGCAGCCCTAGCATATCATTAGCATATTTTTTTCATTCTTTTTAAAAAAATATATATATATTATTGATTTTATTTTTACAGAGAGGAAGGGAGAGGGATAGAGAGAGTCAGAAACATTGATGAGAGAGAAACATCGATCAGCTGCCTCCTGCACACTCCCTATTGGATATGTGTCCGCAACCAAGGTACATGCCCTTGACGGGAATCGAACCTGAGACCCTTGAGTCCACAGGCTTATGCTCTATCCACTGAGCCAAACCGGTAAGGGCTCATTAGCATATTATGCTTTGATTGGTTGAATGGGCGACCGGACACTTAGCATATTAAGCTTTTATTATATAGGACTAGAGGCCTGATGCATGAAATTCGTGCAAGGGGCTTGGCCCTCACAACCCTGGCTTCATCTGGAAGGTCGTCTGGCTGTCTGGTCTAATTAGCGTATTATACTTTTATTATAGATTGGATATAGGTCCCTTATTTGCAAATATTTTCTTTCATTCTGTGGGTTGTTTTTCATTTTCTTGATGGTAATCATTTGCAGTATAAAAGCTTTTAATTTTGATGCAGTCCAGTTTTTCTAATAACTTTTATATTAAAATATTTTTAAAAAATAGCACACCCCACACTGGGGATCGAGCCCACAACCTGGGCATGTGCCTTGACCAGAATTGAACCTGCGACTTTTCAGTCCACAGGCCGATCTCTAGACACTGGGCCGAACCAGCTCGGGCTTTATTGAAATACTAGAGGCCTGGTGCACAAAGTCGTGCACGGGTAAGTTCCCTAGGCCTGGCCGGCGATCAGGGCCGATAGGGCCCTCCTTCGTTCTGTGCCCCCCCCCCCTCAGCACACGTCAGCACACGTCATAGTGAGCAGTCGAACTCCAGGTCAAACTCCCGAGGGGACATTTTGCATATTAGCCTTTTACATATATAGATTTTTAATTGTTATTGATTTTGTTTGTTAATCCTTACCTGAGGCTATTTTTCCCATTGCTTTTCAGAGAGAGTGGGAGGAAGGGAGGGAGGGGGGGGGGAGAGAGAGAGAGAGAGAAATATCAATGTACCTGAGATCTTAGTTGAGACTCTGGGTTGTGTGGGCCGACGCTCTAACCACTTGGCAACAGGCACACAAGCCAGGGTGATTTTTAGAGGGGGAGGAGGAGGGGGAAAGAAACATTGATATGAGAGCAGAACATCCATTGGCTGCCTCCTGCACGCACCCTACCCAGGATTAAGCCCAAAACCCCAGGCATGTGCCCTTACCCAGAATCAAACCCACAACTTTTCAATGCAGGACAACTCCCAACCAACTGAGCTACACTGGCCAGGTTCACTTTTTCCTTTTGATTAAGCATTTCTTTCTTAGCAAGAAGAGATTAAATAATGATATTAAAGGTTTCATCAGTTATTGTTTTTTTTAAATACTTTACACACTTTGTTATGAGGTGCCAGAGCTGCAGAGGTGGTAAACCACATTCAAAGACTAGATGAATCAGGACCGTTATTGATATTTCTGAAACTGCAATCACAGGAGGAAAGCAATCTATACTAAATTTTGTACCCACAGAATTCTGCAAATATTGTGTCTTCATCCTTAAAACTAGACTTGTTTCCTAACAGTGAGGATAATAGTCAAGTAAATTCCTTGCGGTAAAATTGGTGGGTAAGCATTGTGCATTTTTTCATTGTGATCCACCTTATTAAATTGCCCTTCAGAATGAAGGTTCTACCTTCCATTCCTCTGTCAATGTGTAAGAATGTCTTATTTCGTCCTACCATCACCAGCACGATATGTTAATCACACTTTTTGATCTGATAGATGTCATGTTAATTTGCTCTTTTTGGTGACAGTTAAAATTTTGATAGGAATTTAATTTAATTTTTGTATATATATAGATATATCAATATATATATATATATAGATATTTCAAAGTCTGGACTTACCTAGTTCTCATTAGAGGAATAGTAATACATGACTTATAAAATTAAAACTTTACAGAAGAGGAATAGTAATACATGACTTATAAAATTAAAACTTTACAGAAATGGAATGCAATCTATAAAGTCACTGTCATGCCATTTTAAAAATGCCTTGAAGACTACTAGGCCTCATTCTTAAATTTTTTGTGTGAAGAAATTTGTTTTGATTTATTGATTTTGAAAGCGAGAGACATGGATTTATTGTTACACTTATTTATGCATTGGTTGATTCTCTTTTAATATTTTTATTGATTTTCAAAGAAGAAGGGAGGAGAGAGAGAGAGAAGCATTAATGATGAAAGAATCATTAATCGGCTGCCTCCTGTACACCCCTTACTGGGCATGTACCCTGACGAGGAATCAGCCATGACTTCCTGGTTCATAGGTTGACTCAACCACTGAGCTACACCTCCCCACAAGCAACCACTATCCTCATTTTGGATAGAACAGATTTTGCCAATTTTGAACTTTGTATACAATTAAGTATACATTGTAGCGCCTTCTGTGTCTGGCTTGTGCTCAGCATTGTGAGATTCATCCTCTTTGTGGGTAGCAGTAGTATGTTCATTGTTAGAGCTGTACAGTATTCCATTGTTACTATATACTTCTTCTGGTGATGGTCCATTTAGAGTTTTTTCAGTATTTGGCTATTATGAATAAAGCTGCAATGAAAATTCTTATATATATATCTTTGCCTGCTGTATATACATTTTTGATAAGAGAGGAATTGCTGGAACATAAGTGTTTATGTAGCTTTAGCAGGTAATGCCATACTGTTTTTCAAAGTTACTGTACCACATTCTATTCTCATGAACAGTATGTGTGAGTTCATTTGCTACAAATCCTCACCAACAGTTGGTATAATCATTTTAATTTTAGCCATTAATGATGTATGTGTCATGGTATCCTTTTGTGGTTTTAACATGCATTTTTTTGATGGCCAATGAAATTGACCTCTTTCATATTCAACTATTTGTGTATCATCTAGTGAGGTGCTTATTTAAATCTCTTACCCATTTTTGTCATTTTGATTATCTTACTGATTTTTAAAAAATGGGTTTTAATTGATTTTTGTAGAGAGAGGGTTGGGGGTGGGGGGGAGAGAAACATGATGTGAGAGAGAAACATTGATCAGTTGCCTCCTGTACCCATCCAACTGGGATAGAACCCAAAACCCCAGGATGTGCCCTGACCAGGAATTGAACTGGTGACCTTTTGGTGCATGGGATGATGGCTCAACTAACTGAGCCACACCTGCTAGGGCTATCTTATTGATTTGTAGGAGTTTATTTTGATACAAGTGTTTGTTGAATATATTATATTGCAGATATCTTCTAGTCTTGCTTGCTTTTTAACTTTCTTTTTTTTTTTAACTGACTTTAAAAAGAAATTGATTTCAGAGAGGAAAGGAGAGGGAAAGAGAGATAGAAACATCAATGATGAGAATTATTGATCGGCTGCCTCCTGCACACCCTATACCCGGGATTGAGCCTGCAACCCAGGCATGTGCCCTAACCCGGAATCGAACCATGACCTCCTGGTTCATAGGTTGACGCTCAACCAGAGCCACTCCGGCTGGTCGCTTTTTAACTTTCTTAATGGCATATTTGATTAACACAAGTTCAAATTAGTCCGAGGGAAGGTCTTAACCTCCCTCAGCGAATCAGCCCTACTTATATTTCTTCAGTAAGTTGTTTTCCACCTGGCTTTCACATATAAGCCTGACAAAAAACTGCTCTTACATTGACCAAACTTGTTTTCATTTTTATTTTTTAAAGCCGGGAAGACAGTATATTTAAGTGGACCCTTAAACAGTTATTTCTGAAATATGTGGTAGACTCCCTAGTTCTAAGTCCGAAAGGTAGAAAAGCATGGGGAAGCATACACAGCCTTTTACTCCTAATTTGCAGCAGGCAAGTACCTGGTGAACTGCTTCAGAGATGGTGGTGTCCTTTTTATAGTGTGTTTACCTTTATCTAAACAAACAGGCCTATCACACCCATTTTTCTTTTTCTTCTTTTTTTAAAAATATATTTTATTGATTTTTTACAGAGAGGAAGGGAGAGAGATAGAGAGTTAGAAACATCGATGAGAGAGAAACATCGATCAGCTGCCTCCTTCACATCTCCCACTGGGGATGTGCTCGCAACCCAGGTACATGCCCTTGACCGGAACCGAACCCGGGTCCTTTCAGTCCGCAGGCCGACGCTCTATCCACTGAGCCAAACCGGTTTCGGCCCATTTTTCTTTTTTAAAAAGTATATGTTTATTGATTTCAGAGAGGGCTGCCTTCTGCTTCCTGCTGGGGATCATGTTATAGGTCAGTGCTCAACCACTGAACCACACTGGCTGGGCTTGCATCCATTTTTAAAATATATATATATTTCTTTATTGATTTCAGAGAGGAAGGGAGGAAAGAGAGATAGAAACATCAATGAAGAGAGAATCATTGATCGGCTGCCTCCTGCACACCCCCCACTGGGGATCAAGCCTGCAACCCAGGCATGTGCCCTTGGCCGGAATCAAACCTTGGACCCTTCAATCCGCAGGCTGATGCTCTTTATCCACTGAGCCAAGCCAGCCAGGGCTTGCATCCATTTTTAAGCACTGTTTTGTACCTTTTTTCAGCTAATGATATTGTAACATATCATTACATTAAAAAGTTTTGCCTTTATTCCCTGCCTACAGTAGTTTCCATTTGGTTATTTATTTTTATCAGTTTTCTTTTCTTTTTTTTTTTTTAAATTTAACTGAAGGTCTGTGATTTATCTTTTTTTTTTTATATATTTTATTGATTTTTTACAGAGAGGAAGGGAGAGAGATAGAGAGTTAGAAACATCGATGAGAGAGAAACATCGATCAGCTGCCTCCTGCACATCTCCCACTGGGGATATGCCCGCAACGAACGTACATGCCCTTGACCGGAATCGAACCTGGGACCCCTCAGTCCGCAGGCCGACGCTCTATCCACTGAGCCAAACCGGTTTCGGCTATCAGTTTTCTATTGATGGCCATTTCTAATGCTTCCCGTTTTTCACTGCTATCAGTAAAGCTTTAGTGGATAACCTGAGGTGTTCACACATATTGACCTAATAACATCCTTCATAACAGAAGAAAAACCAAGCTCATATGTTGCAGGCCTCATTGGTGTCCTTTGATCTGGAGTGATTACTCAGTCTTTCTTAGTATTTTGTGACACTACTCTTTAGAAAAGTACATAACACTTACTGTGTAAAGTTCCTCAACTTGGGTTTGGCTGGTGTTGGCCCGTTGCACGAAGAGATTCAGTCTTTGCTTTGTGCCTGCATATGCAAATTAACTGCCATCTTTGTTGTGTTGATTTGCATACTCATCCTGATTGGCTGGTGGGCGTAGTGGAATGACATCTATTTGCATGTTTCTCTTTTATTAGTACACACACACACACACACACACACACACACACACTCTAGAGGCCCAGTGCACGGAATTTGTGCACAGGGTGGGGGCGGGCCGGTGGTGGTTGTCCCTCAGCCCAGCCTGCATCCTCTCACAGTCTGGGACCCCTCGGAGGATGTCCACCTGCCAGCTTAGGCCCGGGAGCCTTGGGGGATTTCCGACTGACAGGGAGCCATTTCCAATTGACAGGGAGCGGCCTAAGCAGCAGTTGGACATGCGCTGCTGCAGAGGTGGGAGAGACTCCCCTCAGCCCAGCTTGTGGCTGTGTGGAGCTCCCCCTCCCCCCTCTCCCCCTCCCCGTGGTAGATACTGGTCACCTTAACTTTGATCACTTGGTTAAAGTGGTATCTGCCAGGTTTCTCCACTCAAAGCTACTATTTTTCCTTTTGTAATTAAACAGCTTGTGCTGAGCTACTGTCTGTTCCTTCTCAAACTTGCCTGTACTAGCATCCTTGATGATTGCTGCCTGATTTTGTAATTAATCTGATGGATGCCAAATGGTGATTTCCTAATTCTGCCCTTCCTTTTACTTTGTAAGTTGGCGTTCTTCTCTAGAGATTTCTATCCATCTCATTATCGATACCTGCTTTATTCAGTAGTCATAATCCTATTGTTACTTATTTTGTTGGATCAAATTGTTCCAGATCTGGCCACTGGAGACCCTTTGAAACCATCATTTTAACATGTCCCCATCATTCTTTGAAGGCATCTTTACTTTTTGGGCACGGCAAGATATTCCGTGTTTATCTTGTTTTCCATGCCCAGCCTTAACAACAGCCATTTCTCCAAGGAGCCCTGGGTTCCTCGAGTGGGGAATATTTAGACATCAAGATCTGGTTGCTAGGTATGCTCAAAGAAGTACTGCCCTGTATTTTACCTGGCAACCTTATGTTGCCTCCAAATATTAAGACCCATAAGTTTAGCCTTCTATCACCCTAGCTTTCCTCTCCAAAATTTGGTTCCCTTTGTCTCCAGTATATTTACTTTTTGTTGAGTTGTAGAATATATAGAAAATTGTTTCAGAATTGTTAATCCCTGTCTCTGTGAAAAGGAAGCCAATGAGAGTTTGTAATTTATTCCTTTTGTCTTTACTTTAGTCTAAGGACACTAGTGAGATTGCTGACTACTGTTCAGGTTGCTGGGGTTAGTCCCCCCATCCTTCAATGTGGATATGTTACTTAGTTGAAATATGTTTGTGTTGAATTTAGGGTTCCCCCCATTCTTATTGATTGTATGTGTGTGTGTGTGTGTATGTGAGAGAGAGAGAGAGAGAGAGAGAGAAAGAGAGACTCACATGGCCCCAGAATTCAACTGTGTATGAAACAGTATATTCAGAAAAGTGTCGCACACCTCTCCTTTTTTACCCTTATCCTAATAGGTAATCAATTTCATTAGTCTGCTTTGTCTTTCTTTTTTCTTTTCTTTTTAATGTATTTTTGTTGATTTCAGAGGGAAAGGGAGAGGGAGAGATAGAAACATCAGTGATGAGAGAATCATTGATCAGCTGCCTCCTGCACATTGATTGGCTGCCTCCTATACGGGATCAAGCCCACAACTTGGGCATGTGCCCTGACTAAGAATTGAATAGTGACCTCCTGATTCATAGGTCAGCACTCAAACACTGAGCCATGCTAACAGGGCTATCCTTGTGTTTCTTATTGCTTACACACACTAGCATACTGTAGTTACTCTTTTGCACTTTGCTTTTTTCACTTACTAATATATTCTAGGAATTACTCCACCATAGTTCATAGAGATCTTCTTCCTGCTTTTTTTTGTTTGTCGGTTGCATAGTACTCTTTTATGTGTGTGTACCACATCCCCTGTTTGGCCATTTGGTTTGTTTCCAGCAGTTTGCAGTTCTAAACATGCTGTAAGGAAAACCTTGTGCCTGTGTTTTTGCACTGAAGGAGATGTATCTTCAGGGTGAATTCTTAGAGAGGAAATGGTTAGCTGTAAATGTAGATTTGTTAAGAGACTACAAAATTCTTCTCTGTAAGAGTCCTACCAGTTTGTATTCCCTTTAGTAGTAAATTAGTTCTGTTTTCCACAGACTCACAAACTGAGTGTTGAGTGTGGTGGAATACTTTCTCAGTTATGCTAATCTTATAGATAATAGATTTTTTTTAAAAAATGGTATATCATTATAGTTTTAATTTGAGTGTTTCTTATCCTGGAACTATAGTATTTTAAAATTAAACTTTTTTTTTTTCTTCATAGACGAAACTGCAAAGGAAATCCAAATTGCTTGGTTGGGATTGGTGAGCATATTTGGTTAGGAGAAATAGATGAAAATAGTTTTCATAACATTGATGATCCCAATTGTGAGAGGAGAAAAAAGGTGAGCCATCATTTTTAAGTGATTTCATGTGGTGTCCTCTGTTTGTTTTGTGCCTATGGTCAGAAACCATTACTGATTTCTGGTAACTCGTGAAAAGGAAGCCATTGAGAGTTTGTAGTTTATTCATCAAAACGATGCCCCACGCTTGGCCGAGAGGCTGAAGGTGGTTCTACCATGTTGGCTGAGACAGTTTTCACAAAATTGTAATCTGAAATTGAAAAAATAATGCGTCCTATAACTTTTTCTTTAGTTGTAAATTTTCTATTTTTGTAGAACTCATTTGTGGGCCTCACTAACCTTGGAGCTACTTGTTACGTCAACACATTTCTTCAAGTCTGGTTTCTCAACTTGGAGCTTCGGCAGGCGCTATACTTATGTCCAAGTACCTGTAGTGACTACATGAGGGGAGATGGTATCCAGGAAGAGAAAGGTCAGTGGGATGGGATGGGTTCACTTCTGAGTGTTGCCAGTAGATCACATCCCAACCAGCCAAATAGAGGAAACTTGCTTTCGAATGTTCCATGCCAGGCATGGTTGTAGTTCTTTATAAACATTGTCAGGCTTCAAAATCATTTTCCTTTTTTCTCTATATTTATCATTTATGTAAAAAATGGCTAATACTCGCCCAGCCTGTGTAGCTTGGTGGTTGAGCATCGATCTATGAACCAGGAGGTCACAATTCCATTCCAGGTCAGGGCAGTTGCCTGGGTCGTGGGCTCGATCCCCAGATTCCCAGTAGTGGACGTGCAAGAAGCAGCCAATCAGTGATTCCCTCTCATCATTGCTTCTATCTCTCTCCCTCTCCCTTCCTCTCTCTGAAACCAATCAATCAATCAATCAATAAATAAATAGCTAAGATTCAAGGGAAGGAAATATATTTGATGATTCTTTCAAATTTTTTTGAACATTTAAATTTTTTTAGAGAGAGAGAAACATTGATTTGTTATTCCACTTATTTATGCATTCATTGATTGATTCTTGTATGTGCCCTGACCCAGGATCTAACTCACAACCTGGATGCATCGGGATGATGCTCTAACTCAGTGGTTCTCAACCTTGGCTGCACATTAGAATCACCTGGAATCTTTTTAAAATCCTGATTTCTGGGCCTCTATCCCTCCGGAAATTCTCTTTCTTTGTTATGGGGTGAGGCCCACAACATTAGTAATAAAGAAACAATTTCCAGAGGATGAGGCCCAGAAATCAGGATTTTAAAAAGATTCCCAGGTGATACTAATGTGCAGCCAAGGTTGAGAACCACTGGTCTAACTAACTGAGCTACTGGGCCTGGGTAGGCTGTGATTGTAGTCCATTAATTTCTAGTGACTGATAAAAATCAGTCAGTAAAGCAGACAAAGTTACTCTTTTTTTTAAAAAATATATTTTATTGATCTTTTACAGAGAGGAAGGGAGAGGGATAGAGAGTTAGAAACATTGATGAGAGAAACATCAATCAGCTGCCTCTTGCACACCCCCTACTGGGGATGTGCCCGCAACCAAGGTACATGCCCTTGACCGGAATCGAACCTGGGACCCTTCAGTCCGCAGACCCACGCTCTATCCACTGAGCCAAACCGGTTAGGGCCAAAGTTACTCTTTTGCCTAGTTTGTTACCTTGATGTATTTTTTTTTTTTTAATATATTGTATTGATTTTTAACAGAGAGGAGGGGAGAGGGATAGAGAGTTAGAAACATCGATGAGAGAGAAACATCGATCAGCTCCTCCTGCACGCCCTTACCAGGGAATGTGCCCGCAACCCAAGTACATG
>NW_005871176.1:1972886-2005254 GCF_000147115.1 Myotis lucifugus | reverse complement strand
GAATCAGTCAGTAAAGCAGACAAAGTTACTCTTGCCTAGTTTGCCCATTTTTGGTGTATTTTTTTTTAAATATATTGTATTGATTTTTAACAGAGAGGAGGGGAGAGGGATAGAGTTAGAAACATCGATGAGAGAGAAACATCCATCAGCTGCCTCCTGCACGCCCCCTACCGGGGAATGTGCCCGCAACCAAGGTACATGCCCTTGACCGGAATCGAACCCGGGACCCTTAAGTCTGCAGGCTGACACTCCATCCGCTGAGCCAAATAGGTTAGGGCTCTTGATGTATTTTAATTAATAAATAGTTCAGTATAACGCCAAGTAAACAAATAATTCTAAGAGGCTACTGACAACTCTAATGAGGTCGATATTCAGCCCAGGGCAAGGCAGTTATGCCTTAGGCCCTAGTCAGTAGTTCATCTGTAAACCTCGTGCTGTCTTTTATATGATCTGATTTGAGCACAATGCTAATCTTTTTATTTTATTTTTTAAATTGATTTCAGAGAGGAAGAAAGAGGTAGAGAGAGATTGAAACATCAATGATGAGAATCATTGATCAGCTGCTTTCTGCACACCCCCTACTGGGGACCGAGCCGGCAACCCAGGCATGTGCCCTTGACTGGAATTGAACCCGGGACCCTTCAGTCCCCAGGCCGACACTCTGCCCACTGGGCCAAACCAGCCAGGGCACAATGCTAATCTCTTTTGTTAGGAGTGAGAAAAGATAGGATGTATAAGCCCCACCTCTTTCAGCCCTTCAGACAGTGGTGATACGTGAGGGTCTTGGTCCTGTCCTTGTCAATGGTAATCTTTGCTGCACAACAATGTTTAAAAATTAAGTTTGGCCAAAACTGGTTTGGCTCAGTGGATAGAGCGCCAGCCTGCGGACTGAAGGGTCCCGGGTTCGGTTCCGGTCAAGGGCATGTACCTGGGTTGCGGGCATATCCCCAGTGGGAGATGTGCAGGAGGCAGCTGATCGATGTTTCTAACTCTCTGTCTCTCTCCCTTCCTCTCAGTAAAAAATCAATACACAACAATGTTTAAAAATTAAGTTTGTTTCCACATGCTTTCTTTCTATAGTTCTGAATATTTAAATCTGGACCAATAGTGTGTTACATATTTAAGGTAATAGTGTATGTAAAGGTTGAATCATAAAATGATCATTTAAAAAATTTTAGCATTGTTTTGCTGAAGTATAAATTTACCAATGAGAAGGTAGTTAAATAACAAATGAAAACTAAATTTTTATTTTATAAACTGATGTACCATTGCCAGAATTCTTTGGGTATCTTCAAGAAATTTAAATACATTTTCTAAATACACAAATTCTAATATTTCACCGAAGTTCTTCATAAGCATGTACATTTCTGCTGTTTCTTTTTTTAAATATATTTTTATTGATTTCAAAGAGGAAGGGAAAGGGAGAGAGATAGAAACATCAATGGTGAGAATCATTGATCGGCTGCCTCCTGCACGCCCCCTACTGGGGATCGAGCCCACAACCCGGGTATGTGCCCTTGATTGGAATCGAACTCAGGACCCTTCAGTCCACAGGCCGACGCTCTATCCACTGAGCCAAACCGACTAGGGCTCTGCTGTTATCTTAATGGTCACAGTGCCGTGTAGTGGAAAGGGCTTTTGTTGGGAATGGTGTGGTCTGAGTTTGATGCCCAGCTCAACCACTCCCTTATTTTACAGATAGGAAAACCAGGGAGTAGGAGTTGTTGAAGATCTTATGGAGTATCTAGCCTGTCAAATAAAAGAGTTGGAGTAGATAAGACTTACTTGACAGCTTTTAACAGGCTGCGAAGGCCTTGCACCCCAGGAAGTAAGATTTTTATCTTTATTTTGCAAATGAAATACTGATTTCCTGGAAGTCACAATTGGTAGTAAAGAGATAAACTGTCAGTTTAATCAGAAGACAAACTGCACAATAACTTGAACAGAGAAAGCAAAGGGGATTATTAACAGGAAATTCACTTAATGAGGAATTGTTTAGTAAGAATTAAACAGGACTTGAAACAATACAGGAGTAGCGGACATAGGGAGCAGCCAGTAAGCCTGGGGCGGATATCCAGACCTCTTTGGAGAGAGCATTGCCAAGGCTCACTAGATGCCCTAACGTGTGCTGAGATGTGTGCTGAGATGCCTCCGTGGGGCTCTGCTGGAAACTGCCTACAGCAGTGGTTCTCAACCTGTGGGTCGAGACCCCTTTGGGGGTCTAAGGACCCTTTCACAGGGGTCGCCTAAGACCATTGGAAAACACATATATAATGACATTGTTTTTGTGATTAATCACTATGCTTTAATTACGTTCAATTTGTAACAATGAAATTGGGAGTCACTACAACATGAGGAACTGTATTAAAGGGTCACGGCATTAGGAAGGTTGAGAACCACTGGCCTACAGGAAGGTGCTGGGCCCAAAAGCCTCTGTGAAGTCACCTGAGAGGTGCCTGAAGGTCATTCACTGGGTGCTCGTTTAAGAGGAAGTGTCTCAACAGACGCATTCTACTGTGCAGCCAGCTACCAGAGGAGGTCCTGAGGGACGCTCCTGGCCACTTGTAGGCTGCAGGGACCTGGAGTGTGAGAAGCTGCACCCCCCAGGAGTGTGGTGAGAGGCATAACTGAACTCTCCAGTGCCCCCTACTGACAAGATTTAACCTTGCCCTACCTGGCAAAGGAGAAATATTTGCGGAGCTCATCTGTTATCATAGAGCAGGCAAAGAAGGGTGGATTTAGAGGTGAGAGGCAATAAATTAATAACTGGCACAGAAGGTAACACTCAAGTCTTTTAGGGCCCTTGAGATTCATGCTTCTGATTTGCCTACCTTCCCCCAACTCATTAAAATTTGCTATTCAAAAATTCTAGGATTTTTCATTCAAGTTTGAAACTCTAGCCTTGAGATTCCTGTCACTTGCTCTGTGTGTGGCAAGACCACATTAATGAGATTTCATTAAAGTGTTTGGCCATCTTATACGAACGGTGAATATGGTTTTTATTACTGGAATGGATGTTTTCAGTGTGATTTGACATTGTAGAAACTAGTCATGACTGTGATTGTTGAAATGTACATATGGCCTCTTGCTTTCATAGGATGTATATAGACAGCTATGGCCACCTCATTACTTCCAAAAGACATGTGGTTATGAATTTGTTTCTTTAGAAGTTTTAAAACAATAATAAAATACTATATAGTTTGAATGTAAGGGTGTTTAATTATATCTCATGTGAAGATGAAGTATATTTTAAAGAGTAGCAGTTTTTTAAACATAAACATTTTTTAAAAATAGATTATGAGCCTCAAACAATTTGTGAGCATCTCCAGTACTTGTTTGCCTTGTTGCAAAACAGTAATAGGCGATACATCGATCCATCGGGATTTGTTAAAGCCTTGGGCTTGGACACAGGGCAACAGCAGGTAAGAACCTTGTGTTTATTTTTTCAATATAAAAAGGTACCCAAGCATCCCTTGGAATGTTTATAGAAGGAAATGCTTTTATAAATTATTTTTTCTATCTTGAAGTAGAGCATTTATTTACTGTTCAGTTTATTATACATTTTTCTTGATCCCATTTCTGAAAATTTCTATTTTGGGCACAAGCTGATTCAGTACAGCTCTAGTCCTTGTTCATAAATGTCAAGTTCAAAGTACAGATGGTTTTGGGAATATTTAACTTATTTCTACTTGTATCAGAAGTTGAAAAGCAAGATTTGATTTTTCTTTTTATTAACCCACATTTGTGTTGTAGGATGCCCAAGAATTTTCAAAGCTCTTTATGTCTCTTTTGGAAGATACTTTGTCTAAACAAAAGAATCCAGATGTGCGGAACATTGTCCAACAGCAGTTCTGTGGGGAATATGCTTACGTAACTGTGTAAGTGTGTTTCAGCTTTTCATGTTTTACTCTAAGACAATCGTTCATATGTTATCTAATTTTTAGTTCAATTCCAAGTTACAGCTTTTGTGGATTATCATGGGACCTGAAATATTTATAACAATACATTGCCATGGGAACATGTAAACAACTGTCTTTATAGTTACAGTTGAACCCATCCAGGTGTTGGGAACTGTGTCTGGTTGAGCACTTGCCACTTACTTTATGGCTGTGGTGTGAGCTGAAAGAGTAAGATTAAAGTCAGCTAGAATACTAAGAGTAAATGTAGAATAACTCTTAAAAACTTTCCTAATCCTAAAACACATGGCCTCACCAATCACTGTCTGTGTTTACTAAATATATATAGTGTAAATAATTTCTGTGAAAGAGAACTAAGGGAATAAACGCTTCTATCTATATTTCTAGGATGTAAAACAATAGAACTTTGTTTTTCCCACCCTGGTCTTAATTTTATCACTCTTTTATTACAGTTGCAATCAGTGTGGCAGAGAGTCTAAGCTTTTATCAAAGTTTTATGAACTGGAGTTAAATATCCAAGGCCATAAACAGTTAACAGATTGTATCTCGGAATTTTTGAAGGTATTCAATTTTGTTGTATGTATTGTTTTTGCTCATTAACAGTTAAATACTATTCTGACTGGTTTTTGATTTAATGGGTAAAGTCATTTCAACATTTTCTATATATGAAGTGTCTCTGGTTATGTAATGATCTAGAAGAACCTTAGTAAATTATAAAGTATTGAAGCAGGCTGCATCTTAAAATAATTTTTGACTATTTCAGGTTATTTTATGTGTATAAAAACTTACTGTGTGATCAGGGGTAGTAGAGTGTTTAAGGAAATCTAAGCTGTTACTTTGTTTAATTTACATTTTCATTTAATGAGAGCTAGAATCTGTTGAATGTAAATAATTTTTATATCACTGTGGTCATTCTTCAGGTCTGCCACTTGATATTTCTACTTTCTGTATATTTAGATTGATGTACTGATGTGGAAGTGGTTCCCTTTTGTTCTGCGGGGGAAGCTGCTAGGAGGAAACCTTTGCTATCGAGAAGGAACAGACACATAGCATAATAGATGAACTTACTATTTTTGTACTCTCCCTACTCTCTTAGCACAACCATTAGATGCTAGAGATACTCATTCCTTGAATCCATTCAGCTAGTGTTGAGTGGTCGCTGTTCGGACACTGTTTCAGCTGTTGGGGATAACCATTAGTGAGCAAAACAGACAAAACATTTTTGCCTTTAAGCAGCTTATAGTGTAATGGTGATGGGATCAGGGAGAGGCAGTAAAATAAATATAAGTAAAATACAAAGAGTGTCAACTGTAACAAGTGCTATGGAGAAAACTACAGCAGGCAAGAAGGGTGGAGAATATGGCAGGGATGAGGGTGAGGTTGGTTACAATTAGAAATAAGGTGATAGAAGGTGATGGTGTGAGCCATGCAAGAACCAGGAGGGAGCATATTTGGGCTATTTTGTGACTGAAGTGAAACAAAAAAGGGGAGAGTGACAGGAGATGAAGTTGTAGAGATAACCAAGGACCGTTTCAGATAGGGCCTGGTAGACCTTTGTCAGAAGTTGGACTTTTATTCGAGTGAGGTCAGACGCTATTGAAGAGCTGTGAGCGTAGGAGGGATGTAACCTGTTTTTAACAGGATAACTGGGTGCTGTCTTGAGAAGAGGAGGCTGATGTGGGGCCAGGGCAGACAGATGTTGATGGTGGCTTGGACCAAGGCTTAGTTGAAGAGATGATGTGTTTGGGTTTTAGATATATTTTCAAAGTAGAGCTGATGAAATTTGCAGGTTGGATATGGAGAGCAAGAGGTGTCAAGGATTACTAAGGTTGGCCTGAGCAACTGGAAGAATGTGGTTGCCATAACCCAGATCTGAAGGATTATGGGAGGAGCAGGTTTGGAAGAGGAATCAGGAGTTTGCACTGGGGCATGTTACATTTGAGAGGTATAGTTGAGGGATAAATTGAAGCTAGATAAAGTCCCCGGGGATGCCCTATCCGGTATGGCTCAGTGGATAGAGCGTCAGCCTGTGGACTGAAGGGTCCTGGGTTCGATTCTAGTCAAGGGCACATGCCCGGGTTGTGGGCTTGATCTCCAGAAGGGGGCATGCCGGAGGCAGCCAGTCAACGATTCTCTCTCATCATTGATGTTTCGATCTCTTTCTCCCTCTCCCTTCCTCTCTCTGAAATCAATAAAAATATATATTAAAAAAAAAATCCCCAGGGATGAGAGACAAGGACCAAGGACTGAGCCCTGGGACATTCAAACATGAAGAAATCAGGGAGATAGGAGCAGTTGGCAGAGGACTCTGAGGAGGAGGAGTACTGGCCAGTGAGTTAAGGGAAACAAGTGAATGTGGGATCCTGGAGCCAAGTGAATACAGTGGTGGTGCCAGTATTGTATTATTTACAGTCATCTGTATCAAAAGCTATTATAGAAACAAGGAAAATGTAAAAAGAAATTACCGTTAGCTATGACATTGAATTTTCCTGCACTCTTCTTTTAGCTTTCTCTTATGTGGTTCAATAATTTTAACCCAGTGTGCGTGTGCACGCACGTGTGTAAAATTTGTGTATGTGTATCCTATATAATAAAAGCCTAATATGCAAGTTGACTGAATGGGGAGCCGGGAGGGGAAGCGGACCTAAGCCATCAGTCAGACATCCCCCAAGGGCTCCTGGTCTGCGAGAGGGCGCAGGCCGAGCTGAGGGAACCCTGAGTGCATGAATGTTCATGCACTGGGCCTCTAGTATATATATATAATTAATTTTGTATTGTGGTGCCCACGTGTAGTTTGTACCTATTCACTATTTTTAAATTAATTATGCTGCATCAAAATGCATATGATATTTCTTTTTTAAAAAATTAAGTCTTTATTGTTGAAAGTATTACATATGACCCCTTCTTCCCCCCATTGACTCCTTCTGTTATGCCCCCACCACCCACCCGAGGCCTTCACCACCCTACTGTCTGTGTCCATGGGTTATGCATATATGTATACAAGTTCTTTGATTTCTCCCCCCCCACTTCTCTCTGAGGTTCCGCAGTCTGTTCTATGCTTCTAAAACCCACTTCCCATCTCCTAGTTTTTAAAATATAGTGTCTTGTTCCTTATCAGGAAGAAAGACTAGAGGGAGACAATCGATACTTCTGCGAAAACTGTCAAAGTAAACAGAATGCAACAAGGAAGATCCGACTGCTAAGCCTTCCTTGCACTCTGAACTTGCAGCTCATGCGTTTTGTCTTTGACAGGTAAGTATGTGCAGTGTTTGTAGCTCATTGTGGAATAATGTGCAGATTTTATTGTAGACAGGTAATTATAATTTGTAATGCTAGCTTGAGGATGAAAGTTATAGATGGAGCCTGTTGATTTGAAATGCGTGTATTTCATGATTTTATCACAAAATTCTTAAAGAAGCTAGACATAAAATTCAGAAATAGAAAAGTAGAGACTCATTTTTTATTCTGGGGAATTATTTTTAAGATGCAAAGGAAAAGCAAACATTTAGGTCGGAACTGAATTACCTTGACATTCTGTATTATTGTGTAAGAACTAGAATAAAATTTTCTGCTCAGTATGGTACCCTCAACTCCATGGGAATATATACCTTTTATCATTAAAACCAGTCATTTCTTCCATAAAAAAGCAGGAGCATCTGTGGTTTCCTCTTGTGATCAAATCCAAACCTCTGGAAATAAGTGCTCTGTTTGGAATTAGCATTTTAAATTCATACCTTTTAAGTGATCGATTTATTTTGCTCAATTCTAAGACAGTATTATGTATACTTATACAGGTCTTTGAAGAAGGAAATCTGTTGAGTTTATTAAGATAGATGACAGAGCTTATGCATTGTATTATGATTGTTTTAAGTATAACTATAATTAGCTTTTCTCTTGTTTAGGCAAACTGGACATAAGAAAAAGCTGAATACCTACATTGGCTTCTCAGAGCTTTTGGATATGGAGCCTTATGTGGAACATAAAGGTAATATTTTTACTGAGCAGTGATGATCATAGTGCTCAGAGATCATAACTTGTGATCTACCTGTGATGAATACAGAATAGTACTACTACATTTTATTACCTAATCTCTGGGAACAAAGGCTTTTTGGGTGAACTGATATGTTACTTTATTTTCTGCAGAGATTAGATGGTTCATCAATGCCTGCATAATTAAGGGTATCTATATAATAAAAGCCTAGGCAACCATTATGGCGGAGCAACCAGAAGGATCGGTCACTATGATGCGCACTGACCACCAGGGGGCAGATGCTCAACGCAGGAGCTGCCCCCTGGTGGTCAGCGCGCTCCCACGGGGAGTGCCACTCAGCCAGAAGACAGGCTCACGGCTGTGCTGGCAAGCGCAGCAGCGGTGGTGGGAGCCTCTCCTGCCTCTGTAGCAGCACTAAAGAGCCAGGGGGGTTCTGGACTGCGAGAGGGATGTCTCACTGCCATCTTAGGCCCATTCCTGCGGGGTTTCCGGACTGCCAGAGGGTGCAGGCTGGGTTGAGGGACAACCGCCCCCCCCCCCCCCCGCATGAATTTCGTGCACTGGGCCTCTAGTAAAAGAATAAAAAATGAAAAAGATATTTCACTGTTCCTGAACCCACACTTGTTACCTTTAAGTGTCAATATGTATCTGTAATTCCTTAGTAAGTCTCCAAGCTGCCCCCACATTTTTTACTTTTTTTAAAACATTTTATCAAAAACATTAGGTGACATAAATCTAATATGTATATTGTAATTCATATCTGACCACTAGTGAGAAGAGTTCTAGGATGCTATGAGATAGTTCCAACAAGAAATAGTTTACTACTTTCTCTTTTGATAGTCTTTACCTTACCAAACAGGGTGATTCTTATCAGAGAAAACCAACATCTTGCCCTTACTGGAAGGACTGTTTTACTTCCCTTTTAAGATTGATTGTACTGTTGATGAAATTTTTGATGTCGAAATTATGTAATAAACTCTGTCTCTTTACATAAAAAGGTTTTGGAGGCAGCTCATTGCAGAAATAAGCCATCAAACAAAACCTCGAAAAGAAATGATTGGGGAGGTTGGGAAGCCATATGGTAAATATGTGAGCTTTAAAGTGTACGATGCTCTGTCAGGACTGTGGCTTAAAATGGGCTTTTCCCTGGAAGAACGAAACTACTGACTACAGACTGTGTCACTGTTGAATTTGGCTGAACAAATGACCTTCGCTCTAACCCCGGCCGTGTGGCGCCTTTGGTTGAAGCGTGGTCCTGTACACTGAGGCCAGGGTTTGAGTCCTGGTTGCAGCTTGGGGCAGACATTCAGGTTGCAGTTTCCTTCCAAGGTCAGAGTGCATACAGGAGGCAACTGATCCATGTTTCTCTCTCTCCCCCTTGTTCTCTCTCTACAATCAGTAAAAACATATCCTTGGGTGAGGATTAAAAAAAAACAAATTACCATCTTTCTTAAGTTGAGTATAAAATGTATCAGCAATAATGGTGATGTGATATGATACAATGGTAATAGAATCATATCGTTAATGCCAATACTTCTGTGGTTTATTGTCATTAATAATTTAGGAAATACTGCCTTAGCCGATCTGGCTCAGTAGATAGAGTGTTGGGCCTGCAGACTGAAAGGTTCCAGTTTTGGTTCCGGTCTAGGGCACGTACCTCGGTTGCAGGCTTGATACCCTTCTGAGTTGGAGCACATGTAGGAGGCAACCAATCAACATGTCTCTCATGTCGATATTTCTCTCTCTGACTCTCCCTCTCCTTCCCAATCTCTCTAAAAAACAAAACAAAAAGCAATGGAAAGATATCCTCGGGTGAGGATTAAAAAAAAAAATAGCAAATGCTATGAAGAATTCCTGGTGTAAAAAAAAAACACAAAAACAAAAACGCACAGAATTCCTGGTGTAGATGAGTTAATGCATTTAAAAGTTATTTTAAACTTACATCTAAATGATGTTCAGTTAGGGCGGGTTAAGTGGGTTTTGTTCCAGCTATTTGCATTACTGTGTCTCCTACTGAGCTACAAGAATGCTGCAACTGTCCTCTGTATCCTCTGTGCCTAAACCGTGTCCATCATGTGTATTTGTTGAGTGAGTATACCTTGTGACTCACTCCTTACAGCTTTAAGGAAATTATAAAGTAGTGGTGAAACGTGCAAAGATTTTTACTACAAAGGTAATAATTATTGTTTGTAATGTTACTAAAATGCTACCAGCTTAAATAGTCAACAGTATGGGAGTTGTCCAGTATTGTGTGGTACTTGTACATAGTCATTATAAATAATTTTAGAAGAATATTTAATGATATGGAAAGATGATGATAATGTTTGTTAGAAAAACCTGCAGGTTTAAATATTAATAGTAATTACGTCTGTGGGATTGCTAATGAATTGTTTTCTCCTTTTTTAATAATAAAATGTAGAAGTGATCTTTTCCAACACATATGTCCTCCGTGTCATTGGCTTAAGTTTAGAATCTTTAAAACATATATTTTTTCAAACTTTAAAGTACTTTGTTGTATCTTAAAATATTTATATTCATTTGCTGATACATTGCTGTATGGATAAAGCCTTCTCACGAACCACTGGCACCACAGGCTGGTGTGTAGGCTTTATTTATTTTTAAAAATATATTTTAGTGATTTTTTTTTTACAAAGAGGAAGGGATAGGGATAGAGAGTTAGAAACATTGATCAACTGCCTCCTGCACACCCCCTACTGGGGATGTGCCCACAACCAAGGTACATGCCCTTGACTAGAATCAAACCTGGAACCCTTCAGTCCACAGGCTGATGCTCTATCCACTGAGCCAAACTGGTCAAGGCTAGGCTTTATTTTTTTTAATTATTATTATTTTTTTTATTGATTTCAGAAAGGAAGGGAGAGGTAGAGAGGGATAGAAATATCAGTGATGAGAGAATCGTTGATTGGCTGTGTAGGCTTTGTTTATTTAAAGGAGAATAGGAACTTAATGCTTTTGAAGAAATCTGAGTGTAGAATCAGTATAGATTTCCAATGTTTTCTCTCCTCTTATTTCCAGTTGTCTTGCCTATAACTATTTTGAAAGGCAGTTTTTCTTAATGACTTACCTTCATTTTTTTTGAAAACATTTTTATTTTACATAAACAATAGATTTTACTTTTGCAGTCATCTTTCATTAGCTTGCGTAATTGATTTTTGTAACAAGTTGGAGAATTTGAGCAGAATTTTGGTAAGTATATGACTCAGGCAAATTATCCGGGAAAGGCAAAGTATAATACAGAGTAGCTTTGTAGCCCTCAGTGCCCAGGATGCCATAGCTTTTCCTCTGCCTTTGAGGGAATGGAGAATTAATATAGTGAGCTTATTTTATCATATAAGTCTTAATTTTTTTTAAAATCTTAGGTGACATGTTTAGAATTCTATCAGATGCATAAAGAATTGTATTCATTATTTAGGCTTAGGATACAAGAAAAAATATTGTTACCTCAAATTTTTTTCACTTTCTCCTTTTCTAGGTGGGTCCTATGTGTATGAACTCAGTGCAGTTCTCATACACAGAGGAGTGAGTGCTTATTCTGGCCACTACATTGCCCACGTGAAAGATCCACAGTCTGGTGAATGGTATAAGTTTAATGATGAAGACATAGAAAAGATGGAGGGGAAGAAATTACAACTAGGGATTGAGGAAGATCTAGGTAAAACCTTTAAGTTGTGAGTGCCCTTTTAAAATATAAATATTTTTTTGCCGGAAATATTTGTGATAAATTATTATGGTTCAAGATTGTTAATAGACTGTCAAGGATATTTGTATTTCTTAAATACAGTCTCTGAACATCTCTTATTAGCAATGCCTAAATTTAAAAAAAGATTTTGCTCCAGAGGTGGTTTCTATAATGCCATGTTTGAAGGCAAATATTTCAATATTTTCAATTACCAGGTTAATTGGGAGAGAGGTTGGTAAGTATTAAACTAAAAATGATGGCTAGTAGATTTAATATGTAGGATTTGTAGTCCTTTCCTCTGGGTCAGGAAATTTATTTTTGGCAGTAATTACAGCAAGGGAACGTGGCTCCAAGGATGGTATCTACTCCTTCCTGTTGAGTATCTTATCCCACCCATGGAGTGGGAGCAGCACCTCTGGGGAGGAAGCTTTTTGCCATTTTGTAGTGATGAGGTACTTCTTAAAATAGTGTCTTAGTATGGAGCTCTCATCCACTTAGTTTTCTTAGGCCAAAATACCCATTATTCCCTGAAGGAGTGCATGGTTCCGGTAGGAGCCATCTTGGCTGAGGTTTTCATGACTTTCTTACCATATTTGCCATTTGGGGGTAAGGTTTGACCTGGGACCTAAATAAGGGAAAAGGAACAGGAATAAGCATGTGTCTCCTTGCCACTGTTCTTTTGTAATGGATCAGAACCACTTTTCCAAGAAATCAGGGAGGGGCATGGCAGTTGCCTGGCTTTGCTGGCTTTCAAGGAATGTGGGCAATCTTTCTACAGATCTCCATGTGCTGACTATTCTTTTGATTTAAAAATAGAAAATATTCTATTACAAGAATAGTAGGTATTTATAGACCAGGTAGAACATTTAGTGTTTCTACTGATTATTTTATTGTTTTTGCTCATTAGAGTGTCTTGAGTATGTGTGTGTGTGTGTGTGTGTGTGTATGTGTGTGTGTTAATTTTATTTCTTTGGGCAATTGAATTAAGTCTGGATTTATTTTTATAATTTAAGACCAATATTAAAATAAAACTCGAGTAGTAGTACTTTTATTGTTCTAGGTATGTTCTCATGAAAAACGGTACTTAACATTTTTTGAGAATGGAATATGGCAGGCAAGGCAGTAGGGGGAGGGGTAAGAGACTTTTTTAAAGATTCAAACATCTGTAGAGCCTGCTAAATTTGTGTTGCATTTTAATGTTTTAGATCCATGTAAAAGTTTCTTGATCATATATTGTAGGAATTATTTTTAAGTCCACCCCACCCCCATGAAAGAAAAAACAAGCTAGGCATTCTAATTTAATCATCTTTTGATTTCCCTACCTCAGCAGAACCTTCTAAGTCCCAGACACGTAAACCGAAGTGTGGCAAAGGAACTCACTGCTCTCGAAATGCATACATGTTGGTTTATAGACTTCAAACTCAAGAAAAGCCCAATACATCTGTTCAGGTACCAGGTAAGCAACTTCCCAAGATTGTCTAAGGCAAATATTTTAGAATACCATGCTGAAAGGCCAATGACAAGAACAGATTGTTTTTGTTATTAATATAGGTTGATTGCATATTGTAAACATTCATGAAAGTAGATATAATCATCACAAATTTGCTTTAAAGTAGTGAGTTTTTAAAATAAGGGAGCCTTTAACGGAACTATTCCATTGAACCTCCCTAACCCCCACAAAAAAAAAAAAAAACAAGTTCTAAAAATCCAATAAGTAATCCAGGAGTATTTAAGGAGCAGTTTGGGCCTGGCTGGTGTGGCTCAGTGGTTGAGCGTTGACCTATGAACCTGGAGGTCATGGTTTGATTCCCGGTCAGGGCACATGCCTGGGTTGCTGGCTTGATCCTCAGTGTGGGGCATGCAGAAAGCAGCAGATCAATGATTCTATCTCACCATTGATGTTTCTGTCCATCTCCCTTCCTCTCTGAAGTCAATAAAAACACATTTTATAAAGAGCAATTGGTTTTATTTTTAAGTATTTTCTAGATTTCAAAAAAGAAGAAAGTTGCTACTGGCCTGTTGCATTCTTTCGTTGCCATTTTATCTAATACTGTTCTGTGCTCTGCAGCACCATGTGTGTGTGTGTGTTTTTAATTTTTAGAAAATATGTTTTTATTGTTTTTAGAGAGAGAGGAACGGGGAGAGAGAGAAGCATTGATATCAGAGAATAACATCGCTGTCTCCCAGATGAACCCCGACTGGGGATTGAACCAAAAACCTGGGTATGTGCCCCGACTGGAATTCGAACTGGCAACCTTTCGGTGCACGGGACGACACCAACTGAGCCACACTGGCCAGGGCAGTAGCATGTATCTTGAAGTTGTGTTTCTGAGCCATTTGATGGTTCTGGTTGGCTGTAATGTCATGGATAGCCAGGTGGGGACTCGCACTCTAGTGTCTGTCTTCGGTTTCACTTTTGCTTTCAGTTTGGGGGTCTCTATCAGAAAAGGAGACCATAGTAGGAAGCTGCCACCAAAATATGCACCAGCATGATATACTTGATATGATTTAGAGACCTGCATGGTTCAGTGTCTGAAAATAGGATAAAGTGGTTTTGTTTTTTCTTTCTCTTTTGAATAGCCTTTCTTCAAGAGCTGGTAGATCGGGATAATTCCAAGTTTGAAGAGTGGTGTATTGAGATGGCCGAGATGCGTAAGCAAAGTGTGGACAAAGGCAAAGCAAAGCACGAAGAGGTTAAGGAGCTGTACCAAAGGTTACCTGCTGGAGCTGGTCTGTAAGACATTCTGGGACAGCACTGTTGCCATTGAGTGCCTTGTTTTATGTTCACAAATGTGTATGAACTAACTTTTCCCTTCCCTGTCTTAGAATTCACTAATGCCAGCCTTATATACTATAAAATTGCCATGTAAACCAGCAATAACTTGATGTGTAGCATTTCATATAATTTTCATTATCGTGTACTTTTAAAAATGGGAAGCTCTTAATTATAAGGTTTAGGTCTGCACTCTTCATGTAGGACAAAATAGATATTCCTATTTTGTGAGATAGTAACTTGTTCTTAAGGAAAAATTGGATTGGGTTACAATGGAGGCAGCTCAGCTATTTGGTTTCCTTGTATATTTTGTACCCTCGAAGTATTAACAGGCATTCTTTTACATGAGTACTATTTCTTAGGATTAATTTGAAATTTAATATCAAATATTATGTTAAGAATAGGAAAGCATTCTGCTGACCTTTAATTTCTTAAGAATTGTCGTTCATAATCCAGCTCATCCCTCTACTGTAAGTTTACCTAATGCCTCAAAAAGGAAACCTCAACTTTTTAAAGCTGGTATGCCATTTGTAATAATATGTTGTCTTAGTCCTTTCATAGACATGAATTCCTCTAAACCCAATTTCTACTTAAAGAAGAGGCAATTTAATCCTAATTTTAGAACATAAATACTCAAGCATAATTGTACTTATGGGTTTTGTCTTTTTTATAATCTTAATTTTTCATTACTGTTACAACTTTAAACAAAAGATGAATATAAATGGCTAAATCTGGAGAAATACCTCTTAAAAGTTCTTTATTTTTAAATCCTCATCGGAGGATATGTTCATTGATTTCAGAGAGAGGGGAAAGAAGAGAGAGAGAAACATGGATTGGTTGCCTTGCCTATAGGTCCTGACTGATGATCAAACCTGCAACGTAGGTATGTGCCCTGATCGGGAATTGAACCCGAAATCTTCAATGTACTGGACAGTGCTCCAACCAACTGAGCAACACTGGCCAGGGCTTAAAAGTTCTTTCTAAATGATTTGATTCTGAGCTTTCTTTGTAACCTATTATTGTCACTCTGTTCCAAGGGTTGGGATTGTCCTAAAGAATTAAACTGACCTTAATTTTCTTGGAAATGATTTGGAAATGAACATATGATTCAAAGTTGTAAGTTCAGTCATAGGAGTTTGGAACTGGGAATCAATTTTTTGAACTTTATTCCGTTTTCATTATTCATTGGACAAGAGAAAGGGATTTACGGAGTCCGAAGGAAAATGCTCTTTGGAACCACTCTTTAAATCTGCGTGGTCCAAAGATGTTATGTGTCAAGTCAGCACATGCTTGTGCTTCTGGCTGTTTTCATTCCGTCTGTAAGGACTGTGCTGTAATCATCTTAAATTATCTGTAGACAAAGTATTTTAAATATTTTTGATGACTCAATCTTTCTAGACCTCATAATGTTCCAAAAGAAAATACTTTGTTCAAAATCCAGGCATTAAAATATTATAACTTTGAACCCAAATGTGCATTTCCCTTTGTTAAATGTTTTAACATAGCTTTGCTGGGTTGTCACATGCTGAGATTTTATGGTGTATTATCTCCAGATTGATCATTAAAGAAAGTTGCCAGTTGGCGAGTTGGCTTACCCATGCCTCTGGAAGGCAATGCTTAGGTAGTTTATGAATCACAGAAGTAGAGAACATCTTTGAGAACCTGCCAGGAGCCTTTCGGGCAGAAACATTTGTGGTGTAAAAAGCGGTCCCCACGCGGACTCTAACCTAACCATGAAGACGTATGCTAGACCTTGACTGTCGGGGAACCTCTGGGCAGAGATTGATCCAACTCTAATGTGATGGGATGGAAAATGGAAAGAAAAAGCTCTGTGACCGCAGTCACAGCCTCCCATGGGTTTCCCAGCACACTGAAACTGGCGCCCGAAATCTGCACACCTGGGGATATGGAATTACACCAGAATTATAGGCCCAGTCTCCGCTCTGTTCCTTACTATAAACCACACGTGATTTCTCTAATCTTCATGTAGTGCATTGAACCCAAACAGGAAGAAGCTTCACTGGGAAGTTCACTCTGGTAGGGAATTGGAAAATGTTGTCTTGAACTAACTGCCCTTGAGTCCATTGCTATTGTATGGGCCAGGGTAGAGTCACTCTGGGCTTTGGATCCAGCAGACACCCCCTGGCAAGGAATGCTTTTTGCTCTTTTAGTTTTCCCTAGATTTCTTATAAAGGTCAAGATCCTTATTTTTTCGCTTAGAAACAGTAGGTATTGTCCTGCACCTACCCTTCCCCAGCTGTGGGGCAAACAGGAACACCTGGTGAATCCTTCTTGAATGTTGCTCTGTGTCACAATCCTGTTTTCACTCCTTTGACAGCCTTCAGATTACTAAATGTTATTTGATGTGACTATTTGGGGAAAAGTCAATCCTGCTAAGACTTTGATTTTCCTTTCTTAGAAAGGGATTTCGCTTTCTTAACTCTATCCTGCCAAGTTAAACTTGATAAGTGGCAAATAACAATGAGAGGTATTTTAAATTTCATTAACCATATCATTGTATGTTGTGAAATGCCTTGGCCATGTTACCTCTACTAAATCTTAAGGTCTCCTCTTTAATATATTGTGTGAATGTATAATTAACTTTTCTGTATCTCTTTTCTTCCAAAAAGCTCAAAATGCTTCACATATCTTATCTTTTATATTCAACAACATCCCTGTGAGGTAGGTAGAAGGCAGGTATTATTACCTTCATTTTACAAATAAAAGACTTGAAGCATAGAGTTTAAGTGACTTGCTCAAGTTCAGTTTCTTGGCAGAACTTGGATTAGACCTTGGTCTCAGCTTGTAGTCACCTGCTCTTCCTCTGCAGCTGCGTCTGAGCTGATCAGTACAGTTTTAGCACAAACAAGACATTCAAAAATTCTGAATTTTGTTTTTGTAAACCTTGAAATGTTTTATACTAAACCTAAGATGGGAGTTAGTTTTCTAGATTTGTAACTCAAGAGAAGTATACAGTTGCTCAAAATGGGCTTTGAGGTGAACTGTCCATCCCTCAGATCTCATCAGAAGTAGTACATAATACAAATATATAAATTCAACCTCTGTATGTTTTCTTCTATGTTTTATGCTTGGACTCACTGGAGATCTTTGTAAGTAATCAAAGCTGGCCCTTTACCTTTAATTTTGGCTTGTAGGGAACTCAGGCACTCTTATTTTCCCAAATTAAAACTCATGTTGAGGTGTTTGGTTTTGTCTTAATTTTTACTACTTCAAATTGAAATTCAATTCTAGTGTATTTCATCCTGGAATTTGTTTAAAATCGCTTATTTTCTTGAAACAAATGTAATGAATAGATCATGCTATGGATTGGGTGGGGAAATCAGTTGCCTTTTCATCCATGTACCCACATTATCTTGGATGAAGAAAAGCTCAGTGGTTGAAACAGGCTCTTAAAGTGCAGTTATAACTGATGGGGTTAATCTCTGACTTAGAACTCAGTCGTGCTTTTTCAGATGTATATTCTGTATTGATGAAAAGGATTGGTGAAAAGGGTTTTATGGAATAAACAGTAGGGGGTAAGGTTATGTGATTTGCGAGCCAGCGTGGAGCGGCTTGTCAACAATCACGGTGTCCTGATCAAAGCTCTGCTGTGCTATCAAGCAAGACACTTCTCTCTGCGGATACCTCTTTTGTAGAATGTGGTTAATAATACCAGCCGATCTCCTAGGCACTGAGCAGACTCGCCCCTGTCACGCGCGGCCTCTCACACAGCTCCTTGAAACCAAGGGAAGGGTAGGGAAGGATAGGGTAGTTAAATGGAGCTCTGTATCATGCTTATCAAACATTTCCCCCTCAACAATGATTCTTCTGATTCTAATTTTGGACAGAGTTTGCATTGTCATTTGAGAAAAATGAATGTATCACTTAGTTTAAAAGCTGTAAAAATACATAGGCTCTTTCCCTTGCTCTCTTCCTCAGAGCCATATGAGTTCGTCTCTCTCGAGTGGCTGCAGAAGTGGTTGGATGAGTCGACACCTACCAAGCCTATCGATAACCACGCCTGCCTTTGTTCCCATGACAAGCTGCATCCTGATAAAATATCGATCATGAAGAGAATATCTGAATATGCAGCTGATGTTTTCTACAGTAGATACGGAGGAGGACCGAGGCTAACTGGTAATTTCCGATGTCTTCTCTACTTCAAAAAGAGGGATGCTGTAGGTCCTCATCATGTGATCTTTATGATCATTGGACCCAAACTAAGCCAGACCAAATGTTCCTTACACCGCAAGAAGGATTTGCTAAATAAAGTAGAAGTAGCGTTATACAATGTTAGGAAACGTACTGCTCATTGGTTTTTTTTTTTTTTTCTTTTTTCAAAGCAGACAGACTAGGATACTTTTGAGAAAATCAATCTGGTAGTATTTTGTTGCTTTATACATTACTCTTCAAAGTACTTGAGCCCTGGCTGAGTAGGTCATTTGGAGCATCACCTGATGCACCTAGGGCAGTGGTCAGCAAACTGTGGCTCGGCAAACCGTGGCTCGTGAGCCACATGCGGGTCTTTGGCCCCTTGAGTGTGGCTCTTCCACAAAATACTGGCTCTTCCACAAAATACCGACTTCTGCGCATGGGCCACGAAGTTTCAATCGCACTGTACTTGCGGGCCCGCACGTGGTATTTTGTGGAAGAGCCACACTCAAGGGGCCAAAGAGCTGCATGTGGCTCGCAAGCCGCGGTTTGCCGACCACGGATCCTAGGGTATGGGTTTGATCCCTGGTCAGGGCACATACAAGAATCAACCAATGAATGCATATAATAAATGGAACAAGAAATTGATGTTTCTGACGGCCCCGGTGAGGTCGGTACAGCCCGGGTGAGGTTGGGACAGATAATGGGGACCAGTATAGACTGATGAACAGGGGTAGATGCAGAGGCAGAGCAACATTGAACAGACTGTCAAACTACAGTGGGAAACCTGGGGAGGGTTTGGGGGGGGGATTAAGAGATCAACCGAGGACTTAAATGCATGCATATAAGAATAACCAATGGACACAAGACACTGGGGGGTAGGGGCCGGGGGAATGTCAAGGGGGGGGGGGGGGAAGGAGACATATGTAATACTCTTTGTAATACTTCAAGCAATAAAAATTATAAAAAAAAAAGAAATTGATGTTTCTGTCTCTAAATAATAGTAAATATATATATTTTTAAATCAAAGTACTTGAAGCCTGGTCTAGTTGATTATAGATCTTATGCCTCCCTGCTACAGTGACTTTTAACAGTATGAGATCTGCAGATTGTTACTTAGCTTATGAATGGAATCTGTGTGATTCTACCCTGAATATAGAGCTGTATAAAAAACCACGTAGTACCCATAATCTATTTGGTTCTGGTTACCTCTCCTCATAACATTTCTTTTTAACTGGCAACAGTCCCCCACCCCCTACCCAAGCTATAGATGAGTCTAATAAAAGAAACCATCATCCTCTTTTTCCCTAAAATAAGTGCTATTTTCTGATCATGTACCACTTACTGCATAAAAACTGGCACTTAACTATATGATCCAGGTCTTGTACACATCTGGAGTTTTCTAAATTTACGTTTTTGATTCACAATCAATAAACAGCAATGGGATGATCTTCCAAAGAATCAAATTTTACATGATTCCTGGCACTGTGCTTTAAAGCAGGCCTTGCTTTTTGTTTTCCCTTTTGTGTTCTGTGCTTTGAAGTGTTCACATGAAGCTCTTAAACGATTAACATTACATTTATGGTTGTCAGATGCATTGACTCCCCATCCCACCATTATTTGATTAGGGTCTTGTGAAATTTGCATCTAAACCCTGTAAACTTTGCATTTCATGGTACAGATACTTTTGACATATAGCATTTTATCTCTTCGAACAGTGTTACTATCTTGATATTAACATTACAAAATAATTTAGGATATATATCAATTTTTCAAAAAATATATTTTTATTGATTTCAGAGAAGAAGGGAGAGGGAGTGAGATAGAAAAAAGATGGTAGAATATTTCACTGCCATTAAAAATACTGATGTCATAAAGAAATGTAAACATTTTGGATAGAGTGGGTTAAATTCAGTATTTTAAATATTGAAATCATCACCTATCTTCTAAACCTGCATCTTCTGCTGTAGTTTTTTTTTTTTTTTTTAATGTTTGGAAACCACTGCCTTTTTAAAAAAAATATTTTTATTGATTTCAGAGAAGAAGGGAGAGGGAGAGAAACATCAGTGATGAGAGAGAATCATTGGCTGCCTCCTGCAAGCCCCCCCACTGGGGATTGAATCTGGGATCCTTTAGTCCACAGGCTGACGTGCTCCATCCACTGAGCCAAACCAGCTAGGGTGATATATATCAATTTGCTATGTTGTCAAAATTTGTGACTTTGATTTAGAATTTTGTGTTTTGTGAAATGGTGAAAGCATTTTCCTAACAGGAAATCTGTATGTGAATAAACTGTATTTTCTTTCATTCTCTCTGGCCCTAGTGAAAGCCCTGTGTAAGGAATGTGTAGTAGAACGCTGTCGTATGTTGCGTCTGAAGAACCAACTAAATGAAGATTATAAAACTGTTACTAATCTGCTAAAAACAACAATAAAGGGGTATGTTCCACCGTATATTGTTTATGATAAACTAAGAAAAAATAATTAAGAAGTACTAACTAGGTAGCTGATTATTTTTAGATAAGAGGGAATTGGATTTTTTTGAAGAAAGAAGTGTGATGATGTGCATGGCAGAGCCAGATTAAATTTTGCAGTGATTGCCAGTGTGGTAAAGATATAGATAGCTGAGTCACACAGCCTTTGCCACAGTATTCCATCATTAGAAAGATAGAAGCAGAGATGTGGACCTGGGGCTTGGTCAGACCAAGGCAGGGGTGTAGCCTGTGTTCTGGCCTGGAGTTACAGAAAGCCATGGTGGAACATCCTGCCTGGTCTGGTGGTGTTCGCCTTAGATCTAGAAAATGAAGTATGTGTGTTAACAAATGGTACCTTAGCAGAGCATCCTCGTCAGAAACATTCAGCCCAATAAATTCAATTGAGAAAGAAAGAAAGAAAAGAACATCCAGGGTTCTTTGAGCCCTACTCCCTATAGTACCTGTGGATTCAGATACAATAGAGGCAGATGGCATTTATTATGTCTGGATTTGATATAAGTTGTGTATTGCCCAAACAAAGATTAATCTAGTTCACCATTTTTAGTCATTCCACAAACAGCTTAAATGTGTGTTTATGTGTAGACGTGGATGTATATATGTGAGTGCGTCTGTGTATACTTAGAGGCACAGCTGTATGTAATTGTGAATAGTAATCAAGTGAAAGAAAGCAGCCAGTTGATTGATGTGATCGGCATGAATGTAAATGAGGGTTAGGAGAAGCAGGGTAAGATTTAGGATGAAAACAGTACCTGCAGTTCAGTAGTAAGGAGTAAAAATGGCCTAAATGAAGAAGTGGGTTAGAGAAATTGTACATAACAGCAGACTTTGAATATTTGAGATTCATTTTAGTTGTGGCCTTTACAAGGAAAAAAAGGGAGGCGAGGATGTGAGGAAACGTGACATGCATGATTTCACCCTCTCTCTGCTCCTCAGCAGTGATGGCTTTTGGGTGGGAAAATCGTCCTTGCGCAGCTGGCGCCAGCTGGCTCTTGAACAGCTAGATGAGCAAGATGGTGACGCAGACCAAAGCAATGGAAAAATGAATGGCAACACCTTGAATAAAGGTACCTTCTAAAACCTGTGTTGATGGTTGGGAATTCTACCACCAAACTGTAAACATTTGTTTTTAGTAAAATTGGTTTATCCCCATCCATGTAATTTTAAAGAAAATTTTTATTAAACCTAAACCTCTAAAAAAATGCCTCATAACAAATGAAAAATGTTTCAGCTAATGAAATTGAGCAAGGGTCACAGGTTCAGCAGCTCAGAAAGGAAGGCTGCTGCAAGTTGCAGAGTGTGCTGTGAGCTCGGCGTTTTGGTGGTGGGTTATCGGCCACACGTACAGCCTGCCTTAAGTAGAAGAGCTTGTGCTTTGGGTGAGAAGGCGGCTTTTGGACAGCTTTTTGCTTATAACGTTTTCTGAGCCTTTTTTTTTTTTTTAAACTATGCTTTCAAATAGGAAATTATGTTAGTCTAAGTCAGTGGTCGGCAAACTCATTAGTCAACAGAGCCAAATATCAACAGTACAACGATTGAAATTTCTTTAGAGAGCCAAATTTTTTAAACTTAAACTATATAGGTAGGTACATTGTTATTAACTTAATGAGGGTACTCCTAAGCTGGCCTTTGCTAAAAACGTCCTCAGTCTGATTGAGGTACGTTCACTGAGGTCGACCCCTTCCAACTCTCCCATCCACACTCGTCTTGTATACTTGTTTCATCTATCTCCTTTCATTCATCCTCTCTATATGTCCAAACCATCTCAACATACCTTTCTCAATCCTCGACACTACATCTTCTTTCACTCCACAACATTCCCTAAAATTAACTTAATCAACTTTACTTAAAGTTTTAAGTCAACTTCGCACTGTACATGCACGCCCGCCCGTGGTATTTTGTGGAAGAGCCGCACTCAAGGGGCCAAAGGGCCGCATGTGGCTCGCGAGCCGCAGGTTGCCAACCACTGGTCTAAGTAAACCACTAAACTTAATGTTATAGCCAATATTTTATAAGATATCAAGGGAAATTAAGGCATAGGAACTATTTTTAGATTTAAAATGGAAACTAGAGGTTTGATCAATTTACTAATTCAGAGGTAAATTAGTGATCCATAAGCAATTATTTCATTTAATCTTCTCATCAAATATTATTTACATACATGCATTTTTATCATTTAAATATTCTTAACCATTTTACTGAAATACCGTGCATTTTCTGCATTCAACCATATTATATCATTCAATTTTGCTTGGTGTGGATCTCTCCTGTCACTATCCTTTTGAGAAAATAAAAACACCAAAGCCATTATTAGTTTGAAACTATGATTTTTAACACTTAAATTTGAAGTTCAAATGAATTTGTAGAAATTGCTGGACCAGAGAATTATCTCCATATATAATTGCTATAAACTGACACACAGTGGTAAATTTCCTCTAGAAATTATTTCCTCATGCCTTCATCAATATAAAGAGTACATCAGTCACATCCATTTTTTCCAGACATATATATATATATATATATATATATATATATATATATGAAAAATGACTAGCTGTGTCAAAGCTTATACCTTTCAAAAACATCACTGAGGTCGACCCTCATCATATATTTGAGGTGTTATTTGTGTGTGTATGACAGGTGCCAGAGTTACCTGATCATGTCCTTCCTTTGCTCATTTCTCTACTTGAACTTTTCAATGTTTAGCAAATATTCTTTTTATTTATGTATTAATTATATTAAAAATGTATTGTGTTCTTAACTTGGAAAACCCATGCATATGATAGCCATTCTGATCTGATACTCGAGACTTCTCTTATTTGATCATGTTCCTGGTATACACAACTAAAAATTGATGATACAGCGTGGGCAAGTAAGAAAAGTAGATACTGGGAGAGAAATGTTAACAAGAAAAGCAAAGTTCTTATTATATGTGTTTGATGTTAAAGGTTAGGTTTTTATTTCATTGGCCTCTAAAGCTTTCTGTTCAACCTTTAAAATAAGAAAATGACATGACATGTAGATTATTAACTTGGTTTATGACACAGTTCTGAACACCTTGACTAGAATTAATGGAAGGATATGTAAATTATTTTTCAATTTGAAAAAAAGCACACTTTCTTACATAATCTAATTCTTTAAAAAGTAAAACTGCTATTCAGATATTCTTTCCCTTTAAAGAAAGAAATATAACATTTCTTAGCAGAACTGTGTAGGAACTACTTGGGTCAAATTTTTAGAACGTTTAAAAGTTTTCTTTGTTCAAAATTGTGCAGAGTATTATCTCTGCTACTTTGACCTTTAAATACAACAGCCAGAGCAAGTTACTCTCCGTGTTTCTTTTGATTAGACGAATCAAAGGAAGAAAGAAAAGAAGAAGAGGAGGAATTAAATTTTAATGAAGACATTCTGTGTCCACATGGTAAGCTAGAAGCATAAATCTTCTGTTGTCAGACTTGAGCATATTGTAAATACTTGGTTAACGGTTTTGTACTTTCTCTTAGGAATTAGGCCCTAATACGGCAGCCATGGTTTTTCTAAACTGTACTTGATTCTGATGTTTCTATTCTCATACCCTTCTTAACTGTTAGATTCTACGGCCTGGTTTCAGGCCAATGCCTCCCACACCTTTTCTTATCCTTGCAAAAAAAAAAAATTATTTTTATATATATATAAATATATATATATATATATATATATATAATAGGATTTTTCCTATATTTAGTGGAGAAGAAACTTTTTGTCACTTGTCTCCTTGAAGGGCTATCTGAGTGGAAGGAAAGACTTCCAGTTATTTCCCATGACTGTCTTTGTCCAGTTTGAACACTTTGAGAACAGCGTTCATATATTTCTTACTAGAGGCCTGGTACACGAAATTGGTGCACTGGGAGGGGGAGGGGGCTCTCAGCCCCGCATGCGCCCTCTCACAGGCCGGACCTCTGGCTACTTACCACCCGCCTGTTCACAGATCCTTACTGCTCAGCTTGCTGTTCTTTAGCGTTGCTGTGGAGGCAGAAGAAGCTCCTGCCACCACCGCCACTGTGCTCGCCAGCCGTGAGCCCAGCTTCTGGCTGAGCGGCGCTCTCCCTGTGGGAGCGCACTGACTACCTGGGGGCAGCTCCTGTGTTGAGTGTCTGCACCCTAATGGTCAGTGTGCATCAAAGCGACCAGTCGTTCCACTGTTCGGTCGATTTGCATATTAGGGTTTTAATATATAGGATTATTATTAGGGGTATTTTTGGTTTAGTTTCTTAGACACTTACTCCTGTTTATTTGTTTATGTATTTCTTATTTGGTCCTAGTTAGTGCTCACTATTAATAAGTAATTTTCTGCAAGGGATTCTTTATATATGAGACATGATTATCCAATCTGTTAGCACTGTGAAAGTCAAGTGGGTCTCTGCTTCTCAAAGCCTTCTACTATGTAAGGACCCCTCACCCCTTTTTAAAAACTTGGTTTATTCTACTAATCCACGTCTGCGCATTTCTTTCTCTTTTGGAGAGGGAGAGAGAAACATCCATGTAAGAGCACAACATTGAATAGCTGCCTCCTGCCTGTCCCCTACTGAGGGTCAACCTTTTGGTACACCGGTCAACGCCCAACCAACTGAGCCACATCAGCCAAGGCATGTGTATTTCTTGTTGTGTGCTAATGTATTGCCCAATCTCAGAATGCTTGTTGGTCCTAATAAATTCCTGATTTTAGTTCTTACTTCGTTGGTTCATTATGAACCAATACGTAATGTCTCACACCGTCGTGCACTCCAGCCCTTTTATATCGAGGGTCCTTGATGACAGTGACGATAATTCTCCCCTGAATGGTCCTTGCATGCTGGTCTTTCTGGATATTGTCTCACTGCGCTTTAGCTTACTAGCTAAGTGGCATTCTCATTTACTAACCACACTACTAGGTGGTGAGGGGGGTCATCCTGGGACTTGGATTCAGGTCTCTGCATCCCAAGCCCATCTCTCCTTCTCTTCCCATCGCCTGCTGCCCAGTTTGTCCTCCTTACACTTGGAGTCACAGCAGGAGCACAAATGTGAGAGATGTGGCCTCCTGGGTGGTAGACAGACTGAATAAATAAATAGGAGGCGGAGTAAATGGCCAAAAGTAGGTGAGTTTTTATGGAAACACTTTCTGTCATCTCTTATTTTACCTTCAGAGTGCCTTCCTTTTGAGAGTTGAGGAATGCTTGATCTGTGATCTGTCCCACGGTTGAAACAGTGCCAGAACTCAGATTGTCATCTCATTCCTTCGCCCACTGACTTTTGCTTGGTCTTCCCACCTCCTGTCTCATCTTGTCATTTCATATTACAGTTTTGATTAGAAAGCCTGGCAGAGCTGAGTGTGATTTCAGGACGTGTGCTGCACTCCTCAGCAGAAATCGTGCTCGAGCTGTTTTTTAGTTCTTTAGCTTGATCTGGGACTTGTTGGCCTTTTCTTGATGTACTTTTTAAAGATTAGTTCTCAACTACTGTTTTTGTGGACATCACTTGTCCATGTACCGTGTCTATGAGATCAGGTTTTTCAAGTGTAGGACAGTGGACCTTAGAAACCCACTTGACTCATTAGGTTTATATTAAAACTAGTGACCCAGTGCACGCATTTGTGCACATTGAAAGGAAATTAATTAGAAGGTGGCCGGCGGGGTGGGCCAGACATGCCCTGGAGCCAACCTCCAGTGGTCTGCCAGCGTCTGCGGGGTGAGTGGGGTCCCTCCGGCAGGTGGGGTCCCTTGGCCTGGCCTGCTGGGATCGGGTCAAAACCTGCTGTCCATCCCCCGAGGATTTCTGGAGTGTGAGAGGGTACCCTGCAAAGTTGCTGTTGTACTGGGTGTGGAACAGAAGCGCAAGTGTGCACTAAACCAGATTCAGGGCCGATAGTGCCCCAGCAGCAACATAACCCTTGGGCGGAGGTGGAATTGTGCGGCCCCATGAGGAATCGGGCTCCTCCTCTCTGATTTTGGGGTGTGTCACCCGAGAACCGCCGCTGCTAAGTCACTGCAGTTCGGCAGCTCCTGCGTTGAGCGTCTGCCCCGTGGTGGTCAGTGTGCGTCATCATAGCGACTGGTCGGACTGTCAGACACTTAGTGCATTAGCCTTTTATATACATAGATTTGTTCCTGGATTGTGATGGTGGTAGTGATGGTAGTACTGAATACAAGCAGTAGTGAGATGATAGTGGGCATGTACAGAATGTTTATACACATGCTGGATTAACTCGTTTATAAAACAATTCTGAGAAGTCAGTATTACAGTCATATCCATCGTACTGATGAGTAAGCAAGCTGAGGCATAGAGATTTAAGAGTCATTTGCTCAAGATCACCACATTTAATGGATAATTTTACCTAGGTGCATAATTGTCTCAAATTAGACTTTTCTTCAGAAATTTAAAGGACTTGCACTACCTCTCATTGTGCCATTTGTCCATTATGCGTAGATGATTCCTTTCATTCTCTTTTGGCAGCTTGTAAGATTTTTTTCCCCTGTGTTCACTGGCATCTCACACTGGCCTGCCCTGGTGCGGGCCCTACCCACCTCCCTTATTGTGTGAGGTGCTTGTGGAGGCCGGTGCACCCAGGAGGGCCTCACTGGGGAATTCCCAATGTCAGTATCTGCTCTTGGGCTGCTCCGATTTCTCCATAGGCTTCCATTCTCCTGCCTGGGAAATGCAGCCATGGCTGTGCCTGTTCTCGGGTAGTAGAGAGAAGAGGGCTTGGGAGACTGCCTTTGTGTCAGCTCATTGCCTCCCTCGTCTCTGTGCTTGTGTCCCCTGGTGTAGAGGCCTGGCGCTTTATGTCACCAGAGAAGTTATGGGTAGAGGGAAGCAGAAAATATTAACTGCCTCTTCAATAGACTTTAATTCATTCTGGGTTTTTTTTTAACCCCACCTGTACTTCCAGGTGCTCGCAATTTTTAGGCAGTTGTGCAGTGTAATAAATCTTGTTACTTCTTGACTTTTCCCAATTTAGAATTCATTTTTCATACGTTTCATCTGTCTGCTTTTAAGCTTCTGAAGTTTTTGTTGCTGTTGTTCCCTCTCTGTTCATCCATCGTTGTGGTTTTAGATCTTTTTAAAAATTCCCTTTACTGTGGTTTAATGGTGTTTCAAGAGGCAACTGAAAGTAAATGCAGTTTTAACATCGTTTTTTTTTCTGGAAGTGCTTGTTTTGAATTTTTTTATTTTTTATAACAAAATCCCCCCCTGTTTAAACCTATTGGGTTATATCACTCATATACAGAGGAAGAGTTTTTTCCTTTTTTTTTTTTAAGAAGAAGGAAAAAAAGGAAACCGCTTAAAATTATTTTTAATTTTAATTGCCTTGGAGTGCTTTCTAGAAAATCAGGTCATAGAAATCATACCTTTCCTTATTATGGCTGCATTCTATTTCACTATAAAGATGTACTAGACTAGGTTTGGATAATCAATCTTTTAAAAATACTCCCTAATTGTGTCTTAGGGTATGCTTGTTGGAGTAAGTTTTTATAGCGCCAGAGGAAATTTAAGTTAATAGCCTACTCAGAAAAAAAGTTAAATTTTACATTGTGACCTATTTTTCTCTGGTATTAAGTTTATTAAAGCAAAGTAATCTTTTCTTGGGATTATTCAAAGGTTGATAAGAGGTGAAGGGTGGCAGTTATGAAGATATATTTATAGGTATTAGAAATTATGGGGTTTGAATGAAACAGACCTGAGTTCATAGTCCAGCTTCATTATTCACCAGCTGTGGAGCCCTAGGTGTATTAATTTCTCTGATTCTCAGTTTGTTTATTATTAGGTAAAACACATGAAGCAAAGGATGATACTTACTTTATTTATTTTAGTAATTGTTTCTTTTTTAAACCAGTGATATTCACCAGTGTGTGTCTCAAGATTTTTTTTATGTATACTTCTATTTCTTTATTTATTTTAATCCTCACTTGAGGATATTTGACTTTTAGAGAGAGAGGAGGGGAGAGGGAGAGACAGAGAGAAACACCGATGTGAGAGAGACACACATTGATTGTTTGCCCCCCGCATGTCCCCCGACCAGGGCCGGGAACCTGCAATAGAGGTACGTGCCCTTGACCGGAATCAAACCCGGGACCCTTCAGTCTGCAGGCCAATGCTCCATCCACTGAGCCAAACCGGCTAGGGCAGAATGATACTGTCTTTAGAAAGCTTTATTACTTTTAACAAACATGGAGGTGCCTGGCAAACGGGGATAGAAAAACATGTGGCCTTGGAAACTTACAGATGGTTTTCTGGGTAATGACCCATATAGGTACATAGGGACAGTTCATTAATTCATCAATTAGGAAGAGCTGAAACAATGAAAACTAGAACCAGAAATGGAGTGAGAGGTAGAGTGGGGGAAAGGCACCAAGGAGGGGCTGCTGAGGTTGCAGGTTTCTGCCATTTGGGCGTTCCCACGACCTTCCACGAAGAGGAAGGGTGGTGGTCACTGTTCCTGTTTCTTTCTCTGCGGATTTTTAAAGATCCACAGGGATTGGGGTGATGGCAGTAGGAAACTAACAGGATCTTGTCTGGAGACAGATCACCAGTTGGACACTAGGTTACTTTATTATTTAACTTTGAATCGGTAACAAGAGAATGGACACCACCTTGAAAACACCGTTTTAATTCGGGATGATTTCAGTGAGGTAACAATCAAATGGGAGGAAATACAGCCCGCAGGAAGTTGTGAGGAGTGTGGGCGGAGATGAAATGCCTCGCGCAGAGCCACCAGGATCCCGGGAGCCCCTCTCACCCGCAGGAAGAAAGACAGGGAATGCACGCCGCGAGTCTCATGCAATTGTCTTTATTGCCTGGTTTTTCAACCACAGATACAATGAAGGGCATAAAGGAATGGCTCCTTTAGAATGAGATAAAATAAACAAAATTAGAGATTTCTGAAACCAAAGAATTTTTCTTAGGTTTAAGAATAGGAAACATCTTTTTTGGAGGCTATACGTTGACTTTTTTGGTTTAAATGTAAAAACAAATTTTTTTTTTTTTAAATAATCAGGGGAGTTGTGCATATCTGAAAACGAAAGAAGACTTGTTTCTAAAGAGGCCTGGAGCAAACTGCAACAGTACTTTCCAAAGGCTCCCGAGTTTCCCAGTTACAAAGAATGCTGTTCACAGTGCAAGGTACTGAACACAGTCTCCTCCCTGTACCGCTTCCCGAGAATTAGCCTTGTCAGAACCTCTGCTGAGGGGGTGGGGAGGAGGCAAGCCCCGGGCTGTCAGCAGGAGATGGTTGATTGCTTCATTCTCTTTCAGATTTTAGAAAGAGAAGGGGAAGAAAACGAAGCCTTACATAAGATGATTGCAAACGAGCAGAAGACTTCTCTCCCGAATTTATTCCAGGACAAAAGCAGACCTTGTCTTAGTAACTGGCCAGAGGTATAAGGATCCCCACCAAGGATAGAATTCATCTTACGTTTCAGAGGCTTTTCTGCTGTATTGCTTCCAAACAACCTGAGCTTCTCTGATTCTCTTTGTTTAGTTTTTATCTAATCAAGGGGCTTTACTCTAATTCTGTTTCTTGGTAGCGGGCTGTGTTTTCATTTTATTTATAAAGCTTAGTGCATGGAAAAACATTTTTCCCTAAAGGATTCAGGTTAAGAACACAGTGTATTGATGCCTGCTTTAATGTGACTTTGCTGTTCTAGGATACAGATGTCCTCTACATTGTGTCACAGTTCTTTGTAGAAGAATGGCGGAAATTTGTCAGGTAGAATCCAAAAATGTTTCTATTTCCCTTTTTCGGGGGTTGATTTTAGTGTTTTAAGAATTAATGGATTCTGATCATCATACCTTTTTAGTTACATTTTCTAGCATGTGCTAAAAGCTTTCTTTTAAATTAAAGGAATAATCAAGAGAAACATTTAATTACTAATATCCTTTTCAATGTACCTCTCATTTTTAACTGATGGAGCACTCTTCTGTTTACTCATGCAGTAGTGAAGTATATTGATCCTCCTTGTCTCCTTTGAGTAGGAAACCTACGAGATGTAGTCCCGTGTCATCCGTCGGAAACAGTGCTCTTCTATGTCCCCATGGGGGACTCATGTTTACATTCGCTTCCATGACCAAAGAAGATTCTAAACTGTGAGTTTCTTCTCTTCATGCAATTTGTCTGTTTCTAATGATTAGCAAGTTTCTTATCATTTTAAGAATCTAGTCCCTTGCTGAATTGTGGGTTTTTTCCCTTTCATATACTCACTCTACCAGAATGAGCACTTTTTAAAAAAAAGAAAGACCTGCTGCTCCATAAAAGGCAAGAGGCTGACCATGGGCACCTTGTTCTTTGTTTCTTCCTCCCTGGAGCCCTGCTTTCTCCTCTGAAGCTGCTGCTAACAGTGTCTGTAGGTGGGCCTCTTTCCTAGGAACACGTAACAGCCAGGGTCTTGGTAGTTTTTATCGGTAGCCACCAGACTTCATAAAGTAGAAGGGAGGCAGCATGGCACTGAGCTGGAATCTCAGGGTCCTAAAACCAAAATTGTGTTCCATTCCTTTAGTGGTTCCAAAGGGGCTCATCTATGACATTCACCCATTATGTTACCAGTTTGTCTTTTAAAATAAATTTTAAATAGCTATATAAGATAAGGTAGAATGCCCCTGACCTTGCCTGTAAACCATGAAAAGAAAATTGAAACATAAATATTTCTCTGGGACAAAGCTAGAATTTGGGAGTTTATTATTCCTATATCAATACTTTTTAAAAAAATATATATTGTATTGATTTTTCAGAGAGGAAGGGAGAGGGATAGAGATTTAGAAACATCAATGAGAGAAACATCGATCAGCTGCCTCCTGCACACCCCCCACTGGGGATGTGCCCGCAACCAACGTACATGCCCTTGACCGGAATCGAACCTGGGACCCTTCAGTCCACAGGCCGACACTCTATCCACTGAGCCAAACTGGTCAGGGCCCTATAATGAATACTTTTTAACATCAGTGCAGGAAGCTTAGAGTATACATATATTTTCTTCTAGGTTCTCCCCTGTTTGTTGGGGAAATATCTATATTAATAAAGCAAACAAATGTGGGCCAGCAATTATTTAAAAGTTAAACAATTCAAATATAATTGAAGGGCCCTCAGTACTTAATCTTCTATTCCTCCTTTTCTCTTTTTATTCCTGACTGTCTCACAGTAACCACTGTCCTGAATTCTTTTTTCTTTATTGATTAAGGTATTACATATGTGTCCTTCTTCCCCCATTGCTGCCGCGGACCGCATGCCACCGCATTTCTGTTCCAGTCACACACACGGGGAAAAAAACACATGACCTCTGTACAATATAAGCCAGAGTCGGAATAAAATAGGTCTGATATTCTTCTTTCTCTTCTT
>NW_005871176.1:1950850-1972786 GCF_000147115.1 Myotis lucifugus | reverse complement strand
CTGCCGCGGCCCCCCCCCCCCCTTTCTCATGCCCTCACCCCCCTGGGGGCTGTGTCCATTGGTTAGGCTTATATGCATGCATACAAGTCCTTCAGTTGATCTCTCCCCCTTACCCCCACCCTCCCCTACCTTCCCTCTGAGGTTTGATGATCTGATCGATGCTTCTCTGTCTCTGGATCTGTTTTTGTTCATCATTTTATGTTGTTCATTATATTCCACAAATGAGTGAGATCGTGTGATATTTATCTTTCTCCAACCCACTTATTTCACTTAGCATCTCCAGGTCCATCCATGCTGTTGCAAATGGTAAAAGTTCCTCCTTTTTTTTTTAATGTAGCAGCGAAATATTCTATTGTGTAGATGTACCACAGTTTTTTAATCCACTTATCTGCTGATGCGCACTTAGGCTGTTTCCAAATCTTAGCTATTGTAAATTGTGCTGCTATGAACGTAAGGATGCATAAATCCTTTTTGATTGGTGTTTCTAGTTTCTTGGGATATATTCCTAGAAGTGGGATCACTGGGTCAAATAGTCCTGAATTTTTGAGGGTTATCCATCTCAGAAAATATTTCTTTAAACACACACACAGAGTAATGTTTTGCGTGGTTAAAATTTTTTCTAGCCTTGGCCAGTGTGGCTAGGTTGGTCGGAGCATCATACCATGCACCGAAAGATTGCCAGTTCCATTGCCGATCAGAGCACATACCTGGGTTGTGGTTGTCCCAGATCGGGGTGCCTAAGGAGGCAATCGATGGATGTTTCTCTCTCTCTCTCCCTCTCCCCCCACTTTTTTCTTAACCCCCCTTCCCTTCTCTCTAAAATCAGTAAAAAACCATATCCAACTACCTTCTTTCTCAATTTAGGTTTTTGAGATTTAACCAAGTTGATTCATGTAACTTCAGTCCATTTTGTTTCTTTGCTTTGGTAGCATTCGTTTCTGTGGAAAAAAACACCCAAACTACTGTTCCTCGTTGCTGATGATGTGGCTTTCCCCTCTGATTCCTCTGTATTAAATGCTGGTTGTGATGATTTCTGTTTAGGAGACTAATGGATAATATCAGTTCTCTGAATTAAGGCATGTTGTGTTTTTTTGCACAGTATAGCTCTCATATGGCCCAGTGAGTGGCAAATGATACAAAAGCTGTTTGTTGTGGATCATGTAATTAAAATCACAAGAACTGAAGTGGAAGACGTAAATCCTTCAGAAACACAGTATATTTCTGAGCCTAGTAAGTTTTCATACTGCTTTTTTTCATACTGCTTTTGGTTTGCGTAGTGAAGAGTTGACATTGTAAGGGCAGTAAGAGGATGTGGATATTATGTCCTCTACTTAAAATTAAAGGTCCCATGGCAGTCCAAACTAATACTCCCTGGGGGCGGGGAGCCATCATACAATTATGTCATGATTTGTACGTTTATTTGTTGATAGTAAATGGGTTTCTGTATTGTTGCTATTTGCATATAACAGTGCAACAATTCAGCAGTTAATAGAAAATATGAGTAATTGTTGAATGAATACTCACTGGTAACTTTGATACATGTTTTTAGATATTTGGGTCTTCTATTTCCCTTTTCTTTAGAACTCTGCCCAGAATGCAGAGAGGGCTTACTGTGTCAACAGCAGAGGGACCTGCGTGAATACACTCAAGCCACCATCTATGTCCATAAAGTTGTGGATAATAAAAAGGTACCAGTCCCTCTTGTGGCCCTGGCTGGTAATGGTCAGGCTCGTGTTTTTCACTTGCTGTTGGGAGTTTCCCTGAGGACTGCCGAGGATCACATTTTTGTTTCCATGGAGCTTTTGGTATAAAAATTAAAATTAGACAGGAATTGAATACGAATGGTTATGTGGTTGCTGGTGGAATGAATATTCGGCACACAAATACTTACTGAATGTCATCTGTGTGTCTGGAATGGCTTCACTGCTGGGGATACAGTGGTGAAGACAGACAAGGAACCGGCCCTCCAGAGCATTTGTGCCTCGTGAGTTAGATCAAGTAGCATTGGGACTCCTGTCTGAACCACGTGACAATCAGTGTGCTGGGAGAAATGCAGAGCACCTTTGAACTGCCGCAAAATAACATCATCGTTAAAGCCGATCACAGTGACTGTTCTGTGCAGATCACTTACATTATGGTGGCTGCATTAGATGCAAGAATAAACCACAGGATAAACTTAACCTGTTACAGGAGGATACAGAGCCCCTGAGTCTTGAACCTCTGGTGTGTGTGTGTGTGTGTGTGTGTGTGTAAAGGTGTTCCTCCTCTTGATAATGGTGGGCAGCCAAAGCCCCTCCGTGACTCATCTTCTGAGGTCTGACCTATGTCTGTCTCTGCTTTCCTCGCACGTTCAGGTGATGAAGGATTCCGCTCCGGAGCTGAATGTGAGCAGTTCCGAAACAGAGGAGGATAAGGAAGAAGCTAAACCAGACGGAGAAAAGGACCCAGACTTTAATCAGGTACGTGTTGAAGCGGCTTTTCTTCGTCGTGCCTTCGGCTGTGCTGGCAGGGAGGGCAGCCTCTCCGTGCCCCAGGCATCTCTCCACACCCGTGTGGGTATTGGGCCTCGACACCCTTCGTTCCCTTTGTTCTGGTAGCATGCAATAGCCGTCCTGATGTCTCATGAAAAGCTGTGGGCAGCATTATTACAGAATCACAGTAACACATTTTTAGCTAGAAAAGAAGGCTAAAACAAGACCCATATCTTGGTTTGTTGCTTAATCATGGAATCTTTAAGTATGAAAAAGCCATCTTAGATTTCCTCATAAATAAAGTAAACAACAGATTTAATAATGGAGTTTATAGATGAGATTTTTGGGTCTGTAAGTAGACAACTGACCATGTCAACATTAGTCTTTTCTATTCCGTTATGATTTCCTATCTCCTCTCCTTTTTTGGTTGCTTGATTATATTCTGCATGCTCATTGTATTGGGAAACTTGGCTTAAGAACAGGAAATAACGTAGGAATATGTTTGGTTAATGTACAATGTAGATAAGTTTGATCTTCTTCAAAAGTCAGGCCACTGTGTTCCAGGATATTCTCTGGATACCCTAAATTCATTAAATTTCTACTCTACCTAGAGTTTAGTTTTAACAGATGAGAGATTTTCTTTCTTTCTGCCAAAATACAGGGTAGTCAAATGATGGTTGTCCTTCTCCCTGACGGAGTAAGTGGTATAGTGATCATCTGCTGTATCTGTGAGAGCGGAACTCTGGGCTGGTCCTGTCTCTGCTCACCGATCCTGCTATTTCATTTTTAACATCGATGGAGAAAGTCTGAAAAGCCATCTTTGACTTGAATCTTGGTCTCCCCGAGCGAAATGTTACTAGTGGTTTCCCAGTTGTCAGAGAGATACGTCAGCATTTGCTTTCTGTGCTGTCGCATCTCATAAATGTTAACTGTAAAACACCTGTGAGAGAACAAAATCGTGCACTCTGTGCACCATCCTCTGACAGCGATCAGCCACTCTTGTTAAAGTTGTCCTACCAAATTCGTATTCCCATCAGTCAGCATTGGGGGCCTTGGCTTCAGTGCCAGTTCAGATCTATACATTTCAAAATACGTTTTTATTGATTTGAGAGAGAGAGAGAAAATCATTGAGAAAGAGAAACATTGGTTGGCTGCCTCCTGCATGCCACACTCCTGACTTGGGATCAAGCTAGCAACCCGGGCATGTGCCCTGGCTGGGCATCTGTGCATGGGATGACCCTCAACCAACAGCCACACTGGCCAGAGCAGCATGTATACATTTAAAGGAATGCAGGTTTACAGCCCTGAGGGGATATTTTCCTATGGCAGATAACCCCCCTATTAAAATCCATGTGCATATATGCCTTCTGTTATGTGGAATGGTTTTTGAGATGACAGAGTCAAATAATATGTCTCTTGGTAGGAGTTTGCAAACCTCTCTGCCTTTGTAACCTGTTTGTTGTCAACTTTTTCATGTCTCAAATCCTTATACAGTTCATCTTCCATGATCTTCACAGATCTGCAAACAAGTCTGTTTGCGTTTCTAGTTAATACATTAAAAGTGTGTGTGCACACGTGTGCCTACTCATCCTGATTTACAGCTTCATTCTCTTTTTGGTTTGCTTGGCTGGCAATACCATACTGTTGTTGTTTTGTTTTTAATATTTTTATTGATTCAGAGAGGAAGGGAGAGGGAGAGTTAGAAATATCAATGAGAGAATCATTGATCAGCTGCCTCCCGCACGCCCCCTACTGGGGATCGAGCCCACAACCCGGGTACGTGCCCTTGACTGGAATCGAACCTGGGAACCTTGAGTCCGCAGGCAGATGCTCTATTCACTGAGCCAAACCAGCTAGGGCAATACCATACGGTTTTATTACCTCTCGGGTGTATGGTTTAATAGTCCATTGGGAATCTCATCTTTTCCCTATATTTTTTACTACCTGTGGTCACCAACTCACTTTCTGTTCCCTCTGGTAAACTTTAAGTTTGTAAAACTTGACGTGTATGTTCTTATTGTTCTTAGTTTCTGTTATTTCAAGCTTTGCTTTTTCATCTAAAAAGTATTTAGAAAACTCTTTACATTTTCAAGAGATTTAGGCTTTTGGAAAGCTGACTTTTTTGAATATGTAGTTTTATTCATTGGTCATAACCACATCAATTTACAAAAGTGAATGTGGAATTCTTCGATGTGGATGACAACAGATTTCACATGTACAAATATGATAGAGGACGTTGGGAAACATTGCTTTTTATGCTGTAATTACATTTTATACTTTGTAATTTTCTTCTATCTTCTCCTTGTTTGGAAGTTGTAATACTCTAGAATGTTTTAAATAGTTCTTGTCCCACAATAAAATCTCAAGTGTAACCTTCCTTCTTTAGAAAAGAGTAGAGTCCCAGAATATCAAGTCTTTTCAGAATGCCAGCCTCCTCAAACCTTTTCTTTGTAACAGAGTTGACCCTTGAGCAACACTGGGTTCGGGCTGCTGACCCCGCAACAGTCAAAAATCCACGTATAACTTTTGACTCCCCAGAAATTTTCCTAATAGCCTAGTGTTGACTGGAAGCCTTATCAATAACATACACAGTCAGTTAACACATTTTGTATATTATACATAATATATACTGTATTCTTACAATAAAGTAAGCTAGAGGAAGGAAAATGTTATTAAGAAAATCATAAGGAAGAGCCCTGGTCGGTGTGGCTCAGTTGGTTGGGCATCACCCTGGGCACCAAGAGATTCCCATCAGGCACATGCCCAGGTTGCATGCTGGATTCCCAGTAGGGGGCGTGCAGGAGTTAGCTGCTGATGCTTTGCTCTCGAATTGCTGTTTCTCCCTCTCCCTTCCTCGCTCTCTAAAAATCAATGAAAATATTTTTAAAAATTAAAATCATAAGGAAGAGAAAATACAATTATTCTATTTACTGGGGGGGGAAAATCCATGTTTAAATGAACCTGCAGAGTTCAAACCCGAGTTGTTCAGGGTTAACTGTACATTACAGTATCTCAGTACATAGATAGCTTTTATAATTGCTGTTTTAAATCCCTCTAATAGCAAATGATTTCTAGTTGTCCTTAATGGAGATGAACACATCTCTTTTCCTCTTTTCTCTTAAGCTAGATCAACACAGTTCCTTTGACTTTGACCTAATCTACAATTTAGGTTAATAATGAACCCAGTATTGGTTATCACTTAGGTAACTAAAAGCCATTTAAAACCAATGGGCTGCTTTTTGTCAGATAAGTTGGATTTAAATTCTATGGATTTTGAAAAAAGTAATTCTGGGAAAAGCTTTTAGACCCATTTAAAACCAGTCATTAAAAAATGTATTATGCTTAATGCTCAGGGCTTTGTTATTTGGTTGTGTTTTGTGTTTCTAAAGTGAAATTTGACATTACTGTAGATATTTTTCCTAATTGTGGAATTTAGGTCCAGTTTTACCTTTTCTTTCAATAGTCGATTGAGATTAAGAAAAATGTTTCATTGGCTTTAACTTTTTATGAACTCCCATGTTTACTTAACCTTTCCTGACGACTGTCAGAATCATTGGACCTAGCCTGGTGCGGTTCCTAGCCTGTGGGCATCACGCTGAACAAATGCTCTTCTGTGTTTGCATCCTGATCCTCTTCCGCGTCGTAAATCTCTGGAGCTCCCATGGTAATGACTGTGGCATCTGTGTCCATAATGATCCCGAAACCGCTCTGCCGTGCACAGCTGACGAGCCAGTGCCTCATGGTTACCTCATTCAGATTTCATTAAACCAGGGAAAGGGGTTCTTTTTTGTTTGTTTTTGTTAATCCTCACCTGAAGATATTTTTCCCATTAATTTGTAGAGAGAGTGGAAGGGAGGGAAGGGGAAGAGAGAGAGAAACATTGATGTGAGAGTGACACACATTGATTGGTTGCCTCCCACATGTGCCCTGAACAGGGCCAGGAATACAGCCTACAATCCATGTATGTGCCCGTGACCAGGAATTGAACTTGTGACCCTTCATTACGTTGGTTGACGCTCTAACCGCTGACCCATACCAGCCAGGGCCTCTGTTAGACTCTTGATGAGGCCTTTATAGGATGCCTTGTAGAAGCGGAAGAGGATCAGGATGCAAACACAGAAGAGCATTTGTTTAGGGTGATGCCCACAGGCTAGGACCTGCACCAGGCTAGGTTCAACGATTCTGACAGTCGTCAGGAAAGGTTAAGGAAACACAGGAGTTCATAAAAAGTCAACGCTGTCGCCGAAACCGGTTTGGCTCAGTGGATAGAGCGTCGGCCTGCGGACTGAAGGGTCCCAGGTTCGATTCTGGTCAAGGGCATGTACCTTGGTTGCGGGCACATCCCCAGTGGGAGATGTGCAGGAGGCAGCTGATCGATGTTTCTCTCTCATCGATGTTTCTAACTCCCTATCTCTCTCCCTTCCTCTCTCTGTAAAAAATCAATAAAATATATTTAATAAAAAAAAAAGTCAACGCTGATGAAACTTGTAGAATGACATTTGGTCCTTACCTATTATTTTTTCCTTAAGACTAGTATAAGATGTATTACGTGCCCATGTGTATTCCTGTATTTTGTTGCTGAACCGCCCTTAAGTTCGTTATGACATTTCACATCTGAATACTTAAACCAGCATGGAAGTGTTTAAAGTTCTCAGCAGTTTATACTAAATTTCCATGTCATCTCAAAAACAGAAGAAAACATTTAATACAAATAAATTAGGATGATGAATTCAACTAATAATCTTATCCTTGGCCGGGTGGCTCAGTCATTTAGAGAGTCATCCTATGCACCAAAAGGTTGTGGGTTCAATTCCTAGTCAGGGCACATACCTAGGTTGTGTTTGATCCCTGGTGGTAGGGGCACGTACAGGAAGCAACCGATCAATGTTTCCTCTCTCTCTCTTTAAAATGAATAAACATATCCTCCAATGAGGATAAAAAATAAATAAATCTTGCCCTAGCCGGTTTGGCTCGGTGGATAGAGTGTCGGCCTGCAGACTGAAGGGTCCCAGGTTCGATTCCAGTCAAGGGCATGTACCTGGGTTGCGGGCACATCCCCAGTAGGAGATGTGCAGGAGGCAGCTGATCGATGTTTCTCTCTCATCGATGTTTCTAACTCTATATCTCTCCCTTCCTCTCTGTAAAAAATCAATAAAATATATTTTAAAAATTAAAAATAATAATGCCGAAACTGGTTTGGCTCAGTGGATAGAGCATCGGCCTGCGGACTGAAAGGTCCCAGGTTCGATTCCGGTCAAGGGCATGTACCTGGGTTGCGGGCACATCCCCAGTGGGAGATGTGCAGGAGGCAGCTGGTCGATGTTTCTCTCTCATCGATGTTTCTAACTCTCTATCTCTCTCCCTTCCTCTCTGTAAAAAATCAATAAAATATATTTAAAAAAAAAAAAATTAAAAATAATGAACTCTCTTAAAAAAAAATCTTAGTTTTCCAGCATGTCACATGTCTTCCGATTTAAGGTCAGACATATCATTTTGCTTTTAAATGTTCTTTTTATAATGTCTTCTTAAAACAATCTTGGAGCTTACATGCAGTTAGAAGAATTATCTCATTCATTCTTTTCTTTATTCAATTCTATGAGCCTGCTAAAAATGAGTTTCTACTTATTTTTTTAAATGATACAGGAAGAAAAGATTTTTTAAAAAATTCTTTATTGTTGAAAGTATTAACATATGTCGTTCCCACCCCCATCAACCCCTTCTAGCCCACTCCCACCCCTGCCCCAGCCTTCACCACCCTACTGTCTGTGCCCATGGGTTATGCATATATGCATACAAAGTCTTTGGTTGATCACCTCGACTTATTTCTGACATTGAATTTCAATGTTTAGGGGACTCATAAGTAGAGCACGAGTAATACTGTGGATCATTTCATTGCTTCCTTTGTTTTGAATTTTTATTATAGAGCAACGGAGGAACAAAAAGGCAAAAGATATCCCATCAAAATTATATTGCCTATCAGAAGCAAGTTATTCGACGGAGTATGCGGCATAGAAAAGTTCGTGGCGAGAAAGCACTTCTTGTTTCTGCTAATCAGACACTGAAAGAATTGAAAATTCAGGTGAGGACAGCATAGCACCGAGTATGTTGTGGACTAAAAGGACCTTCATAAATCCCTGCTTTCCACCCATGTTCACATGGGTAACTGGTTTTTTCTAGGTTGATCTCTAGTCATGTATTAAGCCACTGAGAAGGTTTTATTGATTTCGGAGTAATGCCTGCAGGGCCTCAACATTAAAATAACTTATTCTTTAAAATGATCAGAAGTTTTTAGAACAGACATGCTTTCTATGAAGATTAAAGTGTTTTTGGATCTGGAAATTTGAACAAGTTCTGAGTAGCTTTCCAACAAGAAACACTGAGTGTCAGTTTGTTAACGTGTCGGGGTTGTTCCAGAATAATTGTTCTCTCACTTTTTTGTGCTGTATGCTTTTCTTTGACCACTTAATGGGCATCTGAGCCGATTATTACCAGGATCTTCTGTCAAATTTAAGGGGATGTAAAAGGCAGCTGCTTAGTTGTTTATTGGATGAGTCAGAAATTCTTTTCATCATAATATTTTTGATGTCAGATAAGTCTGTTTGGTAGAATTTTAAAATTACCTTCACCTCTCTTCTCAGACTGGTGTTTTCATATTGTTTTGTAAAGTTCCATCTTACATCATTTCCTCTCTGTCCCCCTAAAAGCATGCATTGCTGTACAGATCAATTTAATGAATGCAATGTGGGCATTGTGAAAAGGCTTCACGGAGTGTTAGTTCTCGGCGCTAATGCGGAAGGGCTGTAAATGAGCGTGCCACTGGTATATCTCACAACGCAGGCAAAGGGGGCTGATAAGTTCAAGATGTCCAGGAGGAAAGGCTGGCCCCTGATCTGTTTCAGTCACTGCTATATGTCCAAAAAGCTGACCAAATTTCCCTCGTTGCTGCTTTCATGTGGCATAGTCTAATGGTTATGCATCTTTCTTGTTGCTGATATTTATCATTGTGATTGAGGCAAAAGTACAGGCTTCCTTTGAGGGTGTTATGTGTTCCAGATTGTCCGGGGAACAGCGTTTCCCTCGGTTGAACCCATGGCTCTGGAAATAAACGTGTTGGCACAATATCTTCCCTCTGTTTATTGTACCTTTTCCATCTGAGAAAGCTTGCTTCTGTCACCGGCTTTCTGCCTGTCAGTGGTAAACCTCGAACATTCAAACCCTTCCCAGTACACAAAGAGCCCCTGTGGTGGAGGCATTTGAAAAGCCTGTGCTGCTTCTATTATGGACTACCATTTTTGAAGAATAAGTCAAAAAGTCAGCAGAAGCCGAAACCGGTTTGGCTCAGTGGATAGAGCGTCGGCCTGCGGACTGAAGGGTCCCAGGTTCGATTCCGGTCGGGGGCATGTGCCTGGGTTGCAGGCACATCCCCAGTGGGAGATGTGCAGGAGGCGGCTGATCGATGTTTCTCTCTCATCGATGTTTCTCACTCTCTATCTCTCTCCCTTCTTCTCTGTGGAAAATCAATAAAATGTATTTAAAAAGAAGCTGCTTCTATTATGGACTACCATTTTTGAAGAATAAGTCAAAAAGTCAGCAGAAATCACCTATCTAGGAGAGGAGTGTGTAACCTGCACCGATGGGTTGTTAGGAGGCAGCAGCTGTTCAAATGAACGTCCCGAAATGGGCTCTGCTCAGACAGTTCCTTTACCGTGTCCTTCCTCTCATCTCCCACCTGCTCAGGCACCGCTGTGATCTAAGCAGGGTCCAAACAAAGGGCAACGAAATGCCATTTCTTCTCGCTGCTCAGTGTGGCAGCTTTGAAAGCGTCGACTGGATGTGACCCTTTTACCCCAGCAGCCTGGGCAGCATCGGGGCTTGTGGTGGGCATGCGTGTGATCCCCGCTTAGTGGTGGTGGGTGGCTTTTTGAAAAGCATGTTTTTGTGTTTGATGGAGCCTTTCCTCCAGGGAATACTACAATTCCAAGTTAATAGGACGACAAGCGTTGTAAAACTCAATGGCTTAGCCTAGGCATACCCCTTTGCAGTTCTTTAAAACCTGAAGAAACTTGCTTTGCCAGATTACTAATTCATCCACCTATGATGCCATAAAGCAAATGAAGTATAATTTATTCATCTCCCTTCTCAAAGGATGCAGTGTTTTATTGTGTTATTTCATTTTCCCAAAAATAGGTTTTGAGTGGGTGGTATTGCCTGCCTTAGAAAGGAGGAAGTGTTGGCACAGGTTAAATGGCTGGCAGTGGAAGCCATTGCTCGTACATTTCCTTCTCTCTCTCTCTCTCTCTCTCTCTCTCTCTCTCTCTCACACACACACACACACACACACACACACACTAGCGAGCAGCAGGGAGCCACTCACCGTTAGGAAAACATTGTTCCCTAATTGCTCTATAGATCAGGAAAGCTGTATCTACTTGTTAAACACACTTATATAATATTAGTTCTACTCAAGCATTCTCCCAGTACTTACGGTTTATGAGTTATTGTACCAAAGGCCTCCATGTCTTTAATTAGCCTGTTCCCTTGTTCTAAAATCATTTTCTCCTCATTAGCACACACTTGTTCATTTTCCTCGAATCTCTTCTACAAAACCTGCCCTGGCCTCCGGTTGTAGAGCTGGCTGTTCTCTCTTCCGTGTCCCCCTGGATCTTACCCGTCCCTCCCGCCGCCGCCTTCACCTTGTTGCTCTCACTCCTGTGAACTCCAGGGTGGCATCAGTCACTTTTGTCTTTCTTACTCTTAGCGCAGTATTTGACAGGTAGCTTCTTATTAAATGTTTCATTAGTTCTAGAGTGAATTTTAATGTCCTTGTCTGCGTGCTCAAATAATAAAGTCTGAGCATCGGCCCCTCACCGATCGTGCTTGTGTCCAGGGGTACTTGTTGTCAGTCCATAGGGCGGTGCGAAGACCATTAGCATTCAGGGATATGAGCCAGCATTCCTGCAGCCACGCAGCTGTGACATTTCCCACATTCGTCGTATGCGATGCCTCCGTGTAACTGGTCCTTCTTCACAGGTCCCGGGGCCTGTGTGCTGGGCTGGCTTTGGTAGAACTGTCCTGTCGATTCTTCTCCCTTCCCAGAAATAGGCTTATTGCTTCATAGGCGGTTCTTGATGATGTCAGTGCACCGTAGCCACCCGTCCCTGTTTGATCGGTCCCTGCTCGCTTCTCGGGGGCTGATGTCCTTTTGAGAAGTCCCGTCGAGGTTCTTATTTATCTGTGTGCTGTTATTAAGACCACTTTTGTGTTCCCAGCTGTCCCAGCATGGAAATCTCCTGGCCCCTGTTATACACACAGTTGGCTCAGGCTGCTTTGCTAGGCTCGTTTTGCCTTCCCAGGTTCAAAGGGTAGAGGAAGAGAGTGCATGGAAAGGTAGGATGGTTTTCCTCTAATCATGGGTGTAGGAGTAATGAAAAATACATGTAATAGAATGCGCTCAAGGAGGGTGTAACTGAGCCATGAAGCATAATAAAGTGCACCCCGGGAAATAATAGAAATGAACAGTTTTCTGAGTTCGAAAATGTGTAAGTATTATACTTAGTAGTCTTTCTGAATGTATTTACTTTTTAACACTTGGCTAGAACTAGGGTCCTTACCCTTAAGGAATTCATATTTTGGTTCCTAGATGAATGATCAGTCTAAGAATATGTGTCCCAAGGACTGAATTGTGTAGTCCAGGCTGCTTGCTAGAGGAATCAAAGCAGAAGGAAGAAGAGTCCAAATCGCCTGCTGGTTCATTTAAAGACTTGATGATTACAAGGCTGTGGGGCTTGGGCATGGTCACTTGGGCTGATGACAGTAGTGGCCCTGCCCGAGCCTCATGACCAGAGGAGCTGTCAGCCCAGCCCCACCTTCTGCTCCTTTGATTCCCCATCCCCACCCCCCCACCCTCGGAGAGGTGATAGGCGCAGGACTAAAGGATCTGTGGGTATAATTGTTCCTCTACCAGCCCTCCTAGGGGAGTTCCCAGATGTGTTGGGATTGTAGCCTCAGTAGGTAGGTAGCAAGTGGGCTGACTGCACACAGTAATGTCTTTTGTACTCGAGTTCTTTTATTTTTTAAGGAATCTATTTATTCAAGTGGGGTATAAGTCTCAGCATTTTGCTTTATACCAACTTTCTTTTCTTTTTTTTTCTCAGATCATGCATGCATTTTCAGTTGCTCCTTTTGACCAGAATCTCTCCATTGATGGAAAGATTTTAACTGATGACGGTGCCACCCTCGGCACCCTTGGAGTCATTCCGGAATCTGTCATTTTGTTAAAGGTAAGTGACGGTTTCTTACCTGAGGAATTCTAGAAGGTTTTTTCCTTCTCTTTTCTCTGGAACTTTTTAATGATGCACACCCACGTGTGAGCTGCTGCAGTGGTGGTTACGGCTGCCCGGGTCCTCAGCAGGGTGTGGTAACAGGTGACAGCCATGAATTCGTGCTGGCGTCTCGGTTCTCCAGCCGTGGCCGAGCCGCAGAGACTTAGAGGAGGTCATGGCATCATTGAAGTTTTCATAATTTTGTTAAAAATAATGGATCTAGATTGAGCCTCCTCCCTAACTCTGGATCAGCAGAATTAACGATACTTCTACCATTAAAGCATTCGCTCATTTCCTCCAGGCTCAAAGATAGCAGCCAGTCATGTTAGGAATCACACGGACCCGAGGCTTAGCCACAACAGTCAAAATACTTTTGGTTGTCTTCATGGGATTCTTGTCCACTGATGGAAACTGGCTTTGGCTAGAATGGATGTAGGGGGTATGTTAGATAGTAGGACTTCCGAGAAATTGTCAAAGAAAGTGAGTCATTGAACCAGCCTTATTTGCCCAATGGTTCTCGTGTCTAGAGGTACCTACTCATCACTTTCATTTGCTTCTTTGTTGTTTCTGTGTGGCCAGAAGCATCCCCACTGTGCTAAAATGTTCATAGGGTATTTGAATGGTGACATAGATCAGACCCAAGCGCCTCAGTTCTGAGGAGATAAGCTAGGCCCTGGACATGATGGAGCAGACCCATATCTGCCCCACACATACACACACCCTCACCCTGCCACCTACCCCTCCCGCTGTTCCCTTTCTCCATTCTTGGAACTGTAGGTTCTGTGGAATTATTTTGAAAACCTATTGAGTTGCTGAGTCCTAGGAGGCCTGTCTAAAATCCTAGAGACAGTGGGTTTGTACTTCTGATGGGCAATTAGATTCTCCACTGGCCATTGGCCCCTGTCCTTCCCGCTAATCCCACCAGAAGCTCGGGCTCTGTGTTGGTTTCTGCCCTAAAAAGGATCAGGGTGTTTTGTTCTTGTTAGTGAGGCAGGACAATGTATTTTTAACGTAGTTAGTATTTTTAGAGGACCAGTCTGACTTTGATTCCTGCCTAACTCGGCCACCACCAGCATGTGAATTCACATCGATTAAACCAGTTTAGTAACCTTGGTATCTAAACATCTCTACATCTAGAGGTGTTTCTAGGAGCTGGAAAACATGCCACATACAGTGTGCAGTTTTGTGGGTGATGAGTTTAGACCCATTTCAGGCTGGCCACCCTTCGTTAATCCTCAACTTCGCCGGCTGTGGCTCGAACCCAGTTCTCTACTGGACAGTGTTCAGATTTGTGTCTTGTGGCCACACAGTAGTCGGCTCCTGGGCCAGACTTCCTCCTGGCTGCCTCTCCCTTATGTTTTGAATTGTCTTCATTTGTTGTCTAGGCTGATGAACCAATTGCTGATTATGCTGCAATGGATGATGTCTTGCAAGGTAAAGGCAAATTTATTGTAGGAATTTGTTGATTAACTTGTTAGAAGGATGTGGAATTATAGATATTTAAGCTTTCATCTATAATACTATTAACCTTTAAAAAAGCGTCTACATGTTGTAAATGGAAAGCAGGGAGAAGAGTAGTAATTATTTAGCTGACCTGAAAAACACACACAAAAAAACCCGAAATAAACGTTAGCCTACAGATGGAAGAGGTCATCAGGAAGCAAAGCTAATTCAGATCAGGCACACAGGAATGGGAGGCCCCATGAGCCTAAAAACAGGAAACTGGCTGCAAAACTGTATAAGAAGCAGGTAGACACCTCGCTGTCCCCCAGATCCTCACAGCCCCTCGCTTTACCTCCATGTCACCCTGTCTCTTCCCCCGGCACCTCAGATGGGCAGTTAGAGTATGTGTCTCAGCTCATTGAAGAAGTTAAACTAGAAGGTGAGGCCGAGGCCCGTTACTTCCCAGCGCACACCCGGCGTGGGTAGGAGCCGCGGGATGCAGGCTTCGGAAAGTGGAAGCGATAGACGGCTGTCCTGAGGCTCACAGGTCTTTAAGAGTTTGCCCTTGAGTTGGAGATGGTATAGAGAAGATGAAACACATAAATATTGCAGAGCTACCGACTCAGAAAACCGTAAAAACCATACCAGACAAGCAGTGTAGCCACAGTACACCAAAGGGTTCAACTGTGAGCAGTATTAATAAAATTTTAAAAATAATGTGAACGCTGGAGATCAGCCTAACAACAAAGGATCACAGTGTCAGGAGGAAGTGTAGCTGGTCTCATTCCTTGAGGAATTGTCTAAAATAGTGGAATAGCAATATAAGCATGTTATTTAGAAAAAAAGAGGTTGCACACCATAAGAAATGGCTGCAAGAGTCAAAAGTGGTTCCTTCCGGCATGTGGGGATGGGAGGAGGGGGGCCAGCTCCTGAGGTCAGCCCCGGGGTTGTCTCCAGGCTTCCCTGGAGCCGCGCAGAATGTAAAAACGAAGAATGTCATCTGATAATTATCACCCATAACTTCCAAAGTAATGATTATGGGTGAAGTAATTAAAAGTTATTTTAAACCTCATCTTGGGCATTGACATGATCTTGTTACTTACTATCTGTCACGACAGTCTTTCTAATTTGGATTTTTCCCCCCCGCCAGTGTGTATGCCAGAAGAAGGGTTTAAAGGTAAGTTACATTTGTCATGTTCTGTTCGTGAATGTCAGAGTCATACTGTAATTTTCTATTAAAGTGAAGGCTATAATTTGATTTTAAAATTTAATTCCATCTGAGTCTCATGACTGAAATTAATTTTAGTTAAATGCATTTTTTATTCGAGCTTCTTCGTTATCCTTTTCAGCGCTCGGGCCTCCAATGGGGCCTGTGTGGTCGCAGTATCTACTGGCACATGTCCATTCTGCTTTCTCTTGTTTGGCGGGGGTGGGGGGAGGTTGAGGAATTAGCTAGTGGCATTTCGAGGTTTATATTTAACCTGTTTCCAGTTCACCCTGTCAGTCCCATCTGCGAGCAAAACAGTTTGTGTGCAACTGATAAGAATTGGAGGAGAAGAATTTGCTGAACTATATGAGGTTCAGTGAAAAGGTTTCATTAATCTATTTAGAATGAAGGCATGTCTTGGGTTATTACTTTAGATGGAAACACAGCAGTGCCTTGCACTACATCTTGGCCGCTATAGTTGTGCACACCAGTGTTATTCACTAATCCACCAAGTACGGACCTTTGGCATTTACTGTTGCCATTTTACCTGGTGGTGGCCGGCTCCAGAGGTCCAGGCAGGTTGTGATTTTGCCCAGGAGTCGTTTGAATCAGATGTCAGGGTGCCTTTGCTAAAGGAAATGAGTGAAGGAGCCACTGGCCCGTGGAAAGTCTTCCTCCCAGTGCCCCTTTGTTGTCTGCGCATCACGACTGCAAAGAAACCCCTGTTGTCACAACCAAAGCAAAGCAAAAAAAAAAAAAATTTTTTTTTAATGAACAATGGCCATCTGATGAAAGTGTCAGTCAAATCTCATTAACTGCATGAAGACAACACATGGCTTTGAACAGAAATGGGATTTAGCTGAAAACCTACAGTTGGCTGATTTTAAAAATATATATATATATTGATTTCAGAGAGGAAGGGACAGAGAGAGAGAGAGATAGAAAATAGAAACATCAATGATGAGAGAGAATCATTGATCAGCTGCCTCCTGCCTGCTCCCTACTAGGGATCGAGCCCGCAACCCGGGCATGTGCCCTTGACCGGAATCGAACTCAGGACCCTTCAGTCCGCAGGCCGACGCTCTATCCACTGAGCCAAACCAGCCAGGGCGTGGCTGCTATTTTTTCCTGCCCTTCAGCGCCAAGGGGCTGCTGCACTCATTCATTAAGGTGGATAGTCCCTGGGGTGGTGTGTTCTGGGTGAGTGGAATGCATGGACTCTGAATTTTTGGTTCATAACTATATACTTCCACGTGTTTCTTTTCCCAGGTACTGGTCTCCTTGGACATTAATCTTTTGGACCTTTCCTGACTGCTAAGAAATGACCAGAAGGGAAGAGGAGTTTGACATGTTAGGGCATTAAAGAAAAGGTGGATTTAAGAATTGAATCATTACGTGACTCTTCCAAAAGGCAGAAAACCATTCAAAAGTGACCGTCCCAAATGCCTTGTGTCAAATAAAGCCGATTGCACTGAAGGGCCTCAGACTTGAAGGAAATGTTTCAGGTTTTCTATTTAAGGGGTGGGGGTGGGGGAAAGGCGAATAAAGATCAAACCAGTTTAGTAGCAGTAACAGTAAATCATGTTTACATATGAGATTTATAATCGCGGGAGGGAATAAAGTTCTGTTCTATTTCCTTGCTCGAGTTTCATGCCAGATGCATTGGCCCATAAGGGATTTGTATCACAGTAAATGGGACGACATTCTGCTCTGAGCTAAAAGTAACTCTTTAGAGACGTAATCTGCTTACCAGTACCTGTCTTTGATTCATATTTTACTTTCAATAAAGCATGAAAGTGAAGAACTTGCCATAATTGTGGGAAAGTGTCTTCAGATTAGATTCCTCTCCACGTCCGCCTCACACGCTGCCCGGCGGTCTGTCTCTTAGTGTTGGGCACAGGAGGGGGCACCTGTGTGTCTCCTGCAGTGACCAAGGGACTCTGCCTCGTTTTTGGCTTCAAAGGCTTTTTGCTTTCAAGCCTTCCGGAAAGGACGACGAATGTTAAACCATGTGGTAACATCTTCCTCCAGTTCTGCTGTTATTCGGAAGCAGAAAGTCAGACCCGCCTGGCACTATTGAACAATCCGGCCTCAGAAGAGCGGAGTGGACTGAAGTTCGTGTGGACGGCACAGGCTTTTGTAAAATGTCTTCCTGTCTCTCAAGTCCACCATCCCTTGCATCTCACCTCTCTTTTTGAAAACATTCTTCCGGAATGGCCAGAAAGGATCTTTACATCACTTTGTTTAAAAAGAGGGGGGAAAGTGGCCATTTTATCCAATTCAGGATTATCGTTATGAGCAACATACAACCGAAGCAATATTCCTAAGAACATTGAAGGACTTTTAAATAGAGTTTACGACTGGAGTTTGTTTTGCTGTTTCCTCTGTTGAGAATGTATGTACATCTCTGGGGCAGAGATGCAGACTTGGACGTCTCTTTTGCTAACATTTTTCTTTTAGCTCTAGGTTTGTGCTAGGTTTCCCGCTCCCCCGTTTCTAAACATTTAAACTCAAATAATGGAGGGGAGGCAGGTTTCAATTGGAGGGCTAGTCACCCTGGCAGCATCCCTTTTGAATAGCTCTTTTTATCAGAATAACCATGGCTTTGGGGCAAAATTATAGCTTCTTGTGTTTCCCCTCTGTGTTTGCAATGTCTTCAGTCTTTGCCCCCTGAGGACACTGGGTTTGTTTAATGAGCCTGTGTGGGAGAGAGCAGCACACAGGACCCTCAAGCCATCCTAGGAACCGGTAGTTCCCACCTGCGGTCAGCACAGGGAGAGGACTCAGTTAAGATCACAGATAGCTGATCATCTTTTTAAAAATATATTTTTATTGATTTCAGAGAGGGAAAGAGAAACATGAATGATGAGAGAGAAACACTGATCAGCTGCCTCCTGTACGCCCCACACTGAGGATCGAGCTTGCAACCCTGGCATGTGCCTCGACTGGGAACCCGAATCGTGACCTGGTCTATAGGTCGATGCTCAACCACTGTCCCACGCCAGCCGGGTCTGATCCTCATTTTTAGATCTTGCTCTTTTATTTTGCTCCAAATGGAGCTGGCGCATAAGAGTGATAACATGCCAAGCAACTTATTCTTTCCCAAGGTAAAGGCTTGTGCAGAGGTTTGCCTAGTGCTAGAGCCAGCAGCTGCCTTTTCCTTGCTCAGCAGCTGTTTGCCAGAGGACATTCTTCCCAGGGATTGACACCAACCTGTCATTAGCTCCCCGAAATCCGATCTGTTTCTCCCAGTCTGCTATTAGTAGTTTTAAATTTTGTTACTTGAGTCTCGCTCTCACACAAGGGCACAAAATAGCGGCCTTTTGCGTGTCTTTGGCTGATGATTCAATCTCAGTACTGGCTCCTTTAATGACACTCCCCAGGGCTGGGAGTCGGGTGGGCCCAGTGAGCAGGTGATGCTCCCCGAGCCTGTCGGATCCCCAGCAGTGGTCTCTCCTTGTTCCATCAGCGCTGCTCAGATGTCGGCTGTAGCCCCACAGCAGCACGAAGCTGCGTTAGGAACGCAGGAACCTGGGCCCGAGACCCACTGAGTTGGAATCTGCCTTCACGGGCCGCTCTCCTATGCTGTTGGGAGTGGAGAAGCCTTGGGCTGGGACCTCTTTCCCACCCACAGTAGCGCCCTTGCAGCGCCACCCTCACCACTTTGTATGGGAAAAGCAGGGCCACGCTGTAACCTAAAGCCCGGTTCCTGCTTTGTAGTGACAAATGGATGGAGACCAATTGGCTGTGACCACATTTTAGTGCAGAGACTTCCATTGGGTTTTTAATGTGCACGTGACCTTTTCTATGATGTTAGGCCAGTCTTCTTCGGTAGAAGGTTTCTAAAGCTGGAGTCCTCCTCCCGCCGCCCTTACACTGTTGGCCATTCCTCAGTCCCAAACTGAGGTGTGCAACATCGTACCTGAAATATAGGTTGCCATTTGGACATCTTCATTCCCTGAGGGAATAAGTATCCGCCTGTGTATTAATGGACTTTGTTGTTTGGAATTACTGTTATCTTTCTGCCAAATTAAAAAGAAATGACTGTCCTTTTATTTCTATGGAATCATTGTCCAGATGAATTTTTGTGGTTGTTCCTGTAAGTGTCCCGTTAGTCTATGTTGTCAGACCCTGGTTGATATTTGAAGCTAATGCTGGGTTGGAAGAACCTGTTTTAAATACCCAGGGGATGATTTATCGCTGATGTGACTGCTGGAGTGGAATGGGCATTAAAGCCTGTCTTTCCTGTTACAGGATCAGGGAGGAGCATCGCATCCTCTCTCCCTGGCATCTGACTGTGCAGCCTGTTCAGTGTTGCAGGGGACTGGGAGCAGAGTTCAGTGGGTGAAAAGCCAGTGTTTTCGATGTTAGGTTCTCACCCCATGCACCTGTTGGCACCTCAGCCCCAACACCCCTTCCCACAAGGCGCAGGTTTTATCACCTGCTGCCTTTCTGATCCTTGACGCTAGGAGTTTACCACCCCCAACACCTTATTTTCTGGACACCAATATTAACTGGGGATTTGATTGTCAACATTGGAATCCTTTATTCATTAAAATAAAATGAGAAGCACGTACAAAACACTGCCCCTTTGGCATATTTCACTGAATGAACAGCCTCGTGCCAAGTCCTGAGTATAGGGAGACACAGAAAACTACCTCCTCTCACATCCCGAGCCTTGGGGTTTTTTTTTCCAAGCATGGCTGTTTAGTTCATTGGGCTCAGGAGCCTGCGAGCTGTTCCAGGCAGCGCACACGTGCGTAGGCAAGTGCCGAAAGGGCAGGTTTGAGAAGTTGGGTCTCCTGTGTTCCCGATAATCTCACCATTTACCTTATGACAGAAAAGTTCCTTTGCTTTGTCTTAGTTTTCTTAGCTCGTAGAACAAGGTGATATTTGCTGCCTTGTTTACCCTCCACACTGAAACTAAGCAGTAATATTGTTGGGGTCAAATACTTTGGGTTACTCTTTGTAATCAGATTCTAACTTTTGTGAGAAAATGCTTTGGAGTCCTCTGCAAGTCTTCAAAAAGAATGAACCAAGCCAAGCTACCTGGAACCCCTGCCCTGGTGGCCCTTGGGAGCTGAAATGACTGGAAAGGTGTCTGATCATCCTGTGACATAAATGTTCCTCTTGTCCCATAAGGAGCACGAAGCTAATGGTCAAACACAAGCCTCCTTGGTGCTTTATTTGTGGGGTCATTGAAAGATACTCAAGACACATTTAGAAAGTGCTTTGGAGATGTCTGTGGTGGGCAGGTCCTTTCCCAGAGGGGCAGCTTCCATTGCCAAGAACATCAGGAACAGGGGCCGCGCAGGCACCGGCAGCACAAGCAATGCAGGAGACTGGCCAGTGCTCAGGCTGCTTCCATGGCCTGAGCATCATGCTTTTCGTTCTTATTTACCTCTTGAGACATGAATAATGTTCCTGACTAGAATACACAGAACAAGTATTTCTTGTGCTTTTCCCCAACAAACCACAGAACCAGTTTTTGTTTTTTTTATCAAGTTAATACAGCATACTGCTAACCATATCATATCAAATTTTTTTAAAAAGAATTTAGAGAGAGCGGTGTGGGGGAGAGAGAAACACTGACTTCCTTATACATTCATCGGTTGTTTCTTCTATGTGCCCTGACTGGGGATCGAACCCACAACCTTGGCGCATCAGGATGATGCTCTAACGAAGTGAGCCACCCAGCCAGGGCCTACCACTTTTTAAAATGCATGTTTCGGACAAGTTGGTGATACTTCTTCATGTGGTGAGGTTCCTGAGCCCCATCAAATTTTGGGAAGAAGGTTGCAGAGTTCATCCTGTGACTTGTCGAGGAGGGCATGATCTCTCCTGGCTGACCTAGGTCCGCTGTTTGAATTGGGACCTGCACGCGCTCATTACTGGACCGAGCCTTTGTTGTGTCCCAGCAGAAGCAAGACCATGACCCCCGAGGAAGGGGATCCTGCTGTCAAGTGGCCTCCATCCCACAAGCACAGGTGGCACGTGGGCTCTCCCTACAGTCTCACACTTTCTCATCCATGAGGCTCTGAATCCTCCGTGAAGTCCATCCTAGGAGCTTGTCCAACATAACTGCCGTGTCGATCTCAAATAGAAGGCATCATCTGTTTTGCCCCAACATGCTGAAAGGAAAAGGAAAAAGCACCCTGCTTTCAAGGACTTGGCTAAGACCGCGGAGGCCAGGCCCTTTGAAGTGGAACTGCTCTCCGTCAGGAAGGGAGCCAGCCTCATGACAGCAGCTGGAATCCCAGATCCACTAGTGCTGTCAGCAGGCCGGCCCTGGGCCACAGGAAGTGGGGACACGCCCCAGGGGAGAGAGAAGGCCTGGGCTTTCTGTCCAGGGTTGAGTGGTTGCCAGCCGGCACACTGGCCTTTGCGCACTTGTATCTTGGCTCCCCTGACCCCTCCCTCCCCACAGCCCCCCCCCTGACCACCCCCCCACCCACGAGTTCTCTGCTGTCTTTGTATTTGTAACCTAGGGGAA
>NW_005871176.1:1946675-1950750 GCF_000147115.1 Myotis lucifugus | reverse complement strand
ACCTAGGGAACCCTAAACGGCTACCGCTCTTTACGACTGGACAACTGTTTCCCTTTGGGCCGCAGTGTTCTCTAACAGGAAGTTGGATGTGTGGAAGTTGTCAAACATGAACTAGGTGGAAGGAGACAGGGGGGCCTCGGCTCCTCAGCTCCACTCCCACACCCACCCACTGCCTAGAAGCTCCAGGGAGTGCACTTGGAAAGTCGCCCAACCGGGCGGCCTCTGGGGACTTCTCTTCATCGGCCGTGAGTCGTTTCTGTGTTGGCTTATGTCTGGGCTTTTCGCTGCATCTTCTCGCAGCCGAAGCAGGCACTGACTCGGTGAGAGGCTCCAAGCTGTGCTAGACTGTTTAGAATTCTGGGACTAGAGGGAACTGTTTATTTTTTTGTCTTTGTGGGAGCCAGAGTTAGGGCTGGCCTGGATCTTCTGTCTGCCCCTAAAACCACTCGGATCCCAGAAATGAATCAACCTAATTATTAGACTGTTCTTGTGCCCGAGGGCAGGGGCTCAGCCGTCTTCCTCAGCACATCCCGCCGTGAGCCACATGACATGTTCTCAGCCAGGAAAATGAATGATCCCTTCAGGGTCCGCTAGACACTCTTTTTCTGTGGCAGCAAGGCCTCCGGGAGAGAGCTTCTATTGCTTCGGTATAACCAGAGCTGGCCCCACTTCTGGGCTTATCTCTTTCACCCTCTAGCTGTGTTCACATTCCTGATCCAGACTTCCCCAAGGGTGCCCCCCCCCCCCCCCGCCGGGTTGCATCCTCTGTCCTGTCTCCAGCATCAGCGGGGCAGCCAGACACAAGGCCCAGGGTCCTTCCCTGAAGGACGTGCCCTGGTGCCAACTCCCACTCCTCATCCTGTCTTATGCTCACTGGAGTGGCACTGCCTTCTCCCAGTCAGCCAGCCCTGCAGACAGCACCCCCCGCCCCACACCCTTACCAGCCCCCCCCTAGATCTTACTGCTGCACAGACAACACACCTTGGGGACCCACCGCTCTTGCGTTTTCTCCCCTTGCTTTTCCTGCTGGGCAGTCTCTAGCCCAGTGGTTCTCAGCCTTCTGGCCCTTTAAATACAGTTCCTCGTGTTGTGACCCAACCATAAAATTATTTTCGTTGCTACTTCATAACTGTAATGTTGCTACTGTTATGAATCGTAATGTAAATATCTGATACGCAGGATGGTCTTAGGCGACCCCTGTGAAAGGGTCGTTCGACCGCCAAAGGGGTCGCGACCCACAGGTTGAGAACCGCTGCTCTAGCCCCACCTTTCTCCCCTTTGATCCAGCCAGGGAGGGGTGGGCATCGAGGGGATAGTTCTTTCCAAGAGGCCTCATTCCCACTGTAGGACCCCATCGTGCATTATTCCGAGTTTATTGTGCCATCCACATTTTCACTCCCCAGTCTTCTTAGATGTCGGCTATTCTGAAGCCAGCTTTCATTTCGAGGACTTGGGAGAGCAGGGGTAGTGGCGAGGTCACGGCGTACTAGTATTAAGCGAGAAAGAAAAGGCTTGTGCCAGGAGGCAGCCATGCGTGACTGGTCAGCCCTGAGTGGTTTGGATTGAAATAGGGCAGAGAAAGCAGAGCTGCGGGGCCTTTGTCCAGTCTTCCCTGCCATACCCAGGCTCCATGCCAGGCTCCGTGCCCAGCCCCCTACAGCACAGCACATGTTGCCTTCTCCCCAGGGGCCCTGGCAGTCTCAGAATGCTGCCCCCACCCCGGCTGGAGATTAGAAGGCTCTTGCACTGAGGTTTTCTGTAAAGAGGAAAATGCTGTAATTGAAAAGCTCCTTGATTATAAAGAAGAAACAGAGAGGCCTGGCACAGAAGAGCTTTCGTTCGTTGGCCTGCTCAGCCAGGGTTGGACACGTTTAGTCCCTAGTCCCCCGGTGCCAACAGGACCTCAGGCCTTGGGGAATCTTGGAGTCTGCCGGGTCCAAACCATGGAAGGTCACAGCTGCAACTCCTCAGTGAGTGCATTTCCACATCCCCACGGCCTCTGTGTGCCCCTCGCTCCCGCTCAGGTGGGGCACCTCCATCTCTGCTCACAGTCTGCAATGTACCTTCGGCATTGCCTTCCTGGCCGGAAGTGGGAGTCTCGGCATGGGGGGGGGCGGGGGAGGTCTCCTTGGAGAAGTCGTTGGAGAAGCAGGAAGAGGCATTGGGATTGTGACCAGAATTAAGGATCCATCTGGCCAAGCATAAAAAAAAAAGCCAAAGGATATTGAGATATGCTTCAGAGGGCCCCGGAATTCGTATGCCCTCCCTGAGCTGTGTGAGCCCAGCCCCAGGTCTGTAGGCTTTCAGCGGGCCCTTCCCAAACAGGATCTGTTTGCACCAAGCATCTTCCAGAGCCAGTGCCCTGCGGGACATACCTGGCTGGGGCGATGGCTGCCCCGGGAAATCCCTTCTGCACCATCTCCAGCTGTGCCTGGGCCAGGCTGGCTCAACTTCTTCTCCCTCTTATTATTGCTCCGATCCAGCTCTGCAGCCATGGTGCTTGCTGAGAAGGGTCCGGGACCCAGGCCCAGGGCACATGCCAGGCAGGAAATCAAAGGGCCTCCAGGGGTGGGAGTGGTTTGCAGGTGATGCTCCAGGAGTCCTTGGAGCAGCCGTCTGCCTCCTGCCCTGAACTTCACCTTGTTCCAACCAGCCCTACTCAGAGTGTCTGTGGCCCCACAGCACCAGCAACACTGCACGGCTTTATCAGAAATGCCGGAACTCAGGCCCCAGGCCCCCCGAATCGGGACTTGTGTTGGGATCAGGCCACTCCTAGAAGTCTGAAAGGCCCTGCGCTGGGCCTCTTTTCTCATCCATGGCTTGGGGGAGCTTGTGGAGGGGGAACTTGACAGAGAGGGACTGGAAAATAGTCCCAGCTCCACATCCCTTTTGCCTTTTCACATTTGCTGGAGGGTGGGATGAGGAGGCGGCATGTCCTGTTACTCCCTCTTAACTCTAATCTCTTGGTGGGGGTGAGATTCTTGGGGAGAAACAGCTGCGGTGGGACTGAGCACGCCGCCCTGCACGTCTCGGATCTTCCAGAGGCTGATGTCGGGGTTGCTGAAGGCCCAGATCTTTTTCTTAATGAAATGCAGTCCCTGTGCCTGGGAAGATAGAGGGGGAGGTGGACTGGACAGTCATTTGTTAAGTACACAGCAGGTGCTCAGTAAACACGTAAATAAACGAAGACTTGAGTCCTCCCTAAGCCCTACCTGTGAAGGGGGCCTATGGACCGGCTCACCTTGGAGGGGCCTGTCTGCTTGACCTACTAATCATAAATGGTTGATGAAACGGCGGTTTGTCTCTACCCCTTTTTGACCTCAGTTTCCCCTAGTGAGATTCAGAGGTCTCAAAGGTCCCTCTAACCATGTTCTAACCCAGGCATGATCTTGGGGCCACCAAGCATGCCCTCGCCCACTGTCCCCCACAGCTCTGGCCTTGCAGACACACGGCCTGTTTCCTTGATCCATCGAGGGCTGCCCCTTGGAGGGGAGCCCATGGAGACAGAGAGAGGTGGGGAGTGGGGCCCAGGAGCCAGTGTCAGCTTGGCTGCTACTGCTGCTCACTTGCACGTGACCATGGCCACGTCTCTTCCCCTCTGTGGCCCCAGAGGTCAGACTAGGATGATCTCTGGGACCCCTTGCTGCCTGGGTTTTCAACTCTTGTCCTGATCCCACCTTTCTCCTCCCAGTTAGGTGGGGAGCGGGGAGCGAGCTGCCAGTCCAGGGAGGATGTCAGAGCCGCTGACCTGCTGGGGGGCGTTAGCCCCCTGGCCCAGCTCGCCCCGCGCCTCTCCCCGGAGCCCAGGGGGCCTAGGGCGTCTCGCCCACCTTTCCTGTCGCCCCGACTTGCCCAGAAGACGTTTCTCTGCCCCCGAGCACAGGCTGGCGCGCTGGCTGCTGCGGGGCCCCGGCCAGTCCAGCCTGGTGACCTGGAGCCAGTCCTCGCCCTCCCCGGTTCTCAGTTTCCCCACCTGTGCGAGGGGGCCCGCGACGCCCAGGGACCTGATTGTGCGCGCGGCGTGTGGGGCCGCGAGACCGCTCCCGCGCGCGACTGCCTTCCGCAGTGAGGGGGG
>NW_005871176.1:1931339-1946304 GCF_000147115.1 Myotis lucifugus | reverse complement strand
GGTGCCCTGCTCCCGCGTCGCGGGGGGGGGGGTGGTAATTTACCCAGGCCCCGGCCCACCGGTTTCCCAGGGAAATTAGGACCCCCACTCCCCATCCCCCCAGGCCCAAGGCTGTGATGGCCCTTCCTCCCCCGGACGGACCTTCCCCGCTCCTGTCCCTGACCCGCCACCAGCAGGACACGCGCATCACGCAGTCGGGCGTCCCCTCGTCGCTTCGCCGGCTCCGCAGGATCTGAGGACTCGGTGGGAGTCCACAGGGCGGTCCCCGCGCCCCGCAGGCGCCCTGGTGCCCGTGGTGGGGCGCCTGGGCTGGGGAAGACACACACACACACACACACACACAACTAGCTCCCTCCAGGATCTCAGACCCTGACCTGTGCGTGACCCCCAACTTCCTGGGGGTCATACACAGGCCTGGGGTGGAACCCACCCTCACACAGGGCACCTGGGCATCTGTCTCCTGGCTCCATTCCCCTCCCTCACCAAAGTCAGCGGCCAGCAGGAAGCCGGGTCAGGACGGAGCCAGCCGGGAGCAAGGAGAGGGGACATGAAGCAAGGAGGCGGGAGGCGTCTGTTCCTCCCAGAAGGGAGCTGGGGTGGGCTCCCAGCCCACCCGCCACAGGACAAGGGTCCCTCCTTCCCCAGGTGTTTGAGGGGAGAAATGAGGATGGGGAACAGCCCTGAGTTTTCTAGCGAATGAGAAGGAACTCAGTCAAAGGTACCCCTGAAGGGCATGGAGGCCTGGCATAGCGGCGGAGGGCAGCAGCTGGCTGGGGGCGGTGGTGGTCATGCCCAGCTGGCCCCTTCTCCTCTGTCCAGGGCCTCAGCCTTGCTCTGAGACCCCTGGCAGTTAGAGGGTCTGGGAAGGGGAGGGGGCAACTTTAGGGCCTGGGAGAGAATTCCAGAGTAATGATTAATCCTCAAGTGGCAGGAGCACCTTCCTGACCCACAGCAAGGTTTCAAGGCAGGGGCTCATGTCCCCATTGCACAGATAAGGAAACAGAGGCTCGGAGAGGCTAAATACACTGCCCAAGGTCACAGAGTCGCCCTCTGCCTGATCCAGGTGGATCCTACAGCGGCGGGGTGGAGGAAAGATCATTGACGGGGTGGAGTGTCCACAGTGGACCTGCTCCCCGGTGCCGTCGGGGGTGCGTTTGGATGGAGGCAGAGGAGCTGGCTCAGGTGGAGGAGAACCCCTCCACCTTCTTCAGGGTCCAGAACTCAGATCTTCTCCCCCTTCGGAGCCCCATGCACGCTTTGCCACCCCTTCTCACAGCCAGGATGGTGTTCCCGCCCTGGGACCTTCCCAGCTCCCTACCTCCCTGGAGCAAAGCCCTCTCCTCTTCTCTCTGCCCCATGGCGGGAGTCTCAGGAGGTCTCTCTCCTGGCTCTACCAGCTGCCCCTGGGGGACAAGAGGATCCTTCCTTTGGCCTCTTGAAATGCAGAGGGCCTCCTTTTGGCTTGGGGGGGGGGTCTCTGCTGCGTGGCCCTCAGCCCCTCAGCAGGATCTGCACAGGCCTGGGGTAAGGGAGCCCTGAGCCATCTCTCTCACCTGGCCCTGCCCCCGCCTGGCTGTGGTGTTCCTGAGCCTAGAGGCCCTTTGAGGACTCCTGGGGCAGGTCTGTCTTCCGCGCCACCTGTCTGTCTACAGAGGCCTTTGTCCTGGCTGTCAGAGGCTGCTGAGCAGCCACACATGCTGCTCAGACACCGAGACCCGCGCACAGCCAGACACACACACAAACAGGATTCAACTCACAAATATCTGAGACCCAGACACAGGAACCCAGAGGCACACCCAGGCCAGGACCCCCGCCTCCGACCCTGAGCACATTACAAACACAAAAACACACCACACGGACGTGCGCACACAAATCGGAGGTGGTTGTCAGCGAGAAGAGCTTCCTCCAGAGCCCTCGACCGGCTGATGTCTGTTTCCATGATCTCCTCCAGGGCGCACACATGATACATACACACGCGGGAAGGGGCACAGGAAGGCCCCAGGCCCTCAGAAATGAGCATGGCAGATACGCCCATGCACCCACCCACGCCCCGGCCACCGCGGGTGTACACGCCCGTGAATGACATCAGCTTCCTGCGTGTGGGACGTGAACTCATCACCCGGGAGAGGGTGGCACAGGCCCCTCGGGCCACCCCCAGCCGAAGCTCACCCCCTTCCTTCTTTTCTGCCTCGTGTGAACCCAGCTTGGCTCAGAGACTGGGAAACTGCCTGGTGTGTTCCCCTTAGTGGACCCTCCTCCCCCCTCCTGCCCCTCCCACACCTACACCTACACCTGCCAGGTTGCGGGAGGAGCCTCTCCCACCAGGCTCCCCCTTGGCTGCCCCTGAAGGTGCTGCTGCACAGGCCCCTCCCAAATCAGAACACTCTCAGCCCAGACTCCAGCAGCCCTGGGTTTCATTTCCTTTGCCACTTTTGCCAGGAGGCCTTGCCAAGTCTTTCTAGGGGCCAGCTGGTGTAAAGGGAGGGGAATCCTCCCAGCTCCCCTCTGCTTACCTCCTCGCCTGGCAGAACCTCTGCAGGCTGGGCCTCTGGCACCGCTGGGGAGCAGCTGCTGAGAGGTGCTTCTGTGGGCTCAGATGACCTCCAGGGCAGACTGGTGCTCGGTGGGGAGCAGGGAGGGGCTCTGAGCTTGGCGTTCTCACGTGGGCACTCACCCTCGGCTTGCCAGAGCACTGGTTCTGGGTCCAGGCCTGGCCCTGCCTCTCGCTGGCTGTGTGGCCCGTGCAAATCATCCCCCGTCTCTGGCAACCATCTCCAGCTGTGGGAGGCAGCTCCACCTGCTTAGGGAGAGTGAGGTGGGAGGTGGCAGCCTGTGCTAATGAGGAGAGGAAGTTTGGCTCAGTTGGGCAGTGTGGGCAGATTGGAAACTCTAGGCCCACAGTAGGTCAAGCAGGGGTTGCCAGTCTGGGACTTCCTGGGGCGGCCACCCTGGGGCCAGCAAGGGGGCACCGAGAGGAGGGGGCTGCAGCTACAGTTTATCTGTGGGTATTTTTGTGCCCCCAAATGTGCTCTATTTTTAGGGCTGAAGACTAGTACTTGCCGACAGTGACTCAGAGAGGACGAAGGGAGAAGCAGGAAGGTGCTGGTGGGGAAATATCCCCAAACGGGAGTCCCACTGCGACACCAGCCTTCCCCCCGGAAGGAAGGAGGCAAACCTCTGAAGCTCATGCTGTGTGCGGGCACAGTGGTGGGGACCTCATTTGCACACTGACTAAGCGACACGGAGCGTGTAGTGTGTCCCAGGGACACAGAGATTAGCTGGGTGTGGCATCTTTTGGTTCCCACCACGGCCCAGGGTGGTTTTACTGTGGCCACATCTCAGAGGAGGAGGAAAGGCTCAAAGAGGTGAAGTACCCTGCCCACGCTGTTAGAAAACGCCTCTGCCAGCATCAGCCACCTTTCCTTGGGCCTCCTTTTCGAAGAAGAAGGCCTGAGTTCAAATTCAGACGTTGCCACTGACCAGCTGCACAACGTGGGGCAAGTTACTACATCTCTCTGAGCCTCTGCGTCTTCTTTTTTTAAAATATATTTTTATTGATTTCAGAGAGGAAGGAAGAGGGAGAGAGAGATAGAAACATCCATGATGAGAGAGAATCATGGTGGATCAGCTGCCTCCTGCAAGTCCCCCACTGGGGAGCGAGCCCACAACCTGGGCATGTGCCCTTGACTGGAATCGAACCTGGGACCCTTCAGTTCGTAGGTTGACGCTTCTATCCACTGATCCATTCAGCCAAACCAGCTCAGGCGAGCCTCTGTTTCTTTATCTGTAAAGTGGGGGTCACCCACTTCATGCACCTGATGGGGTTGCTTCCAGGGTTAAGAAGACTAATGTAGGTAAGTACCCAGGGCCATGCCCACCTCCTCCTGGGCACTTGTGGACTGAGAGGTTATGGGCTGGGACTTGTCAGGAATCCAAGTCCGGTCTCTGCTGTGTGACTTTGGACAAGTCGCTTGCTCTCTCTGTGCCTCATTTCCTTCTCCATAGAAAGGGGTGACAATACTCCCTGTCCACCTGGGAGTGCTGTTTGTGCAGATCAGACATGATGGCTGGGAGCTGCTGTGAAAAACAGAGCTGCACCCAGAGATATGAGAGCACAGAGGAAAAGCAGACACCAGAATAATGTGGAGAAAAAATATTTAAAAAACACCTTCAGCCGAAGCCGGTTTGGCTCAGTGGATAGAGCGTCGGCCTGAGGACTGAAGGGTTCCAGGTTCGATTCCGGTCAAGGGCATGTACCTGGGTTGCGGGCACATCCCCAGTGGGAGATGTGCAGGAGGCAGCTGATCGATGTTTCTCTCTCATCGATGTTTCTAACTCTCTCTCTCCCTTCCTCTCTGTAAAAAATCAATAAAATATATTAAAAAAAAAACCACACAAACAAACAAACAAAAAAAAACACCTTCAAATATTTTATTATAGCAAGAAAAGAAATAAGCCTTTTCTTAGTTTTTTGGGGTAGTGGGCAGCTTTTCCATAATTTTACATTTACAGGCCATTGGCCCTGCCATCATCATGTGAGATGGGTAGTGTTCCCCCTGATGAGTCAGTGTCTGGCACATAGTAGGTGGTCAGTAAATGGTAACAGTGGCCCCGAGTGGAATGATAAGTTCTGTAGTGAAAGGAGCTAAGGTGTTTCTGGGGCGTGACTGCTGCACCGTGCCGACCGGGACACTGGTTTTGCTTCAATGGGAGGTATGTGCAGGGTTGAGCTGGGACAATTTACTTAGGACCTTGGATGCCAGGCTAAGGCATTTGCATTTTCCTGGAAGCCAGTGGGGAAACCATTGGAGGGACTGTCTGAGCTTCCTGTGGCCGGGCCTTGGGTACTGAGCCAGGCTCACCAGCCAGGAATGAGGAAGTAGCCAGCACCGTTCTCTGCCCTGTCCCTGCTGGGTCCGTGTGGCTGTCTCCCTGGGTTTCATTTCCCCAAGAAAGCCTCCAGCATGTTCCATCCAGGGGCAGGCGAGACGACCTAGCACCAAGCCGTCAGGGCAGGAGGGGGCTGTCGTCTGTGCTGGAAATCAGGAGACTCGTGTTCCTCCGCTGACCCCACCCCCTCGCTGGGTGATCTTGGCCGTCACCCGCCTCTTGGAGCCTCCCTTTCATCTGTGCAATGGGTGTTTACAGTTTCTGCCGTTGCCGTGTGACACTAATGAGACCGAGCTGGTGACCGTGTCAGAGGAGCCTCAGGTGTGTCATGTCTCCGGGGAGCTCCTGCTGTTTCTTATAATTATGCATCCCCAGGCTCCTCTGAGAAAGTGGCGCTGCTGGGATTTGGGGGGACAGCAGGTGAGGACAGACTCCTCAGACACCAGAGAGGCCGTGACCTTCTCAAGGCCACAGGAGCCACATGCCTGCCACAGCCAGGCTGTTGGAGGGAGTGGGGGCCCAGCCTTCTGCTCTGCTCCTGAGTTCTCAGCCCTGAGTCTGTGAGAAAGTCATCCCACCCCAGCTCAGAGGACAGCCCTCTCCAAGGCCCCACTCCTCTGAGTTGGGGTCTTCGAGGTGGGATGGAGGTGGCCGACGGAGGGTGACCTTGGGAACTCCTCTCTGCTCGCAAGCTCCGTCAGAACCGCGGGGGCAGCCCTGGTTCTTCCATTCTCATGAGTAGGACGCGTCATTGACCTTTGAGGGGCTGCCAGGACAAGGCCCAGGCCGATGATGGGAAAGGCTTTTCCTAACCTCGGAGGTCCCCCGAGAGGCCATCCACCCTGGCAGACTGCTGCAGGCCCTCGAGCCAGCCCGGGCAGCAGGCTGTGGATGCCACTGGGTTGAAGGCTCTGAGGAGGTGGCTCCAGCCTTGCCCCATTCATCACCTGCCTCCACCTCACCTGAGACATGGGAGCTCTGCCAGGTACAAAGGGGTCCCTTATAGTCCCTTCCCCAGGGCTTCCAGTCCCCAGAGGCAGGACTGGAAAGAGCCCTCACCTGTCCCAGTCACCAGGCAGACCCCCAGACCTCCTGGCTGGCTAGAGAGGGATGGCCCTCAGTGGTCCTCAGAGGGTCAAAGAAAGCTGGGGCCTGCCCCCCAACCCCGCCCTTGCTCCCACACGGCACTATGGGGGCCTGCCCTGTGTCTGCCGGGTAGAACTGGCTGGCTGCGGGTTCCCAGGAGGCTTCTGGCAGGGGAGAAGCAGAAGGAAGGCTGGTGATGGAACGCAGGTGGGGGCATGAATTGAGTGCTTACAGTATGCTGGGCCCCATGCTAAGCACTTTTCACGGATCTATCTCATTTAATTCTCAGAGCAATCTTCATTAGCTGCCCAAGGTCACCCAGCTGGAAGGTGGCTGGGGCTGAGATTGAATTAAGGCCTGTCTGACTCCACTGTCAATCACTTCGTGTACCGCATACAGAATGAGGTGGGGAGGGGAGTGCGATAGAGAAGAATGGGCTGTGCCCTAGGGAATGGGGGCCGTTGTGGCCAGGGGCGGGTGCAGCTCCAACTCTGGGGCTGTCCCCACACTTTCAGGACCTGGCCCTAAACCTCCAGATCCTCCTCCCTCCCTTTCCCCTTCCTATGGCCTGTCCCTGGGGCTCAGAGGCCAGGACTGGGTGGGGGAAAGAGGATGCATGGGGAGATTTGTTGGCAGACGTTCCCAGGGACGAACAATTCCACAGACCCGGGCTTCTCCCGCCCCCCTGTCTGCACGAACTCCTAGCTGGGAACCCGAGAAATCCTCAGCATCAGAGCTGGAGAGGAGCCCGTGGAGATCAGCTGGTCCAACCCCCTCGTTTTACAGATAATAATTATCATGATTACGCTCGATGGTGGCAATTCACAAAGGGCTTTCACATCTGGGTTGCCTCTGCGCGCCAGAGCCCTTGGGGCTGGCAGAGCTCATCTGGTAGTTTTTATGCCCCTCCCCACTTTGTGACCGAGGAAACCAAGGCTTAGAGGCCAGGAGCTGGGTCTCGGGCACACATCTGGCTTTGGTATTGGGTTCCAAACCCAGGTCTCTCTTCCCCCTGAGCTCATCCTACCATCTTGGGCCCCTGAGGCCCAGAGCCCACCAGGTGTGGCTCAGGACTACATCCCGCATTAGGGGCGGGGCAGGGGGCTGGTCCTGAGAGGTCAGCATGGGCACAGGGCAGGTAGCAGGTGAAGCTCTGGGATTCCCAGTTCTGTCCACCTTTCCCCTGTTGTGAGAACACAGTTCCCTTCTCCATGACAAGAGTGATAGACTGAGGGGCAGAGCTGTTCTCTAGAGGCCTCCCCACCCACTATGCCCACGGGGACCAGGCCTCCCCACCCACCAAACCCATGGGGAGCAGGCTGCCCCAGAAAACCAGACCTAGAAGGCACCTTGGAGGGCCCTCATTATACAGAGAAGGAAACCGGGGCCAGTGGGGTAGGGACCCGCCCACGATGAGCCAGTGGCAGAGCTGGGCCTAGGACCCGGGTCTCCTGCCTCAGCGCATGGCTGTGCCCAGGAGCAGGAGTAAAGACAGTCCCTGTTTATAGTTGCCAGGGCTGAGCACATTACACTGAGTCCTAAGAACAACCCTATGACACAAGTACTATTCTTACCATGACCACCCCCTTTTACAGATGAAGAAACTGAGGCATTGGGAGGTTATGAACATGGCCCAAAGTCACAAACCAGGAAGTGACAGAGGCAAAGATTCAAACACATGTCCATCTGACTCTAAACCCATGCTGATGTCAACCCATGCAAACCCATGCATAAGTAGTATGACAGGAATAGAGTTGATTTTATCTTTCTTTTTGTTCGTGGCCAACCTAGGACATCATTCATTCATTGACTCTTTATGGAGTGCCAACTATGCTGAGGAGACCAGGGAGCGGATCTGGGGTCAGAGGCTAAGAGCTAGTATGTCTCCATTTTCCAGATGTGAGAACTGAGGCAAAGACCGAGCCAAACCCTGCTCTGTCTGGCCTCATGTCGGTTTCCCGCTTCCTTATGGGGTGGCTCACTCGGCCATGCTCTGTGCCCGGGCTCTGTGGTGATGCATTTAGAGCCCTGGTTCCTGGTGGGCAGGGCTTCAGCCAGGCAGCAAGTATTCTGTGAGCACCTACCCTGCGCCTGGGGACGTGCTTCGTGGAGCTACAGCGTGTGAAGATGAGGAGATAGGGGCTCCTCTGTGAGGCATGCGGGGGCCCGTGCAACCACCCCACCCAAGCCCTGAGGTGGAGGAGGCTGCCAGGCCTCCAGTGGTGTCAGGGCAGGCAGTGGGAGCTGGTTGAAGGGCTTTCTTCTTGGCAGGAGTGTCCCCGAGAGGGACTCGGAGCGGAGTTAAGACCTCAGAGCTCTTCACAGCCACTTCTACTCTCACCCACCCTTGAGCAGCCACTCGCCCGGCAGGCCGTTTCCTGGTCTCAGCTGGGGATGGTCACAGCACCTAACTTACCGGTAGTCGTGAGGCCGGAACCAACAGGTGGGCTTGGCACAGGGCCTGGGGAACTAGGGGCTTCTCTTACTGAGCCGGGTGCCTGTCTGACGGGGGTGTGGGGAGAGGGCCTGAGGTCTGGAGGAGGCATCAGAACGGCTGGATCTGCTTGTTCGCAGGCCTGTTTCCCCATCCGTCATGGTTGTCACATCTCTGTTGCAGGATGTGCCTCACGAGTCTGTCGTTGGGATCACAGAGGTCCCAGGGCGCGTAGGTGCGGTTCGTGATCTGCACACGGAGCGAACGGATCCCGGGCGAGGGGGCGGCCGAACGTGGTGGGCGGCGGCGCATTGTGGCGCTCAGGTGTGGCATTGTGTTCCCGGAGAGGCGCGGCAGTTCGCAGCGGGGAGAAGGGAGAGAGAGGGCAGGCTTTGGGGGCCGCCTCCGCACAAGGGGAGGAGTGAGAAGCATGGGGGGCACGGGTGTCGAGCGCAAGACCGGGAAAGCAGGGCGCAGCCTCCTGGCGCTCCCGGGGCCCCCGCCCTCCTCGGGGGAGACGCCCGGGGCGCTGTCCCTGGTCCTGGAGCCCGCCCGCCCCTTGCCCTGCAGTTCCTGTGATGGCCATTGGAGGTCGCCCGGGACCGCGGCGGACTCCCAGGCCCGTTTAGAACACGTTTTCTAAAGAGCATTCATTTTCCTGTAATGACCTACCTACACACCTAATTTCAAAACCCAAAAGATATCCTGCCCTAAGAGAGTAAAATCCCTCGCCCTGGCTGGTGTGGCTCAGTGATTAGAGCGTTGCCTCGCGGACCAACGGGTTGCGGGTTTGATTCCCGGTCAAGGCCATATATACCTTGGTTGCAGGTTCGATCCCTGCCCTAGTTGGGGTTCATGGAGAAGACAACCAATTGATGTGTCTCTCTCACATCGATGTTTCTCTCTCTTTCTCTCTCTTGCCCTCCCTTCCACTCTCTCTAAAAATCAATGGGAAAAAATATCCTCTGGTAAGGATTAACAACAACAAATAGTAAAAGCTCTGTATTTCCATAGATACTCTAGCATGATCACACCCCAGGACCTAATAAAGTAACCAAGCATTTCGCATAAGGCTAATATGCTAAGTCCTTCCCACCTTCCGACTGGTCGCTATGATGCGCACTGACCACCAGGGGGCAGACGCTCAATGCAGGAGCTGCTGTTACAGGCACAGAGAAGCGGCACTGCAGACCTGGCGCCCAGAAAGCAACACTCGGCTTTCCCTAAGTGGGACACAGGCCCTGCCATCACCCTGGAGCGACACCCCACCAAATCGCCATAGCCCAGCCCAGCCCTGAAACGGTCGCTGTGGGTGCTGGGTAATGACGTCACGTAGCAACTCCCGGCTTCCTCTCCCTAGAGACTAACCTCCTTGGAGTTTTATCAGCCCAGGAACACAGGTGGAAACATTTTACACTTTAACCAAATGTCTGGAGCATTTTCCGGTGCCTCATCTCATTTGATCCTCACAAAAGTCTTGGAGTTGGTAGATAAGAGACTCGGCGGAATCCTATTTTCTTTTCATTAGCCGGAAAATGGAGATTTAGAAAGCTTGGAAACTTGACCCTACTGAAAAGAAGGTGGACTTTGAAAATGACTTCAGGTTTTCTCACTGAGCAGAATATAGTCAAACACTGCTGCAGTTAAACATTTTACCCTTTGTTCGCATGTGTGTGTGTTTCCATCTGTCATTGTCGATTATAGAGAAAGGGCAAATAGCGATATTAAAATATTTCTTCTAATTAATTTCCTTTCATTGTGCACAAATTTATGCGCCAGGCCACTAGTACATATATAAACCAATTGGGTTCTAGAATGGGATCAATGGGCTTTTCGCCCACCTGAATACCTGGGGGGATATTTGATGCATGGCAAGTCTTCCTTGGGTAGAACCCTTCCCAGCTTAGCTTTCCTAGCCTCCACCCACTGAATGATAGTGGGGATCCCCAGTAATTGCCAAGGACAAAAACCATCCTCATGTATTTTCTTAATGCCCTCTAGGGAGCAGTGACACCCCATTGAGAATGACTGTCAAGGTGGGGGACCTTGGCTGGATGAAGAGGGGCTCACAGACTCCTGGACTGGCTGATTGGGAGGGTGGCACCTTAAGGAATTGTCAGGGCATCCCGTCCCCCATCTTACAGATGGACCAACAGAGGCCCAAGGTGGGAAGAGACTGTGCTAGAAAACACAACGAGTGATAAGCAGAGCTGGGGCCACAACCCAGGTCTCCTGCCCCCTGGTACAAGGCTCAGTAAGCCTAGTTGCACTGGGTAGAGCTTTGGGCATTAAGCAACCTCCCTTCTAGCTCAGCCTACCTGCTCCTGAAAATGGGCGGGGAGGGCCATGCCCTTAGCAGGGGTAGGAGAAGAAGGTGGCTGGACTCCAGCTACAATGTGTGAGAAGGGCCTTGGTTTCCCCTCTCATTGGAGTGCAGTAATTGCATAACCCTCAACCCCCAAAGAGCCTCTCTCCTACCTTTATTTCTTCCCAGTAGTTATCTGGGCACTGTGTGTGTGTATGTGTGTATGTCTGTGCACAGTGTGTCTGTATATTGTGTGTGAGCATAATGTGATTTAAGGGCGTGTAGGCCTGTGACTTCTGTGCATGAATCTGTTGTCATTGGTGTGTGTTCACATGTGTGTACAAACCCAGCCACAGTCAGGAGGTGAGCACACACTGGTTTTGGAACGTATGGGTGTGAGCTTGATTTGACTTTTGCATGTGTATGTGCATGTGGGCTTGCAGTGTAGGGACTGATGTTCATGTGGGCATATCTGCATGAATTTGATCTGCTATGACCTCTATAGGCCTGAGTTAGATGTCTGTGCACAATACAAGGGCAAGTGCATGTGTGTCGGTAAAGTTCCTGTGCAGGTGTGCACACAGATCCTCCCAGACTCGATGCCTTGTTTATCCTCTATCACCAGTGCCTGAACAGTATCAGGTGCACAATAGATGCTCACTCTGCATCTATTGTTTGTTGAATGGTTGAAGGCAGGAAGAAAGACATGCCCTTATGTGTGTCTGTGTTTCCAAAAGCTCATTGCTCTCAGGGATCTTGCGGGCACATGGTCCCTATGGTGACCAGAGTCAATCCTTAGGGGTGTTGGCCTGAGTGGAGGCATTTATTCAGACCATTTTGTCCAGGCCAGATTGTCCTGGTCCCTGAATGGGGACACTGAGTAGGCAGGTGTCTCAGGAGCCCATTGAATAAAGTAGGAGTCTTAGAGCCAGGACAGGGGATGGCTGGGTTGTTAACCTCACCGGACAGTTGCTGGGGAAATGGTGTGAGCCAAGCTACACCCACTTCTCCCTCCCTCCCCAGGGCCTGGGGTCCCCCACCCAGACTCTTTCTCCAGGAGCTCAGGGTTTACAGCATGTGATTGGGTGGGTGTGGCTTGGCTACAAAGACCATGGCTAAGGGTAATGATACTTCGATAATGGATAATGGACAATGGAATCCCCCAAAGGCAAATGCATGTTTCCATTATTTTGTCTCTAACCCAGCCAGGTGAGAGTGGGTGTTTATCAGATGAACAAACTGAGGTCCGGGGAGGAAAGCTGATTATTGGGGAGCCACACAGGAGGCTACTGGCCAGGCAGCCCAGACAGATATTCTGAATGGGAATGACTGGGGCAGGGGAGGTTGCTGGGGACCCTGGCAAGATTTGACCCCAACAGTCCCTCCTGCAGCTCAGGCCTGAGATCTTCCCAGGAATCTGCGCTTCGCTCACATTTCCCTGCTGTGGGTTGGGAAGTGGAGTGGGACTCCCAGAGCTGAACCCAGGGTGAACTTGGAAAGAGAGCTCTGCAACACTCCATCCTGTACCCTCCCTCCTTCTGCACCGAGCTGACACCTGTTAGACTCAGGTGCAAACCATGATGTCCAGAAGGGGAGGCTGCCTTCTGGAAGGAGGGCCGGGCCCCTGGAGGGCAGCCTGGCTCTGGTTTCTAGGTGAGATGCTGGAGGGAAAGGAAGAGGGAGCTCTATCCCATCCCAAAGATGGGATAGACCTCCTGGGGCCAGTGGGCAAGCACGGCTCTGTGCTGACTCTTGGTCACAGTTGGAGGTCAGCTTTCGGGGGGCTATTAAATAATGCGTTTGAGATCACAGAGATAGGAAGTGTCAGAGCCTTGTCCATTGCCTCTGTGTGTGTGTGTGTGTGTGTGTGTGTGTGTGTGTGTCTGTCTGGTTGTTCCATATGTCCACACCTAGATCTGCCCAATTCCTTCCAACAGCTGGATGGTATTGCATGGTATAAAAGGATCTTAATTTATTTGTCTGGCTCCCTCTGGATGGCCATTAGTTTGTTTTGGAATTCTTACTATAAATCTCTGCTAACTACAAAAGTTGTGATTTCATATGGGTTAGCCCAATACAAAGGATGCTACAGCAAGTGCTTTCTTTAATAAGCACACGCTATTCAAATACTATTCTCAGTGCTTTACAAGTATTCATTTCAAGTCAGTCCTTGGCAAAACCCTTTGAAGTAAGTACTGTTATCTTCATCATCAACCCCATTTTGCAGATGAAACTGAGGCACAGAAAGATTTAAGTGATTTACCCAAAGTCACACAGCTGACAAGTGGGAGAGCTGGGATTTGAACAGGGCGAGGAGTAAATTTCACAAGCATGAGGACATAAACTTGTGCTTCTCTGTCCCTTGTCCTTGGCCATTTGTCTTCAGGCTCACATGCCCTGAAGTAGAGGCTAAATTCTTGAAAGTGACCTTGCAGGTTAAGAAGGTGCTTTTCAATTATGCTGTTGCCTGAGGGACCAGGAGCTGGCCAGGGAGCATCGGGTGCTTTCCTGGCTAAAGGAACGTGACCTCTACCCCGCCCCACCCCCCACTCTTGCCAGTGAGGCAGCTGCAGCTGGTCAGAACCCAAGAGGCGGGAGCCCACACTGGGCTCTTTGTCTTCGGTGGGAACCTTGTGGCCCCCACGGCCCTTCTCAAGGGCCCACTGTCCCAACACCAGCAGGACCTCCCAGGGGCCAGGCCCGGCTGGGAAACTTGGCACATTGGAGGCCCCTTGGCCAGCCTGCCAAGTGGACATGCAGAGCCCACTTATGAATCATTCCTACTGAAAAGACAGACTCGAGACAGAGGGCCATGTCCTCGGGGGTGCAGCAGCCTGGATGTGGCTGGAGTCCTGGGTCCCAGCCCTGGCACTGAGCACACCCCCATAGCCCAGGCCTAGCTTCTGGTCCTCCCCTCTCTCCACCTCTCTGCCCCTCTTCCCCACTGCCACCACTCAGGAAGGAGAGACTTCCTCCCTTCTCAGGCCAACCTCAGTGCCCTCGGAGCCATGGTGGACTGCCCTGTGAGGAGTGGGCATCCCTCACTGCCCTGGGAATCTGCCCTCGTTCCGGAGCACCCTGCCAAGAGGGATCCAGACCCTCCTCTGAGAACCAAACCCAGCGGGTAGTTCTAAGGGCAAGGAAATCGCGCCTGCCCTGCTGGGAGTCTGAACTCTGCAAGGGGCTCTTGAGGGCTCCTCTGCCCACCAGAGTGGGTAGAGAGGAGATGGACCCAGGGTGGGGGCAGAGGAGAGGCTGGGGGTGGACCCCCCAAGAGAGCAGTGATTGCTGTGATCTGGGATCTTCATCCGAAATGGGGAGGCTGCTGCACCACCTCCCCCTGCCGCATGAGGCAAACGGTGGAGCCCTGTACCCAGACCGGGGAAGACGGTGCTAAATGAGCCCTGGCCCAGGGCGCAGGCCACACAGTTCCTGAAAGGCTTTTAAGAATCCCTCACCCTGTCATCATGCCCCTGGTCGTCCTTCCTTCCGTGTCCCCCCACTGCATCTTCTCCCTGTAGTCCTTTTAACCAGAAAACCCCATAGAAAACCTGAAAGCTCTGGTGGCTTCCCTGGGTGCAGGGGGTGGGGCGCAGAGTAGGCATTCTGGAAGGTGAGCCCTGGGGGGCAGGGCCGGTGCCCCCTGTCACCTGGGGCAGGAGAGGCAGCTTCCTGTTGGGTGGGCTGAACTGTGAGCGCTGGGTGAGTTGGGGGCAGAAGAGGGGCTCAGAGTGTTTGTTGAGTGAATACGTGACCAGCTGTAGGACCAGCCCCGGAGGAACCCAGGCTGGATGACTTTTCAAGAGGAGGGCGGGGCATCTCCATTCCTGCCCCTTTGGCCTCCTCACCAGGGAGAGGGGGATGAGAGTGAGCAAAGAAGGGCTATTGTAAGCTCTGTTCCTTCTTGTGGGCCCCCCCCCCAAGTTTTACATATTCGTTCCTTTTTGACACTTTATATTTTATTTTCTCCTTTTTATTGGGATGACACTGGTCCGTTCCTTCTTGCACTCTCTCATTTGCCTGAGCAGAGCTTCTATCCTAGTGTGGGACTCTTGCAGCTGCTATTTATTAAGCATTACTGCAATTAACGCATTCCATACCGCAAGGGCAGGCGGGGGCGGTGGGGGGGGGGCGGGGGGAGGAGATTAGTTCCATTTTACAGATGAGAAAGTTGCGGAACCTACGCGGAGGGCAGAGACCATTGCACCCGTGGATTCCAAGTTCTTGACCCGACCAGCTGCCGTGATGAC
>NW_005871176.1:1914217-1930185 GCF_000147115.1 Myotis lucifugus | reverse complement strand
GTCTTAGCTTCAGGCAGAGATTTGGTTAATGGGAAGGAGATGGTAGACAGACTGGGCCAGAGCCCCTTCCCTGGCTTGTTCAGGTAGTTGCATACCTTCACCAGGCCCAGCCTCCCTGCAGTTAGAGGGACACACACCTTTGGGGTGGGGAGCAGTTGGGGCTCACGCATGTCACGCTGCTGGTGCAGGGTAGGTGCTCTTTGAGCTGTGGGGAGTGTGTCCGACGTGCCTGCCCTCTCTGGACACCCAGCCTCCGAGGCTGGGTGGGCTGCCTTCTCTGTGCGGGGCCTGGTGAGCCATCAGGTGAAGAGAGGAGCCTGGGTTGAGCGCTGAGGTTCTGGTCAGCGGACTCAGAGAGGCAGAGCAGGGAGCGGGGCTGGGCTCTGTTGTGTGACCTTGGGCAAGTCCTGGCTTCTCTGGCCTCACCTTCCCCGTCTGCAGAGGCCACCTTAGCTGACCCCTGGGAGACCCCGGTCCTGTCCCCCCAGATGGTGCCCCCTCGCTGGCGGAGTCTGGCTTGGTGCCCCTTTGCCATTCTCCTCTGGGTTCTGGGCAGGAGGTAAAAGTTGTTTGTTGTCCCAACAGCTACTGAGCCTCTAGGCCCCCAGCTGGGCAGGAGGGCGGAGCCCTCTCCAGCCCTCCCAACCCCAAGGTGCCCTCAGAGGTGGGTCAGGGGAGAATCTACCCACTCTCTCTGCAGGGGGACCTGGAGGGGTTGGGGGACATAAAGCCTGGGGGTACCGCTGAACTCTGGGAGCTGGAGGACTTCCTCTGGCTCTGCTTTGGGGCCAGGGTGTGTGTGTGTGTGTGTGTGTTGGGGTGGCTGGGGGAGTAGGAGAGAAAGCTCCTGTGGACCGCCTGCTCCCACATTCCCCGGCTTTTGTCCCCTGGTGGCTGTGAGTGGGCTCCAGGTCCAAGGTCAGGGCAGGCAGGGGGAAGTGTGTGTGGAGGGCTCTTCCTAAGCCCCCACATGTTTAGTCCTGTCTGGAAGCACTGGAAGCTGGCCTCAGCCACACCCCACATCCTTGCTCTGACCCCAAATGCTGTGGTCACTGTCCCTCTTCACCTGCTCCAGGACCTCCCATGCTGACCCCACCCCCTGCCACCCCATAGCCTGGTCCCGGGCCCCTGCTCCCTACCCTCGTGTCCCCAATCCTGCCTCTTTCCTTACTCCTTTACCCCACACCGTCCCATGGCCCTCATCTGACATTGGGGCTCCTGTAGCCTGTGGGGGACAGTGACATTGCACCGAGCCCCTCCTCCGGCCTCCTCTGGGTGCAGGGTGAGTGGGGTTGGCCTGACATGCTGGACAAGTCTGGATAAGAAGGGGCTGTCCCCTCACCTGCTGCCCCTCTTGCTGTGTTTCAGGGTGGACAAGTCCTTCGCCCCTCGCCGGAGTGTGTGGTAAGTACTGGGGTGCACCTGCTGGGCTGGGCAGTCTTGAACCATTCATTTACCGTCCCCTCTAATGCCAGACCAGACCCCACCACCTCCGGGCACTCTGCACGCTCAGCAATCCGCTACCCTCTCTGCAGCTCGGTGCTCTCATCTGTGCAGTGGAGATAGAAATGCCTGTGTAACAGTGGAAGTTGTAAAACCCAAACCAAACGGCCCGGCATACTGTAGGCCCTCGCTGAAAGGGTGTCCTTGCTTTCTCTTCTCCATTCCTTCCCACCTCGTGGCGGCCCCCAGCTGGAGGTGCCCCTAGCCTCTGCTGACCCCCAAGCCCTCTAGTTCCACTTCATGCACAGCCGTCAGAACCCTCTCCTCCAGCCCGTGTCCTAAGCGTGAGCTGCCCTCTCTGTGGAGGAGGAGGGTGGGAGGCGGTTGTGCCTGCAGCTTCCCCAACATGGAGAGCGGTGGGTGGAGGTGCAGCCTCACCTCGGGGTTCACAGCACCCCCGGCACTGCCCGGCTTCCCTGGCACCAGCACCGCATGGGCCCAGCTGGCTGCTCCTGCTGCTACCTCAGCTCCAGCAGGAGAGCCCCCAAGGGCTCTGGCTCCTGCTTCCTGCCCCTGCTGAGGGCTTCCCAGGGTCCCCAGGCCCTGCAGTGCCCCCAGCTGCTGGGCGACTCCTATCTGGCACTATTGCCCCCAGGAAGCCCTCTCTGGGGTGGGAGGCACGTGGGGTGCCCAGGCTGAGCTCCAGGGTCTGCCCTTTTCTTTTCCTTTGATGCGCTCTGTGTATCCTGGGGCAGTTACTCTCCCTCTCTGGGCTCAGATCCTGCTGCTGCGCCCAGTCACTTTGAGCTTCTACTGAAGACTGTGTGCTAAGCCCAGAGCAGAGGTAGGGTGGAGGTGGGGAAGATGCCGTCTTTCCCTCAAGGAGCTCAGTAACAGTGTCCCCACAGCGGCCATTTGTCAAGCACCTGCTGTGACCGGGTACTGCCAGGTGTGTGAACTACATCACCTCAAAATCTTTCCCACATCCCTGAGTTAGGGCTATCATCTCTAATTACAGATGAAAACCGTGAGGCACAGAGCGGGGAATTGACTTCCCCAAGTTCACACAGCTAGTCAGTGGCAGAGCTGGGGTTTAAATCTCGATCTTCTAGACTCGGCAGAGCCCAGGGTCTCACCCGCTCTGTCCCAGGGCCTCCAGGCCACAGGGCGGGTCTGAGTGAAGGATGCACTTGGGGAAGACTTGGAGATGGAGGGTGACCCAGAAAGTCCACTCCAGGGAGCCCTGAATGAAGAGCCAGAGATAAGGGCCCAGAACTGATAGTAACTATGAAGTTGGGCAAGTCCCTTTTCCTCTCTGGGCCTCAGTTGACACCTATAATGTAAGATTCTGAGATTACCAGGATTTGCCAGTGGCCCACAACACACAGCCTCCTTGCTGGAGTTGCTGTCCAAGGTGCTAACACCTGGATCCTCCCTTCCCCCCCTCCCACCCCCACTTCTGGAAGCCAATTACTTAGCCCCCACCCTGTGCCTGGCATATAATTAGTGTAAAACGGGGGTCATCTTGACTATTAATTGTGATTCCTGGCATTCAAGGCCTGTCCCCACCTCCTTTTCCAGCCTGGGACTCACTTCTCCCTTCCCTGCATTTCTGATCCGGGGGAATATGGCCCCTACGAGCACATTCTCCCCTCCCCTTCTATGCCCTCCCTTTCCATTGTCACAAGCCTTCGCCTCCACCCACCGTTGTCACGGTTTGTTGAGTGTTTTCTTTCCTGATCCTTGCACCCCATCTTTCTCTCCTTAGAACACCTCCCCTCCTGCTTATCATGCCTGGAGAGCACACAGTAGGCTTTTCCCTGGGGTGGTGGGAAAGCATGGCTTTCAGAGTCTGACAGACGTAGATTTGAAGCTGCCTCTGCCACACATTGGTGATGTGATCTTGGGCAGTTCGTTCCGCTCTCTGAGCGACCTGATGCTCAGTACGTATTTGTTGAGTTGGGTCTGTCAGGGGGCTGACCTCAGTTGAGTTGAATGTGTCTCTATTACACTGCAGTGCAGGGCAGGCTCTAAGGTCCTCGAAAGCAGAAGTTACTTTTTAAAAAATATATATTTTTATTCATTTCAGAGAGGAAGGGAGAGGGAGAGAGAGATAGAAATATCAATGATGATAGAGAATCATTGATTGGTTGTCCCCTACTGGGGATCAAGCCCGCAACCCAGGCATGTGCCCTGGATCGGAATGGAACCTGGGACCCTTCAGTCCACAGGCCGATGCTCTATCCACTGAGCCAAACCGGCTAGGGCAGCAGAAGTTACTTTTGACTTAGGCCCCCTTTCCAGCTCTACTTCCATAAAAGTTGGGCTGTACTCTTCTGATCTTTCTATCCTCCACATGGTCTTGCACAGCTATCCAAACCCAGTAAATGCTTAATGAATGTTTGTGGAATTGAATTGAATGTGTCCAGAGAGTGGAAAGGTAAAACTTTGTCAAGTAAGCTGGAAGGGCTTCCTGGAAGAGGTGTAGTTTTCCCAGCTCCTTTAAAAAAGGGATTAAGAGATTGGGGCTTCCATCAGGGGAGCAGTGGGGGCTGGTAGAGGCCAGATGTGATCTGACTGGATTCCCCCACCCCCTGCACCTCAGCAGCAGGTTATTTGCAGTGGAGGAGCTTAGGACAAGCGTGCAGATGTCAGAGGGATGAGGCATGAGGCCCAGTGTGAGGATTAGGAGCCAATGGGACAGTGGGTGACTCTGGTTGTGCAGCCGTAATGGGGGCTGGACATGTTTTTTCTTTTTTATTGAATTGATTGTGGTGACATTGAGTAATGAGGGGGCTGGACATGGAAGGTGGACTCGAATGGTGGGGAGAGGAAGGAGTGATTCTAGGGTGGGGGAATGGCTGGGTGCAGTCGTTCAGGGAAGGGGGTTCTGGAAATACCCCGGGAAGAGAAGAGTCAACTTTGACCATAAAGCTGGGAGCCTCGGAGGAGGAGGCGGGACCCAGCAAGGATTAAGTGCCAACAGTGTGCCGGGCGTTTTACTACGGTCGGTCGTCTCATTGAGTTGTGATGACAGTCCTGCAAGTTGGCTTAGTGTCCGCATTTTAGAGGCCAAAAACCTAAACTGAGGATGGCGAAGGCTCTGGCCCAAAGTCACAGAGCTGGTGAGGGCTGGACGTGAATCCAGATTTTTCTCTTGCCAAGGAAGGGACCTGGCCAGAGCTGAGGAAGCCACAGACCTGAGGGAATTCCTGGTTCAGGGGTAAGGAGAGGGAGATGGCCCGCAATACCTCCAGAACAGTAGTCACTGCCCAGCCCCAGGTGCCCCACGGGGAGGGCCCATCTGGTCACTGAGATATCCCCCCTTGACAGTGATGGTACCACTTGCTCCCATATATGAAGCATTTCCTGGGTCCCAGGCTCTGGGCTGAGCACTTCATCTGAAGTATTTTATTCCACCTTTAAACAGCTTCTTCCCCATCTACCTTCCCCATTTTATAGATGAGGAAACTGAGGCTCCGGGAAGGGACCTGTCTGGCGCAGAGATGCACAGCCCGAGAGAGGCAGGGTGGTCAGCCCGAGGCCATACCTTTAACCCTTGCTCTCCCAGACGCCGCCTGTGATGAGTGCAGGGCTTGGGTGGGCAGCTCCTGTCCTCAGGTGGCTTCTCCCTGTAATGACTGAGCCGGAGGCCCTGGGGGTCTGTGTGCCTCTGCAGGAAGCACGAGGCTGGCCTCATTAGTGGCTCTGAAATGCCAGGCAGGCACAGCCCGCTGGGCCTCCTCATCTATTATGCATCTGGTAGGCAGGCCCCTGGCGGGTAGCTGGCAGAGCACAGGATGAGGGAGCCAGCAGCTGCTTCCTGAGCCCACACCTGCCACCATACCTCTGGGCAGGCATCCCCCAAGGCAAATGCCAAGGCATCTGCTTGGTCCAGCTGGGGGCAGGGGGTCCCATTGGGGACAGAGGCATGGATGCTGGTCCCTACCTCATTAGCCTGCCTGTTCCAGTGGTTATTTCTAAGAAAGTCTGGGTCCTTGATTGAGCTGGGGGTCATTTGGGACTAGGGTGGGAAGAGGTGGGCTAAAATAGAATCTTATGTGCATAGCTTCCTATCTGTACCGCACCTCAGAGTGATAGAGTCACAGTCATTAATGCATCATTCATTCATTCAGCCACAAGTAATTACTGAGCACCTGCTGTATACCACCCTGCACATTCAGTGGAAAATGAGGCAGGCCCAGCCCCTATCTCCGGAGAGCTTGGTTTGGCCAGTGCTTCACATCTTCGAGCCTCAATTTCCTCATCTACAAAATGGGGAGTAAAGAACATGGCCTATAAATGGGCAAGAACACAAACTGTGTGGTTGTGCTGAATTGTGAAGCAAAGGTACACGCTAAGGAGAGCTGACCCTCACCTAGAGCCTACTGGGTGCTGGGCTGTGTCCAAAGCACTGGCCTGGATTGATGGATTTAACCCTCACCGCCGCCTCCTGTTATTCTCCCTGGTTGAGAGCTGAGGAAACTAAGGCGTAGAGGGGTTACATAGCCTGTGTAAGGTCTCTTGGCAAGGCTGAGATTTGAATCGAAGCAATTGGCTCCTGTGTGCACATTACCCTAGGCTGCAGGGGTGGAGGATGACTGAGGAAGTCACAGAAGGCCTTTTTGAGGAGGTAGCATTTGAACCCAAACCTGAAGGATGGGAGGCGTTGTCTGTGGGAAGAGTTAGCAGGAGCAAGGGGGCCGTCCTGGCAGAGGGGGGACAGTAGGTGCAATGGCCCTGAGGCAGGAACAAGCTTTGTTTGTTCTGGGAGCAGGGAGGAGGCCAGTGCGGCTGGAGGGATGAGGGAGAGTGAGGGCAGGGACGGGTTTGGAGAGAGCAGAGGGGCCAGATTGATCAGGGTCTTGCAGGCAGTATAGGAGTTTGGATATAATGTCCGTGACTGACACGCAGAACCACTGAATCTTAGACTTCTGGCTTTGTAAATATTAGAATCAGAAAATGTGGGCCTCCGAGAATCTTTAGAGATGAAAGAGACCTTTGAAGTACCCTCCTCTGGCCTCCCTCCTTTGGTTCATGACCCCTTTGCATATTGGAAGAAGCCTTTGGGGTCTCCTGAGAAATATGCACCTTTCTTTTCAGCGGCCTCATGAACCTCTTGAAACCCATCATCCCTGGTTGAGACCATCATGACCGCTTCGCAGCTCCTTGACCAGCCCTTCCTTGCTTAAAAGTAGCCTGTTCCATTGTTGGGCAGCTCAGATGGATATCAAAAGTTCTTCCTTACTTAGAATTAGCTGCCTGAGCCTAAATGCACCCCCTGGGTCTCCCATCCCCCACGCTGGCTCTTCGGTGAGATAAGGATGGGGATTACATAGTGTCTCCCCAAGTCTGCTCTTTCTGGTCTGGTCAGTCACTGGTCCTGGCCTGCCTTCCTTCTCATTCTCTAGTCAGCTCAGCCCGTGCAGGCCTCGAAGCCCCTTTATTCGTCTCTCTGGCTTCCTGTGGGGCAGGAGGTGCCCACTTCAGGGGAAGGGCACACCCTGGGAGAGACTCCAGACCAGAGAGATCCTGTCTTCCACGGAAACGCCCCTGTAGCTTAAGGAGTCGAGAAGATCCCCTCCAGATGGATTTGGTCCTGGGACCGCCACGGTTTTCCCGTGTGATCGTGGGAAGTGAGTCCCCGTCTCTGGGCAGTTTCCCCAGGCCCATCTTTGGCACGACGAAGAGGCACAGAAGGCCCTTCGGGTCTCCTGCAGCTCTAAGGTTCCCAGCCTGGTGGCCCTGTTTGCCCCTACATCCCGGCGGTGCCCAGGCTCAGGCCCTTTGCTTGGGTGGTGCATAGAAAGATCTGGGTTCTGTTCCAGGCAGACCTGACTTCAAATACCAGCTTCGACTTTTCTGACTTTCTGTCAGTCCAGTGGCGTGTGACTGTAGGGTAACTTCTCTGGGTGTTGGTCTCTTCACCTGTAGAATGCAGACACTGAAAGCTCCAGCCTCGTAGATGGCTGTGGGGATTCAATGAGGTAATTGGTGCCAAGGGCTAAAACCAGGGCCTGGCACAGAGCGATGCCGGCGAACGCAGTCATTGCGTGTCGTCTATGTGCTGGGCCCTGTAAAGGGGAGGGAACTACTCCGTGTGTGGACTCTGCCCTCTGGAGGCTCACCACCTGCCTGGAGGTGAGACCTGCTTACCTGTGAGCATGCTTTCCGTCCTTGGGCACTGACCTTGACACTGGCCTGGAGAACTGGCCCTGCAGCCAGACAGGCTGGTGCGGCGTCCTGGCTGGGTGACCTTGGGCAGCACCTGGCTGAGTGGTGGTAGTGGTTTTTTCCTTTGCGCAGTGGGGGTGTTAGTAGCCCCCGCCTCAGGGTGAGTGAGAGGAGTGAGGAGGGGTTTGAAAGGACTGGCCTAGCACAGCTGTGTGGTGGGGAGCCCGGGGCCGAGTGTAACAGGCAGGGAGGACAGTGTGTGCAGAAGCCTGGAGGTGGGGCAGACACGCGGGGCCGAGTGGGCCACGTGAGGCAGCCGAGTCTCCATCCTGCGTGCAGTGGGAAGCCACTGGGGGCTTCTAAGCAGGTAGGTGACGCGATAGGTGACACGTGCTCGTACAAACCCACGCATGCCCCAGACAGAGCACTGTCTCTCCCACCCACATGTTACGTTGCTGCCAGGCCTTCCTTGCACATCCTCACCCACAGAGTCACGCGCCCTCTCTCTCCACCAGGCAGGGCTATGGGAAACCTGGTGCTGGCTGCCAGCAAAAGTGTCAGACATTTATCCCACCTGCCTGCTGGTTCTGAGGGGCAGGGTCCTCCGCTCCCTCAGGAGCGACCTGTGTTCACTCCACATTTGCACCGGCGTGCACGTGCCCCAGGCGCACGTGTGCAGGGTCATAACACTCCCCTGCACATGGCAGGTGGCTCCTAGCTCAGGGAATCTCACGGAATTCTCCCAGCAGCCCTGCAGAGACAGTGATCAACCCCATTTCACAGCTGGGGGAATGGAGTTGCGGAGGCTCAGAGAGGGGAAGTGACTTGCCTCACTCCACAGCTGGAGCCGGGATTTGAACTCAGTCCATCTGACTTCTGAATGTGTTCCCTGGCCCATCCAGCCATGGTCGTCCTCTTTCCAGGCTCTTGCTGAGAAGGTGGCAAGTGACCTTCAGTGCCAGATTGTTCCAGAAACAGGTTGATCAACATGGAAAGTTATTTAGAGTCCCAGCTCATGCCCACCTGCCTAGTGACCCTGTGGCCTTGGGGGGAGTGCCGGGGTGGGGCTGGGTACCTGCCAGCCTGCCAGCCCTGGGGCAGCTCAGGGCATGGGGTTGAAGCCTGGCATGGGGCCTGCATTTGCATTTGCAAATGAGACAGACAACCCTGGCCCTGCACGTGCTAGCCTCAGCTGGCCCAGCTCCCAGGATGTGACAGCTGAGGTCCCAGGGCACAGCCCTGTGCCCAGTACCCAGGCTGCTTCTCTCCTGCCTTCTCTCTTCCCTGACCCTCAGAGCAGGTTGCCTAATGCCTAATGTAGGGAAAGAGTGTGAGCTTTGGAGTCGGCCAGACTGGGGTTACAGCCCAGCTCTGTCGCTCCTGGCTGGGGGACCTGGGCCATGTGGTCCCGCGTGTCAGAGTCTCCTCCTTGGAATACAGAGTGAAGAATATCTCCTCAAGATGATTGAGAAAGATAAAGGAGTCAGGTACTCAGAGAGCTAACTCATAGTAAATGTTCACTTTTAAGAAATATTTTTTCTGGTCAAAAATAATAACTGCTCATTGTAAAAATTCAAACAATGCAGACAAATAAATTCTGTAGAAAGCAGAAGCTCTTTGTGGTCCTGCTTCCCAGGCATAAGCCATGTGAACTTTTGCATGTAATTTTAAGTTTTTACAAGTAAGATGCTTGCTGTGCAACTTGCTTTTTTCACTTAACCATTATGCCTTTTTCTGCCAGGACTAGAGACCTTCTTTGTCATCACTGAGTCTCATGGTATTTCATGGTTTGCATGCACCTTGATATATTTATTTAACCAGCCTCCTTTGAATGAACATTGGGGGTGGCTTCCAGATTTTAACTGTTGCGTACCCTGCTGCAATGAATGTTCTTCGTTCATACATTTTTGTGCATTTGTGTAAATCTTTCTGGAGGATAAATGTCTAGGAGTGGAGTTCCTGGGCCAGTGCACGATTTTATCTTTGACAGGGATGGCCAAACAGCCCTGCAGAGAAGTAGTAGCAATCTGTGTGCCCCAGGCAACCGGAAAAGTCCATGTCCTCAAAATAATGGGAATTACCCACTGCCTCGGACCTCAATCACAGGGACCCTAGAGTCACTGAGAGGCATAGAAATCACGTGGGAGGCTCCCGGGAAGTCACCTAGTCACGCCCAGGCTTCATTTACTCCTCCTGTTCCTACACGTCCGTCTCTCACCCACTACACCCCTGAGAGGCTCTGCCTGCCTTTGCACGACAGGGAGCTCAGTATCTTACACGGCTGGTGGTTTTACTCTTGAGCAGCTCTATCACATTGGTTCTTGTGTTGAACTCTAGTCTGCCTTCTCACCACTCTCTCCTGGAATCCTGCCTTGCTTCTTAGCAACATGCAGAGAAGGAAAGAAGAAAGAAGGGAAGAGAGAAGGGAAGGCCAGGAAATGCTCATACTTTACATGTAGTAATTTAGTCCTCATGGCAACCCTTGGAGGCAGGCACTGCTATCCCATTTTATAGATGAGGAAACTGAGACTCAGAGAGGTTAAGTAACTTGCCCAAGGTTACACAGCTGTCAGGTGGCCGAGCTAGGATACAAGCTTAGGCTGTCTGGTTCCAGAGCCCACACCTCTGATGTTATAACTCTCCAGGCAGGAGCCTATAGTTTATTGAACACCTAATGTATACAGTTATGTGCCCCTTAACAGCAGGGATACATTCTGAGAAATGCATCGTTAAGGGGATTTCATCGTTATACAAACATCATAGAGTGCACGTTCACAAACCTCAGTGGGATAGTCTACTGCACGCCTAGGCTATAGGGTACAGCCTGTTGCTCCAAGGCTACAAACCTGAACAGCATGTTACTGTACAGAATACTGTAGGCAACGGTAACACAATGATAAGTATTTGTGTATCTAAATATATCTAAACATAGAAAAAATACAGGAAGAATACAGTATCTATACTAATAAAAGGGTAATATGCTAATTAGACCGGGAGACCTTCCAGGAGACCTTCCAGTCAAAGCAATGGTGGCGGGGCTGAGGCAGAGGTGGTTAGGGGCGATCAGGCCAGGAGGGGAGGGCAGTTGGGGGTGATCAGGCCGGTGGGAGGGCAGTTGGGGGTGAGAAGGCCGGTGGGGGGGCAGTTGGGGGCAAGCAGGCCAGCAGGCAGAGTGGTTAGGGGTGATCAGGCAGGCAGGCAGGTGAGTGGTTAGGAACCAGAGGTCCCGGGTTGCGAGAGGGATGTCCGACTGCCGGTTTAGGCCTGATCCCACAGGGGTCCCAGATTGGAGAGGGTGCAGGCTGGGCCGAGGGGTCCCAGATTGGAGAGGGTGCGGGCTGGGCTGAGGGGTCCCAGATTGGAGAGGGTGCAGGCCAGACTGAGGGACAACCTCCCCCCCCCCCACCCCTGTGCACGAATTTCATGCACCAGGCCACGAGTATAGATAAACAATGACACCAGTGTAGGGCACTCACCACGAATGGAGCTTGCAGGACTGGGAGTTGCTCTGGGTGAGCCAGTGAGTGAGTGGGTGAGTGTGGGACCTAGGGCATTGCTGGACACTACTGCAGACTTTATAAACACTGTACATTTCGGCTGCACTAAATCTTCAAAACAACACGAGATTAAATCAAGCTCAGGAGAAAATGATGCAATCAGGAGACTTGGTACACATGAGGTGTGTGCGGCTGTTGCTGGCATAACACAGCATACTGTTTTACAGCAAGCTTCCCTTTATGTAAGTAGAAAGAGTGCACTCTGAAATGATGATAAAAAGCAGAGTACAGTCAGTACACAGTCGTTTAGCGTTGTTATCAGGTGCTGTGGACTGTGCATAATTGCATGTGCCGTGCTTTATATGACCGGCAGGGCCGTAGGCTTGTTTACACCAGCAGCACCACAAACATGTGAGTAATGTGTTGTACAGCAACATTAAGACGGCTACAGCGTCACTAGGTCATAGGAATTTTTCAGCTCCATTATAATATTACAGGGCCTCCATCTTGCCGTCCATCATTGACCGAAACATCATTAGGCGGCACGTCTGTACTCGGCCCTAGGCTAGCCAGGCTGCACGTATAATATCTAACTTACTCTCCACAACAACCCTGCAAAGTGGGTGTTACTGTCCCATTTTGCAGATGAGGAAGCTGAGGCTCAGGGAAGAGAAGCAGCTTGGAAAGGGGTCTGAGGCACTCTCCACAGCCCTCCAGGCTTCCAGTGTCAGCCCGTCTGTGGCAGACTCCGCTCCCAGTTTCTCACCCGCCTGCAGAATGTTTGAGCCAGATCTCAGCGTCATCTAGTTTAAGTCCCAGTTACCAGTGGAAGCTGTTTGAGGTTATGGTGACTTCGTCCGGAACACACGCGATTTAGAGACAGAGCCGGGGCTTTTCCCGCCGCCTTGGGTTAGGAGATGGTGACCTTGTCCCTCTCCAAGGGAGTTTCACCTTGGCCCGGCAGGAACTTCTGTCACCAGCCTGGCCTGGGGCCCGGCAGGCAATCCCACTGGCCAGGGAGGGAGAGGGATGGATTAAACAAGGCCTCAGCATAGGAGGGTTCAGTGTCTGAGCAGGGAGGCCCAAGCGGTGCCAGGAACAGTGAGAGAACAGCCTGGGCCCGTGCCACTGGGGCTTTGCTTTGAGGTGGGGGAGGCCTGGCTCACCCAGCTTGGATGCCAACACCCAGCCCCATTGTCCAGCCGAGAGCAGGCAGCAGGACATGTGTCCTAAATGCGTGACTGAGCGTAGGAATGAAGGGCAAATGGGGGAGTGGGTGGATGATGGAGCGAGCGAGTGAAGGAATGCATGGAGTTCAGAGGAGGGAGACCGCTGGCTGCGAGGCTGGAGGCTGTGAGGCCGGCGGGGGAAGGACAATAGGTTAGTGAGGGAGGTGGGCATAGCATCAGGCCCCAGCCAATGAGTGCTGGGATGGTCCTTTTGCCTGGGCGCTAAGGGTGGGCAGCGTGTTCCAGGCCCAGCACTGGGGGTTGTCCTGCGTTGATGGGGCAAGGGGTAGAGCCGCTGGGTTTGAGCTTCGGGCGTGGTACCTTGGGCCAGTCACCCGGCTTCAGTTTTCTTCCGTGTGGAGTGGAGATAACGTTACCTGACTTGGGTTCCTTGTGAGGCTGTTGACAGGGTCTAGAGTGAAGGCAGTTTGTAAGCTGTGAAGTGCCAGGCTGGACAAACATGTTATTACCTGAGCAGAGGCCCCACGGCTAGGTCATCTCAGTGTCACTCCTCCCCCCTGGCCCCTGTGCAGGGAGGAGTCCATCCCTGGGAGGCAGGGAGGGCGAGGCTTGTGCCACAGCAGGGCTCAGGCCACCTGGGCAGGGAACAGGTGGATGGGAGGCCTGGTCCCCAGGTGCTGTGTCCCCGGGTGGGGGCCGGTCCCATGACCTCCTCTCAGGGCTGCCAACCTGTTGTTTGCTCAGGAGGCTGCTGCCTGGCCCAGCTCCGGGATCCGGGTGTCTCGGCGCACAGCCAGCTCGGGGTGAGGGTGGGGGCCCCATGTGCCACCTTCCAGCTCACCCCTCTGCCCAGCCTGGAGCCTGAGGCCCTCTCCTCCACCCCCGGGGGACCCTGCCAGCTGTACCCCTCAATGGCTGTGCGACTGTGGGCCCATCTTGCAACCTCCGTGAGCCTCCACCTCCTTATCTCTGAAGCAGGGTGAAGAGAGCAGCGCCCTCAGTCAGGGTTGTTGTAAGGATTACATGATATCAAGTGCTTGGCTCCCCCCGCCCCCAAGCTCCCCCTTCAGTCCTGGCACAGGTCAAAGGTGCCTGGAAAAAGAGAGTCAGGGGCAGCCATGCCTGTGGCCCACCCCCAACCGCTCCCCGTGGGCCCCGGGGTCAGGCTTTCTGGCCTAACTTCAAAAATTGACTCACCAGGCTGCCCCTGGCCACCTTCCCTGGCACCTTGGCAGGGCTGGGGGCAAGCAGGGGGGCAGTGCCAGCTGGTTAAGCTCTGGAGACAATGGGCCTCTGTGGCCCCTGGGCAAGGGGCAGTTCCAGGGCAGTGTCTGGTCTCTGGTTTCAGGAGATTAGAGTTCTCTCAGACCTGATACCATGACCGGGAGACAGGGAGCTCCCAGGCCCCATCCAAAGGGGCTTTGCTCAGGGTCCACAGGAGTAGCCCTCTGCACCCTCTTCTCACTTGGAGGTCTCTGCCCCTCCCCCTACGTGAATCACCATAGAACCAGCTGGTCTCATGGACCTCTAGTGACAAGCCCTGGGCGGGACTGGGCCCCTCAGGCCCCTGTCCTGGGCGAATCCCCCCACATCCTTCTCATTCATCCCTACGCTCACTGGCTGGCTGAGCCCCCGGCCACCCAAGTCCGGTTCCCCAACATGCCTGTGTGCTGTCCAGCACCTGTCCGGCTCCCCTGCTCCCCATCGCAGGCTTCCTGCCTTAGGGGTCCTATGTCACCTGCTCTGGCCACCAGTTTCACCTGTTTAAGTTGAATTTTCAAGCACGAATAGGTCACCAGGCAGGAAAGGAAGCCTCGGCGAGGGAACAGCCGGTGCAGGGCCCGCAGTGCGAAACACGCGCCTTGGGTGAAAACTGCCTGCAGCCCCGCCAGCCAGGCTAGAGCGAGGCGACTAGGGCGGGACAGAAGGGGCCGGTGTGCGGAGATGAGGCTGGGAGAGTCAGCAGTGGCCAGACCCACCTGGGCCCTCCATCCAGAGCAGCGAATTGTGGGTGGGCAAAGGGCCAAGGCCTACCCCCAGGACAGTCCAGTCCCCGCTCTGGTGCCCTGAGGCAGCGGGGGGGGGGAGGGGGGGGTTCCCCAGGAGAGTGGCTCATAATAATAATAACAGCACACACTCCCAGAGCGCTCACTCTCCTCCATGGCTCACAGCAACCTATCGGTGGGCACCTCATCTCTCATTTGGCAGGTGAGAGAAAAAGACAGGACCTTCCCACCAACTGTCCAGCTGGTCAGCAGGTGGGAAGCAACCCAGGGAGGCCTCTGGTCACCTGTCTTCAGTCTCCCATCTCTCCCCCACCACGCCTGGGTGTGACCTGTGTTTTGCGGAGTGTGGGATGCCCCCCACCCCAGTGTGGCATGTGAAGCCCTGGACTGATGGAAGGCCTGGGTTTTAGTCCCCAATCTGCCCCCACCTTGCTGGGTGGCCTCGAAGTGGTGTCTTAACCTCTCCAAGCCTCAGTTTACCTTCTGGGAATTGGGGATTCTAGCGACTGCCGTATCTCCGGATCCAGTTCCGGTGAGTCTCCCAGGGGTGAGCAGATAAAGAGGGCTTTTGAAAAGTACAAAGAGCTGTACTCACGACGGTGAGATTATTATTGTTACCTTGATGTGGAGATAAGGGAGGGGGAGGAGGTGCAGTGACAGTTGCCAAGAAACCCTGGAGCTGTCAGCAGCGGCTTCCGGCCTGGCCCATCCCACTCAGGAGCTGGTCCCCTCCCCCCACACCCCTGCTGCACCCTTTCCCTGGGAGAGAGGGGTGCTCCAGGAGGGAAGGGAGCTGGGGCCAGCTGGCTGGTGGCCATGTGTCTGCGGGGCCTGAAGGTGACCCAGGAATGTGCCTGCCCCGAACTCCAGGTCGGCTCCAAGCTTTCTCTGTGACCTTGAGCAAGTCACCTCCTCTCTGGCTACCACCTTGTCTGTGTCCAGGTGTCCTGTACCTGTAGGCAGGTGTCCAGGCCAAACAGGGCAGGATTCCTGCTGGGCCTAGGGAAGATGCCTGGTGGTGGCTGCAGAAGATGCCTGGCGGTGCCTCCCACCTGCGATGGGAGGCCGCTGGGGGCCACGCTGGGCAGCAGAACTGAGGCCTGGGCTGAGAGCAGCTGTGGTGTGTGTAGTGAAAGAACCCTGGGCTGGAGTCAGACCTTGGTACTGCCCTTTCCTTGGTACGACCCGGGGCTTGTCACTGAGCTTCTCTGAACCTCAGTTTTCTTATTTGGAAAAAGGTTGATAATAATCCAACCTCACAAAGCTGCTGTGGTGATCAAATGAGACAACGCCCGTGTCAACTAGAGTGCTGTGCAGATACACGCCTATGGCCATGGCAGGGAAGGCATGCTCCAGGCACCTTCCAGATGCTACATGTGCAGGAAGAATGCAAAGCATTTTAAGCTGGGCCAAGCCAGTGCGTCAAGAAGGTTGTCAGAGAAGCGGGGAGGGGCAGAGGCCTGGGGACCTTCTGTGAATGGAATGGTGGAGACCAGAAGGAGTCAAGGTGGGGATAAGAGAGAGAGAGGTTCTAGTGCATGAGGAGGGAGGAAATGGACCAAATTGGGGGAGGTCTGCAAAGGCCAGAGGCAGAGGGGAGGGAGGGATGGGCCAGAAAGGTGGGGGAGAGGAGGTGAGAGGTAGGAAGGCTGAGAGGA
>NW_005871176.1:1906348-1914073 GCF_000147115.1 Myotis lucifugus | reverse complement strand
ATCCTCCGTATTTCACTCACATCTACCATCAGCGCGACCTTGGACAAATGGCTTAACCTCTCCGTGTCTTAGTGCCAACCTCTGAATGGTGAGGATTAGATGAGTTAATACAGGGGAAGCAGCATTGGCTGCTGTTGCTGTTGCTACGATGATTATTGCCTCTCCAGGTGCCGTGCTGGGCCCAGAGGGCCGGCCTCCCGTTCGGTGAAGTTCAGGTCTTGGGCTCTGCACTGACAAATCTGGGTTCAAATGCCTGCTCTGCCTCAGGGACAGTGTGACCTTGGGCAAGTCAGCATCCCCTTTACCAGCCTCCGTTTCCTCACGTGTAAAGCCATCTACAGCAACCCTCACTGGTCTGGGCTCAGCCATCTACAGCAACCCTCACTGCCTCAGTCTCCCCATCTTCAGAATGGGCTGTGGCCATCCTCTTGGCTGGAGTATGTGTGAGGGAGGCCCGTTTCTGAGTGCCTGTCTCCTGGGGAAGCTCTGAGGGTTGAATAAGGTCATGCAAGGCACAGGGCAGCTATGGCTTTTGTTCTTATTGCCCTTCTAGCCCTCAGCTGGGCTGGTGGGGATAGGCAGGGCCCAGGGCCTCCGACTTCCTGCTGTCCTCATCCTGGATTCCTTTCCCTCCCCTGCCCTTTAGGACCTAAGCATGACCTTTTAGGTGGAATTACCTGGGGGAGGGGGAGGGGGAGGAGGTGGGGGAGGGCTCGGCATTGCTTGTGAGGAGCAGGACTCCGGCCAGCCAAGACCTGGAGAGCCGAGGGCCTCGAGGCTGGGCCCTGGATGGAAGCCAGAGCCCCCTGGTCTTTGGAGAGTTCCCTAGTCCTGTGCCCACGTGAACAGTCCTGACTGAGATGGGCACCCGGGCATGGGGAGACTGAAGCTGAGAGCGTTCTGGAAGGGGACCATGTTAGGGAGCTGCTGCCAGGCTGACCTACAGTGGCACGGCGGGGGACAGACAGGAGGACACTACCCGAGTAGCTCCATCATGGCCAACAACCTCCACTCAGCAGCCAGGGCCACGCCAAGACGGTGGTCCCAGCACCAAGGGGGCCAGCCTCACCCGGGCTTCAACCCAGGACTTCCTGGCCCCTGCACACTGTCTCCTCTCTGTCCCACTGGTCCTGCTCTGTCAAGGGCATGAGCTTTAAATTCTGGCTCTGTCACCCACTGGCTAGGGGAAGTAGCTTCACCTCTGAGCCTCATTTCCTCCCATCTGTAAAAATGGGGATAAATAATGCCAATCTTGTAGCACTGTAGTGAGGGTACAATGTGCTTGACACAGTTACAGCACACAGTAGGTCTCAATAAAGAGTTCCCACGGCAGCCACAATGGGACTTGCCTGGACCATTTCTATAGGCCTCTCTCTAGCCCAGTGGTTCTCAACCTTCCTAATGCCGCGACCCTTTAATACAGTTCCTCATGTTGTGGTGACCTCCAACCATAAAATTGTTTTCGTTGCTACTTCATCACTGTAATTTTGCTACTGTTATGAATCGTCATGTTAATATCTGATATGCAGGATGAATTTTCATTGTTACAAATTGAACATAATGAAAGCATAGTGATTAATCACAAAAACAATATGTAATTATATATGTGTTTCCCGATGGTCTTAGGCGACCCTTGTGAAAGGGTCGTTCGACCCCCAAAGGGGTCACGACCCACAGGTTGAGAACCGCTGCTCTAGCCCCTCGTCTCCAGTCTCTTCCCATGTCTGCACGTCTTGCAATCTATAGGAGCCTGTGTTTGGGCTGTTTCCCTGTCCACAAACCGTCAATACCTCCCTACTGCCAACCCTCATTGAGCCATTCAACGACTCAGCAAATACTTAATGAGATCCTAACTCGGGGAGCCAGAGTTTACTGTGAATGAATGAATAGCCAAGAATTTGTTGAGTGGATAGTAGCTGCCCAGGCTCTATAATGATTTTTTTTGGAAACTGAGGCTGAGAGGAGTGTGGCACTTAGGGTCACACAGCCGGTGAGTGCCTGGGAATACCTCCCCACACTGGTGCCACAGGCTGGAGATGCCACTGTCGCCATATCCATCCTTCTGGGTCAAGACCTTTTTTTTAAGATGCACCCCCAGGAGGCGGACAGGCAGCTGCAGCACGCACCCCGATGGGGGATTGAACCCACAACCTGGGTATGTGCCCTGACCAGGAATGGAACCCACCACTTTTTGGTGTATGGGTTGATGCTCCAACCAACAACACTGTCTAGGGCACAACGATTCTTCATTTTCTTCATCATCACCATCACCATCAGTTTCCTCATCTGTAAACTGGGTATGAGGACAGTACCCACTTCACAGGGCTGTTGTGAGGATTAAATGGAAAAGTGCCCATAAAGCGTTTCATACGCAATACCTGGAACAGAGTAAAAGCCTATAAATGGGGCTATTGTTGTTATCATGACCATCAGGTGTTCACCCAGTACCTGATTCGTGCCAGACTTTGTGCTGGGTGCCAAGCGGCCAGTAATCAACCAGACACAGGCCCTGCCCTCAGGGAGCCAGAGTCCAGATTAGAGAGAAAGAATTAAACTTTTGCAGAGTATCAAATACCGTTCCTCTGGGCCGCTTCTCCTGCTAGACTAGGTGTGCTGAGGGGAGTCAGCAGGGGGGCCCGGAGTCCCTCAGGGTCTCTTCCTGGGCCAGGTTCCTGCAGGCTCACCCCCTCTCGGGGTGTGGCGGTCCCAGCTTCACCTGACTCAAGCAGCTGTGTGCTGCTGAGGGTCACCTGGCGGCTGAATGACACATCCTCTTGGTGGATGGGCGGGGATACAGCCACGTCAGGGTGGCCCTAGGCAGCCAGCGGAAGCCAGGCTGCTCCCCCAGCCCTGGGCTCCCTGGGTCCCAGGAAGCACTGGCCCTGGAGGCGGCCTCCTCAGCAGGCTTTCTAGGATGACGGCGCTGACTTCACCCTCACCAGACCCGTTTCCTTTCCTCGGGGAAGGGCGTGGTGTGGGCACAGAGTTCGGGCTTGCCGTCGGTTAGGCCTCAGATGCTGGCTCTGCTGCTGACCAGCTGTGTGACCTCCACATGCCTCTGGGTCCTGGTCTGTCGAGTGGGAATACCAGTGTGGTGAGCAGTCTGTGCCTTCGGGCCAGAGAGCGGGGCTTGGCACAGGCCTGGCACCCGGTAGGCCCAATGAGAGTCGGGTAATGTTATTGTCAATAACAATAGCCCAGTGGCCTCTCAGTCCTAAGGCTGTTGTCTCCCTGAGGCTCAGGAAGGGGTCCGTAGAGGCTGGAGCATCTTGCTTAAACCAGAGGTCTGGGCTCAGCCATCTACAGCAACCCTCACTGCCTCAGTCTACCCATCTTCAGAATGGGCTGTGGACATCCTCTTGGCTGGAGTATGTGTGAGGGAGGCCCAATGGAGTATTTGGGGAGAGACCCTGTGCACATCTCTGGTCTCCGGAGAAGGAGAGCCTGTTTAGCAGCTGTGCTCAGCAAGCTCCCTCTTCCTCCTCCGGGGCAGCCCAGGACCCACTCCTCCATGGAAGCTGTGTCCCCTCACGTCCCCCAACTCGGAGGTTGACTCTTCCTCCCAAAGTTCACAAACCTCCCAACTGGAGGCTCTCCCTGACCTCGGACTCCTTTTCTCTTCCAGGAGGAGTGATGGGCAGAACCAGCGCTTCCCTCAGGCACTAGATCTGCCCAGAGCGGACTTAGTCTCCCCACACGCTTGCTTTCGCTCTACCCGAGGTGAGTGCCCCCGCCCCACTGCCCTGGTCTGGAGGCCCCCAGGCTGAGAGATGCCTAAAATGAGCCCTGGGCAGAGGTAAAATGTTCAGGCTACCACTCCTCACCCCTGAGAGGGGGGGCTTGGTACAGTCTAGGAGGTTGAATGAGGGGGGGGGGTCTGTGGCACAGCTGGGGCTGGGGGAGAACAGCTGGGTATAAACTGGCCCAACTATTCTTTTTTTAAAAATTGATTTTAGAGAGAGGAAGGGAGAGAGAAACATTTATCCTGCATGCGCCACAATGGGGGATCGAACCCACAACCTGGGTATGTGCCCTGTCCAGGAATGGAACCCACCACTTTTTGGTGTATGGGTTGATGCTCCAACCAACTGAGCAACACTGTCTAGGGCACAATGATTCTTCATTTTCTTCATCATCACCATCACCATCAGTTTCCTTGTCTATAAACTGGGTATGACGACAGTACCCACTTCACAGGGCTATTGTGAGGATTAAATGGAAAAGTGCCGATAAAGCGTTTCATACGCAATACCTGGAACAGAGTAAAAGCCCTATAAATGGGGCTATTGTTGTTATCATGACAATCAAGTGTTCACCCAGTACCTGATTCATGCCAGACTTTGTGCTGGGTGCCAAGCGGCCAGTAATCAACCAGACACAGACCCTGCCCTCAAGGAGCCAGAGTCCAGATTAGAGAGAAAGAATTAAACTTTTGCAGAGTGTCAGATATCAGTAATAAAGGCTAGCATTGCTTGAGATTTACTGTGGGCCACGTGGGTAGTTAATGCTCTACATACAGTATTTCATTTCATCCTCAAATTGTAAATTGTAAATTGTGCTAGCTTCTATTATTAGTCCCGTTTTGCAGATGAGAAAATCAAGGCTCAGAGAGGTTAAGTTACTCATTCAAAGACACACAGGTAGGATGTTATGGCGTCAGGGCTATCTGACCAGAGGGCCTGGTCTTGTGGCCTCTCTGATGCAAAGGATCATAAGCCTGTACTGCAGTACACGTCGCAGTTCTCAAGCATGTCCACAAGCATCACGCCTCTTGGTCCTTTCACTAATCTAGGGTGGCAGGCATTATCCAGATGAGCATCCAGATGCTCAGAGAGATGAAGTGGTTTTCCCAAGGTCACACAGCCAGGAAATAGCAGAGGCAGGATCTCCAAGCTCCTCTCCAAGCACTCTGGCCCAGAACAAGGGCCATGTTCCTCTCCTGGGCTGGGAGAGCAGATGGCCAAGGAATGGTGTCCTTGTGGGGGACCACCACCACCAACGGGGTCCCACGTGGGGGTCCTCTGGACAGTATCAGGGGGACCCTGTCCTACTTTCTGTGCCCGGGCAACAGCTCAAGACGGGCCATGTGGATCCTGGGGCTCGGCAGGAAGGGAGTGACCCGGTGGCAGCTGGGTTCGTGAGTGAGCATCTGGGAGGAGGCCTGTGTTCTCACTGACGCTGTGTGCCCTTGGACTATCCCTTCTCTTCCTGGGCCTCAGTCTTCCATCAGGAAAATGAGGGTTGGAACAGCCCATCCCCTGAGTCCTGCCCGCTCAGACAGCCCGAGGCTGGCCTTCTTGGATAAGTCCTGAGATGCCTCCCTTGGGTTTCCTGGCCTCCACCCAGTCTGTCTAGAAACCTCAATTTGTGCCAACACAGCCCAGATGGGAGGCTCCTGACAATCCACCCTACCCCAGAATCAAGTGGATCACAGTCTGTGGGTCATCTTCCTTCAACAGGAGGAAACCGGGGTCCAGAGAGATTGAGTGATTCGTCTGGATCCCCAGCAAACCAGTAGTGGAGCTGAGGGAACCAGGCCAGTGACCCAGTGTCCACCCCCCTCGCCCAGCACCCCTAACTCTGCACACATTTATAATGTTGATGGAGCCAGTTTGAGGGGCAGGAGGTTTCCCCGTGCCAGTGGGCAAATCCCTGCCCCTCTCTGGGCCTCCGTTTCCTTATCTGTAAGATAGAGGTGACACTTCCTTCTCTACCCACCTTGCCAGCTTGCAATTGAGTGATAACCCTGAAAGTAACTTTGGAAAGTAGAAATCAGGAAGCTGAACTGTTTGTTACCAGCATTATGTTCCCAGGGTAGGACAGAACACCCAGGAGGGACTCTCTTCATTGCGAAGCCACACTTGAGATTCCCAGGACCTTCCTACCTGCCCCCTTACAGGGGTTTCTTCACTCGGGGATTCCGAAATCTGCACAGACGTATGCACACAGCCTACCTGCATGTATGCACGTGGACACAATCATGTGTCTGCACAGGTGTGCTGAAACTTGCACATGGACACATGCAAGCATGTACAGATACATATGTACAAATGCACATACCCAGGATGTCCAGGCACACACAGTCACATCCTGTCCAGACACACACACACACACACACACACACACACACACACACAGCTGCTGCACCCTTCCCCCACCCCCTCCACTCCACCTGGCACACAGGCATCTCCGGTGATACGAGCAGGTCTTGCCTCCTCCCAGTGTGGGAATGGATGTTTCTCTGGTTGCTTTTTGCTGGGTGCCCGGAAGCGCTCAGGCCTGGAAGTGCCTGCATAAATCAATATTTGCTGCTGTTAATTATTAAAAACAAAGCTACACCATGTCTGGAACACACATCTCTGGAGTTCCCACTGGCTCCCCGGGCTCCAACCTGACCCAGGGCCAGGTCAGGGGGAAAGGAAGGCGTAGTGCCTTCCTTCCAGGGGCCGTGGTTCTGGAGATGGAGGGTGGTGGCAGCTGCCAGCAGCTCCTTCCGGCTGAGGAGAGGTTGGGCACTGAGCTGGTGGGCAGCCCTGCCCCTGCAGGGTCCAGAGCAGCTGGTATTGACATGGCCACAGCTCAGGAAGGAATTGCTGCTTTCCCAGCATCTGTCTGGGAAGGGGTTGCTGAGGCCCCAGCCCTGCCCCCAATGTCCAGTGGCAGACACAATTCAGGGTCAGCTGGAAGGACCTGCAGAGGCTTCTTTTATAGATGGGGAAACTGAGGGTTATAGAGATGGCAGGTTCTCATTCAACTTGCAGGTTCCCAGCAAGTTGTAGCAAGGCCAGAGATGGAACCCGTATGTCCTGCTGCATATGGTGGGGCCTTGGCAGCCAACACCCCCCCCCCCCCCCATTGTGGTTGTCTCCCTCAGGGTCGGGGCAATTAGGACAGAGGTGGGGTTAGTTAGAGCCAGGTATGGCCTGGGGCCTGGGGAGGGGAAAGATCAGGCCAGCCACTGTCAGGCATTAGGGAACAGGAGGAGAGGAGGAGGGAGTGGAGAGCAACTCCAGGCCTTTCCCTGGATTCGTAGTTCTGCCTTTCCTAGCTGTGTGATATTTTATTTTATTTTACTTATTTTATTGATTTCAGAGAGGAAGGGAGAGGGAGAGAGAGGAAAAAAAATCATTGATCAGCTGCCTCCTGTATGACCCACATTGGGGATCGAGCCCGCAACCCGGGCATGTGCCCTGATCGGAATCAAACTGTGACCTTCCTGAGCCACACCAGCCAGGCGCTAGCTTTGTGATCTTGAGCATGATATTTCACTTCTTAGAATCAGTTTTCTTTTCTGTAAAATGGGAATGACACCCGCATCTCCTGGGTGGTGGGGAGAGAATGAGATTTGCCAAGGGTCCCGCATTCAGTAGGTACTCCTGCCTGGCTTCACAGCCGGTCCCAGGAACCCCGTCCCCGAGGCCCTGAGGCAGGGTACCCAAAGTCTGGGAAGATAGAGAAGGCGGGGTGGGGGCGCGCTGGGGAGTGCCTGGGGGTGCCCGAGGCCGCAGCGCTGAAACCTTCAAACACTCCGGCAAGTGCGCGCAGGCGCAGTGTCCGGGGGCCGCGGGTCTGAACGCTGGCCGGTGAGGCGAGGGCGGTATCGGACATACATGAGCGGATACATACAAACTGAAAAGTCACATCTTCATTTCTTACAAGGCTTGAACCTGGTTGAGGGAATTACGTATTCGTAAAAGACATGGGAAAAATATATCCTGGTCTCAC
>NW_005871176.1:1902057-1904245 GCF_000147115.1 Myotis lucifugus | reverse complement strand
GGGAAGGGACTGAGTGGGGTTGTGCTGCCTGCGGGGCCGGGTTCTGGGTTGACAGGCCCAGGGTGGTTGGTCAGAGTTAGGGGGACCAGGACGGATGGGTGCAGACTCCTTGGGGGCTCAGCAGGATCAGCTGGACCACCCTGAGGCCTGACCTGCTCTCTCCCCATCTCTGTTGCAGAACACAGATCTGTTTGAGATGATTGAAAAGATGCAGGTGAGGCTGGATCCATTGCCCGTTCCTGGGAGCCACAGACGGGCTGGGCTGGGGGTGGCAGGCCCTGGCTACCTCTCCTGCCCCACACCTCTCTGAAGACAGGCCATGCAGGGAGGAGATGGTGGCAGTGTGCTGTCCAGAGCTCTCTGTCCAGAGTAGAGGATGGGGACTGGTAGGGCCCAACTCCCTATCTGACCTGGGGGTCCAGGTTCCACTTGTGTGCCTCCCTACCTTCCACTCCCCTCCTCTCACAGAGCTGGGTTCTCCACTTCAACCCCCCAAGAGGCATCACAGACTCTGCAGGCCCCCCCACCCCATCCTGTAAAATGGGAGGAGGGGCAGATGCCAGGGCTCAGGGCAGCCAGAGCTGTGCTGCAGGGAGGAGGAGGTGTCGATGAGCTAGGCAGCCCCGCCCCCTCTGCCTGACCCCTGCCCACCCTCCACTGCCCAGCCCTGGGCTTCCAAGCCCTTGTCTGTTTTTTGCAAGGGTATGTGCTGGGAGGTGGTCAGGGGGCTGGGACGAGTGGGAAAAACCGCAGGAGCTTTCCCTAATGTCAGTTCACCCCCTAAACCCTCTCTCCTGCCCCTTCCTGTTTCTCTGCCTCTCTTATTTAGTCTTTCTGTGTCCATCTCTCCCCTCCTCCTCTCTTTTTCTTTCTCTCCTCCTCTTTCCCTCTCCCTCTCCGGGTCTCTCCCTCCCTCCCCCTCTCTCTCAACAACACGTATCTGTGTAGATGCAATAGCCGTCCTCCCAGCTCCCCACACTCACACAGGCACGCGCACACCACCCCTGCCCCCACTCCCAGCGGCAGGCATTCCCGCACAGAGCCCCCGGCCCCTCCCTGCCGCCGCCTCCCACAGCCCAGGTTACTTCCCAGCAGGACCGCCAGGCCTGCAGAGAGGCCTGAGTGAAGCAGCACCCTGCCAGGGAGTACCCCACCTGGGCGGACTTTCCCTTCGACACAGGAAGGGCTGGGAGCCCAGGGGAGGTGGCCCTGCAGCGAGCCCGAGAGGGGTGTGAAGGGCGGGAGGGGTGTAACAGGAAGTGCTGCCCTCTCTTTGCAGGGAAGCAGGATGGATGAACAACGATGCTCCTTCCCACCACCCCTCAAGGTAGGTCTGAACCATGACCACCCTACCCATCCTTGGGCTTCCTCAGCAGCCTCTCCAAAGGGCTTGGGGACCTGGGCTGGGAGCAGCAGGCAGACTCCCTCCCTTGGGTGGGGGTGGGCCCCTCCTACCACAGCTGCTCACCAAGCAGCCAGGCCAGGAGAACCCATCCCCTCATGTAGTCCTCCTAGGGGCTGGGTGCTGGGGTACCCAGCTCCGTCCGGTCCGGCCCTCTAGGAGTTCTGAGATGTGTGGAGCACCCCTCCCTTGCTATAGGCCTGGGGCCTTCAGTCCAGCTCCTCCCCACGAGTCTTCAGCACTGCGAACTCTCCCTGCCTCTCCAGGCCTCCCCGCCCCGCGTCGAAGCCCCATCCCTCACAAGACGGCCTACTAAACGGTTTTCCTGGAAGCCGGTTATGATAAGCAGTTGTAGAAAGACTCAAACTCCTGCTCCCTGTAGCTCCTACCTGAAAGGCTGAGGGGGAGGGGATATGGGGAGAGGTAGCCTGCTTGCCCCCCATCCTCCCATGAGGAGCCGGACAGGAAGCCGGGGACTGAAGGGGATGCAAGGAGGCTGTTGTTGGGTCTCACATTTTTCTTGGGGGGGCGGGGGGGCTGCATATAGCCTCTCCAGGTAGGCATGTGGTTCTCTGGTTGGTGATTTGGGACCCCAACCATCCAAGAAGACTGGCAGCTGGGCCTGGGGGAGTGGGCTCAGGGCTGCAGCGGGGAGAATTAAAGGGGGTTCATGGGCATAAGCCTGATCTTTGTCCAGGGCAGGGGTTTCAAAGCAAGCGTGGTCCTCAGACCAGCCCCATCACACACTGGAGCTGTGAGATGTGAATCTGCCCCCCCCCCCCCCCC
>NW_005871176.1:1893350-1901732 GCF_000147115.1 Myotis lucifugus | reverse complement strand
CCCAGGAGTCGGGGTGCCCCGTTCTCCGCCCTGTCAGAGTCTACCCAGTTAGAGACTCGGTTTACAGGCCAAAGACTTCAGAGCGCATTTGAACCCAAGGCCTCTGAGCCACACATTTCAGCCTCTCTGCCAAGGTCCTGCTCCTGGCTCTCCGTCCCCACCCCCATCCTTTGAGAACAGGACGTGGGGGGAGGCTCCATGTGGTCTGGGACCCGTGCAGTGTCTGGGTTGTCCCTAGGTCTGAGTTGGGGTCCCTGGTGGGGAGTAGTGTGGGTGGCTCTCAACCGAGTCCCCCTTCAGGTCCTGGGGCGAGAAGGGCCCTTCCCCCTCATCCTGCTGCCCCAGTTTGGGGGCTACTGGATTGAAGGCACCAACCACGAAATCACCAGCATCCCGGAGACAGAGCCGCTGCAGTCACCCACGACCAAGGTGAAGCTGGAGTGCAACCCCACAGCCCGCATCTACCGGAAGCACTTTCTCGGCAAGGTGGGTGCTGTGAGAAGGCGGGTTCTTGGCTCCCCTTCCAGCAGGTATCGGGGTCTCGGCCTGGGAGGAAGAGAACCCTCGGGCTGGGGCTGGGTGACAGTCCCAGAGCTGGAGTCTCAGGGAGCATGCATAGTGGATTCGCTCATTCATTCAACAAACACTGATTGCGAAAAGCAGTCTGACGGCGTGACAGTCCACAGCAGAGACGCCACCAGGGTCTGCGTCCTGGCTGTGCCACTTGCTGCACGGGACATCAGGCCAGCGACTCACCTCCCTGTGCCTGTTCCTCAGCTGTGGACACGGAGGTGATGGCGGTACCCACCGCAGAAGGTTGTTGCAAGGCTTTATGGCAGGGCGCTGGTAGGGTTTAGAATGGCGTCCAGCACAGAGGGTGCCTGGCCCTGTTCACGGCACCAGGTGTGGAGCAGCAGGCAAAACCTCCCCAGGCCCTGCCCTCAGGTGGCTTGAGGTGGCGGGTGGGAAGACACAGTAATGCCATGGCGTGACCTGGATTGATGCAACCCTCACCCCAACACCAGCCCCCGAGCAGGGACCCTGCCTGGTCCCAACTTGTCAGAGTGTCACCCAGCGGGGTTCCAGGCCAGAGTGACTGGGCAAGTTTGTGGGAGCTGGAGGGGGTCCCACGCTGGGACCCTGTATGTGCCCGGTTCCACCCTAGGTGCTGTCTCTACGTCGGTTTTCTCTGAGGTGACAGGTTGTAGCGTGGCTCCAGGATCTCGAGGCCGGGGTGGGAATCTGGGCTCCTCCATTTATTAATGGTGTGACCTCAGGCAAGTTATTTAACCTTCCTGAGCCTGTTTCCTTGTCTGTAAAAACGAGGTAATAGAAGTACATTGAAGCCTAGAAAACCATGCCTGACACATGGTAAGTACGTGATGAATGTTAGCTGTGATTATCACATCTTAATTACTCTATGAGATCAGGATTGCCTAGTCTTTCAGAAGAGGAAACTGCTAAGAATTGAGTTAGCTCTGGCTGACCTTCCATCAAGACACGCTATGGGAACAGACAACAATATTGAACTATAATTATGTAATGCGATAAATACCGCTACAACGACAATCATACTACAGTACATGAATGTGTCAAAGTAACATGTTATAAATCTTAAATTTATAGTTATATGTCATATTTTTAAAAGGACATGCTTTGGGAAGGGCCATGTTGCTAGGCGTGTGTGTGTGTGTGTGCATATGTGTGTGTTGGGAGGAGGGGTGACTCCTTGGGGAGTTAGGAGCTGTGTGACCTCAGTCTGGGCCCAAGGCATTGGCCTGGTCCTGGTTCAGGAGCCATTTCCTGGGACAAAGCCAGTACAGGGCATGGGATTCTGCCTCCAGCTCAGAGACCTGCATCCTGCCACCCACTGTCCGGAGGCTCTTAGCGGGGCCTGGCAGCTGGTGGGGTCTGGGGGACTGGGTGGGCCTGGCACATAGTTGGCACTCAGAAAAGTTTGCCAAGAAAGGACAAGTGACAGAGCAAGTGCCTTGAGCACAGAAGGATCTGGGGAGGTACAAGTTGGGCACGATAACCAGAGTCGGGTTCGCAACATGGAGCGGAGGGGACCCCGGGGGCTGGGAGAGAGCCAGGGCCACCGCCTGCCTCCAGGTGGGGTGACTGGGGAAGCACCGGGGCCTGTTCTGGCAGAGGCGGAGGTTAGGATGACTTGGGGACTGACTTTCTGGGAGCCTGAGCCCACTTTCCCACTGCACCCCTTGGGCTCCTTGGGCTGCGGCACGGGGTCTGGGGAACCTCCCCACCGTGAGGACTTGGTGCAGCCCTCCTTGCCAAGTGCCTGCCGCTCCCTCTGCAGATGGTGCCAAGCGCTTGGGGTTTTCCGACACTCTGTGCCCCGGCAGGGCTGAGGGGGACTCTGCCCGGACTCTCCCTGAGCACATCCCCGGCCCCTGCCTCCTTCTCTGCCTGCCCTCTGAGCACAGGTGTTCATGTTTAAACAGGACTGACTTCCAGGATGACTCCTGGGGTGGGTGTGGCTGGGGAGCCTGCACACTCCCAGAGTCGGGGCTGGCAGGGGGAGCCCAGGCCAGGCTGGGGTGTAATCTCCCAGCACTCCTGGCCCTGGGCTTCGGGACTTCCCCCCCTGGAGGTACCAGCCCGGGGCTCCTCTCTGGGGGAACTGCCCCTGCAGCAGCTTCCCCTTGTGGCCTCTGGGATATTTCTCCCATTCCTTCCCACCTGCAGCTTCTTCCGATGAGGCAGGAGGGTGGGAACCTGCCCGGTCAGCCGCCCAGTGTGTTCATGAGATGTTTCACTTCCTGTTTCCCACGGGCCCTGGCTCCAGGGGCCACAGGTTGAGCAATCAGTCAGTCAACATATTTTAATTGAGCCCCTACTGTGTGCTCAGTGCTAAGAAAGGCAGGGCTGGGACACAGATGTGGAGATACCAAATGGGGTCCTGAAACCGGTGAGAACCCAGAGAGCCGGGGTTTCTATAAATGTCCGTTGAACACCTACTCTGTGCCAGGCACTTTATCCTTTCAGTCCCTGCCACCATCCCACAGTAGGAGGCCTCCCTTCTAGTCCCTATACTAGGAAACTGAGGCACAGAAGGTGAGGTGACCTTCTCAGGCTCCCCAGCTGGCAAGTGGCCAAGTGGGACTTGAATGCAGGTCTGTCTGGTGCAGAGTCTGCTGTTAGCCGGGACACCTGCTGCTGGTGAAGGACCCCATCTAGGAGTGAGCCGGCTTTCCGGTCTGGTTCCCAGAAACCCCACGCTCAGCCTCACCCACTCCCCTGGCCTCTACCGCCCCCCACAGGAGCATTTCAATTACTACTCACTGGACGCTGCCCTGGGCCACCTTGTCTTCTCACTCAAATATGATGTCATCGGGGACCAGGAGCACCTGCGGCTGCTGCTCAGGTGAGGGTGGGGTGAGGGGCCCTGTGACAGCAGGGAGGGCTGAGGTCTTATAATCTGTCTCATTTTACCCACTCTTCTAACGGAGGCCCAGAGGGGGCCAAGGACTGGCCTGAGGTTGCACAGCATGTTAGTGCCCGAGCCAGGCCTGGGGTCTTACTTAGTGTGGAGGGGCTCCCACCTCCCTCCCTGCTGCCTAGCCTTTCACCGCGGGCTTTCTCCTCCCAGGACCAAGTGCCGGACATACCACGATGTCATCCCCATCTCCTGCCTCACCGAGTTCCCCAACGTGGTCCAGATGGCAAAGGTGAGGCCTCTGCTCCTTCATGCGGGGCCCCCTTTGCACACCCCTGCGGGGGGGCACACAGAGTGAGGGCTTAGCATGCTCTCATCTTCAGCGCCAGGTCCTGTGTGCTGTGGCCCCATCGCTGAGGTCCTGCCTCTCACATGTCCCATGATGTCCATGTACTGGGCCCGGTTCCCTGCCTGTGTGTTTCGGCACTGTTTCAGAGCACTTTCAGAAACGGGGGACCCCAGCTCTCCACACCCCATTCTGAGCAGCAGTGAGCCCACAGTACTGCTTCCACCTTGGTGGTTCCCTCTCCTTTCTGCACCGTGCCTCCCCCGCTCCCTCCCCACTTGGCCTGGGAGGCCCAGAGGGCCCCCCCTCCTCCTGTCCCCACCTCCAGGCACCCCCATATCTCCTCCTGCAGCTGGTGTGCGAAGATGTGAATGTGGATCGATTCTATCCTGTGCTCTACCCCAAGGTATGGTGGGCCTGGGCCCTGCTCACTGAAGGTGGGTGGGTGAGCAGGGCACTGAGCATTTATGGGCACCTGCAGTGTGCAGGGTATTTTTCTTAAGTTTCTCATTTAATCCTCACAATAACCCTGCGAAGTCCACAGTTTATAGAAGAGGAACTGGAGCCCAGAAAGGTTCTGTGTCTTACCCAGAGGTGCACAGCAGATAATGAAGGTCTGCATTTAAACCTAGTGTTGGCAGCCGGGACTGTGGGGGGTGGGGGTGGGGGAAGGGCGTGCCTTACCTCTGGAAACTCTCAGTGTAATTTGGGGACCCTTGCAAGGGCAACTGGTGTTCCCAAGCCAGAAACCTTCACTGGCCTTGCCTTCCGACCCCAGAGGGACCTGGTGAGAGAGAATAACACAGGCACCTTCATCAATGCTGCCTAGACAGCAGCTGCACTTCCGGGCGCGGTAACCATGTGGGAAAAGGGTAGGGACTTCTATCTTCAGCGAGCCAGGGGGCTTCCTGAAAGAGGTGGGCCTTGAAAGACATGTGGACCCTGTGGCTCTGACCGAATTCTAGAGCAAGATGCGGTGCCTGAGGGGTCATGTGGTCCGGGAAACGTCCCTGAAGGAAGGGGCCTCGGAAATTAGATTCCATCCCAGTTACAGAAGAGGAAACCGAGGCCCAAAGTGAGGAGGGAACTGGCTTGAGGGCCCACAGCAAGTTGGTGGGCCTTGGCCTGTTGTAGACCGATGAGGTGGGTTTACAGAGGAGCAAGGAGGGAGCTGGGTGTTGTAGCATGGAGTCGGGGTGAGGGTTTATAGGCAAAACTCAGGAGCAGTGAGCTTGAGCTCTGGAGTCCAACAGACCGGAGTTCAAGTCCCAGCTCTGCCTTGCAAGCTGTTGGCCTGAGACAAGCTCTGAGCCTTGGTTTCTCCATCTGTAAAATGGGAGCAGCAAGAATGTCCGGCTCATGCATTTGTTCTGAGGATTAAATGAGACGATGCACGTGGCATGCGGCCACAGTGCTTGGCACATAGTAAGAGCAGTAAATGACAACCTGGAAAAGCAGTCTGTTCACCCCTTGTCCTCTCCCCTCAGGCCTCCCGGCTCATCGTCACCTTTGATGAACACGTCATCAGCAACAACTTCAAGTTTGGCGTCATTTATCAGAAGCTTGGGCAGGTGTGCTCACCTCCTCCTCCTCCCTGCACCCCCCCCCCCCCACACCTGGGACCTCAGACCTTTGCCGGGGAGAGCACCTCCCCAGGGACTCAGTTTCCCGGGGCTGCCAGAGGTCCTCCTTCCAGCCTTCTCTGGGGCGGCGGGGAGGGGCGGCCAGGTGCTGCAGCTCCATGACCTCTGCCCTCTGTGTCCCCAGACCTCCGAGGAGGAGCTCTTCAGTACCAACGAGGAAAGCCCTGCCTTCGTGGAGTTCCTCGAATTTCTTGGCCAGAAGGTCAAACTGCAGGACTTTAAGGGGTGAGCATTAGGGAGGGATGAGCAGGCTGTAATCTTGGGCAGGGAGGGAGCCCCCGTCCTGGCCCCAAGGAGGCCTGGCCGGGGCTGGAGACTGAGCCGTGGCCTGGGGGGCCTGGGGCAGGTTCCGCGGAGGCCTGGACGTGACCCACGGGCAGACGGGGACCGAGTCTGTGTACTGCAACTTCCGCAACAAGGAGATCATGTTTCACGTGTCCACCAAGCTGCCCTACACAGAAGGGGACGCCCAGCAGGTAGCCTGGGCACCCACCCACCTGCTTCCCACCTGTCCTCCTGTCCCCCACTACCTGTCTGGTTAGTGTCCACCACATCCGGCTCGGTGGGCCCTGGGATGTAGAAGATGGAAGTGATCCATTCCCCGCTCCTTATGGGCTCTAGTTGGGGCAGGTGTCAGGGAGACAAGCTGTGAAAGCCTCAGTTTCCACATCTGTGAAATAGGTTCATAACGGCACCTACCTCATAGGTGAGCGTAAAGGAAGGATACACATACAGTGGCTAGAAGAGTATCTGGTAGAGCAAAAGCACAACAAATGACTATTTTTACTGGGAGTGAAGGGCATTGTGGGGTCATGTGGGGGTACTTAGACTTGGCAGAGGTGAGAGTCAGGAAAAGCTTTCAAGATAAAGTGCCTTTTAGGCTGTGAAGCAGCTGGGAGAAGTGAGGGGGGTGTTCCAGGTGGAGAGAACGGCTTCTGGAAAGGTCTGGCTACGAGGAAGGGTAGGGCGTGTTCCGGGAGCTGAACTTAGAAATTTGTCACTTTGCCCTCAGCTGCCTGCAGGACTCTCTACCTTAGCCCACTCCACCCCCACCCCAGGGGGAGAAAACGGTAATGTGAGAAAAGAAAGAAAATATTTATGTCTTACTTTTACTGTCATTTTATTTTCTTTTAAGAAGATTTTTCCGTACATTTTAGCCACATGAATTTATACCGGGTGGAACTTGTTTGTTCAAGAGGGGCCATGTCAGGGGTATTTAGAAGAAGGGCTGAGAGGTAGGGCCTAGGGACCAGGAGCCCTGGGTTCGAGTCCCCTAACTCACTGTAGGGCCTTGCAAGTCATGTCTCTCTTGGCCTCAGTTGCCTCATCTGTCACAGGATTCCAAGAAAACGAAAATAATTTGGAGACAAGTTCCTCACCACATTTGTGGAGGGAGAAGCGAATCCTTAGATGTGTCCCCTGCCTGCCCCAGAACTCTCCCCGCCCTGCCCAGTGGCCCCCCTGGCCAGGTTGTGAAGGCCGTGGCCCTGTGCTCAGTTGCAGCGAAAGCGGCACATCGGGAATGACATCGTCGCTGTGGTCTTCCAGGATGAGAACACGCCCTTTGTGCCTGACATGATTGCGTCCAACTTCCTGCACGCCTATGTGGTGGTGCAGGCCGAGGGCGGGGGGCCCGGCGGCCCCCTCTATAAGGTGGGTGATCTCAGGGCCTCCCAGGATGAGGCCTCAGTTTTCCCACCTGTAAACAGGGGGACTGTCCTGAGGGCTCTAAGTCCCCCTCTTGCTCCAATGATGGAGGCTTCCCATCCTGCCCTCTCTGCTCCCCAAAGCTCCCCTCTCAAAGAGGTGAGCCTCCTCCCCCTTCATCATCCCCGACGACTCCTGAGACCCCTTCCCACCACTCAAATTCAGGGCCCAGGATGGGGGAGCCGAGATCCTGGGGTTCAGTCACTCTATCAGCAGCCACTGAACATCCCCCACCAAGGAGCAGGCCCTGTGCCCAGCATGGGACGGGATAGGGAGGTGAATTAAGGGCGGGTGTGGGGACCCACAGGGACTGGTGCCCTCCCTTCCAGGTCTCTGTCACGGCCAGAGATGACGTGCCCTTCTTTGGGCCCCCGCTCCCGGACCCTGCTGTGTTCAGGAAGGTGAGAGGCTGCCCAGCCCTGTCATGGGCAGGACCAAATTGGTGGGGGCTGAGAGGGGGTCCCACATTCTGCCACACTAGGTCCCGAAGCCCCTCTGTGTGCCAGGGCAGCTGGGCTCCCCTAGCTGTGCACCTGGGCCTGGCTTTTCTGTTTATCTTGATAAACACTGACCTTTATTTACAAAGGCACAGAACAAACTATGTCATTGTTTTACATTTTTTACATGTTTCGTAGCCTTCTCTGTGGCCCTTCCTCATTTCTGTTATCTTTTTGACAATGAGTCTTCTTTCGTCTAAAATGTCTGGGGAGGGGGCACAGGTCTCTCTCCTCCCAGAAGCCACACTTAGAGCCTTGGCTTCAGTCCCCCACAGGCTGAGGCAGTCGGGGACCCGGACCCAGCCTCTGACTTCTGTGGGTTTGCTCTCCTGAGGGGTGGGCAGCCATGAAGGGCACAGGGGCCCTCACAGGTGCCTGGGCTGGGGAGCTGAGCCCAAGGAGGTGCCCTGGGGTGAAGAGGGCGACTTCTGGGCTCCAGCAGTTGGGGCTCGGGGGACTCCAGCCTGGGACAGAGGGCTCAGCTCCTGTCTCTGTTCGCCTGACCCCCCTCCCCCTTTCTTTTCTCCACACGGGGGGCTCCCAGGGGCCCGAGTTCCAGGAATTTTTGCTGACAAAACTGATCAATGCGGAATATGCCTGCTACAAGGCAGAGAAGTTTGCCAAACTGGAGGTGAGGATGGGCTGTTGGGGCTGAGTCCCTGCCCCCAGCTTGGAATTTCAGAGCTGCACCCTGAAATTCAGAGGGCAAAGCCTGTTCTGAACTCAACCTTGGGGAGGGCTGCCAAGGGGGGAGCAGGACTTCGGGCTGTGCACGGCTGGTCAGGGAGAGGA
>NW_005871176.1:1888168-1891354 GCF_000147115.1 Myotis lucifugus | reverse complement strand
CGGGGGTGGGTGTCTTCTCTGAGGGAGGGCTCCAGTGACCCCACATCGTGTGGGTGCTGGATGGTGGCCCTGGATTGGTCCGAGCCCACAGTTAAGGATTTGGGTTTGACATATGGGCTCCAGGCGTGCTTCTGCTTGGGTTTCAGCCTGTGTGAATGGGCGTGTAGTGGTGCCTGCCTCACAGGGCGATGGCATGCCAGGGCCAATGCGGGGTGCCTGGCCCCTAGTAAGCACTCAGGGTGCCCTGGCTGAGAGAGGCAGGGAGGGAAGACAAGAAGCTTTAGGAAGGCTTCCTAGCTCTGACCGGTGTGGCTCAATGGATAGAGCGTTGGCCTGCGGACTGAAGGGTCCCAGGTTTGATTCCGGTCAAGGGCATGTACCTTGGTTGCGGGCGCATCCCCAGTAGGGGGTGTTCAGGAGGCAGCTGATTGATGCTTCTCTCTCATCGATGTTTCTAACTCTCTCCTTTCCTCTCTGTAAAAAATCAATAAAATATAATAAAAAGAAGGCTTCCTAGAACCGAGGTTTCGGGAGGGCTCTCTGTGCACACTGGTGGCCGTGACCCAGTACTTTCTTTAATACTCACCCCAGCCACACGAGAGGCTCACAGGCTCGGGGTGAGTGGCTTGCACTAGGTCACACCCAGTGAGTTGGTGGCAGAGCCAAGGCCCAAACTACCCTTGGCACCACGTGGACCTGACTCTGGTGGCCTCATGGGAAAGGACTTCTTGCACTCAGAGTGGTCATTGGTGGGGAGGAACCAGGTGCCTGGGTGCCTGGGTTTCCCTGAGGAGCAGGTGTTTGAGAAACCGGTGCCTCCTCCACCCCAACCCCACCTTCACAGCGGGTCATCCGGAGCCGCAGCCAGTCCATGGATGCCATGGGACTAAGCAACAAGAAGCCCAACACCGTGTCCACCAGCCACAGCGGGAGCTTCGCACCCAACAACCCTGACCTGGCCAAGGCCGCTGGAATAGTGAGTGCCTCCCCGGGGCCTTAAGCTCTCCCCTCCCCCAGGGTCCTGCAGCCTCAGGGTCCTCCATCCTGGGCTCCGGACTCCGTCTAGCGGCTAGACTCTAGCCACTGCTCTCCATGGGGGGCAAGGGCCCAGGCCATGCTGCGGTGCCGAGAGCCTTCCGTCTCCTTCCCAGCTTCTGGGCCCTCCACTCCTCCTGGCCCCTTATTCAGGGTGACTTCGGGTCAGCTCTGGGGCAGCCTCTGTATCACATTCCTCATTGAACACCTACTGTCTATCGTGTGCTGGGAGTTGGGCTGCTGTGCGGGCACCTACTTGAATTTCTGGGAGCACCTACTGTGTGTCAGGCTGTGGGCATGCACTCTATGTCAGGACCTGGATTTCTGTGTGAGCACCTGCTGTGTGCCTGGCTCTGGAACACTGGTGGCGACCTGGGTTGTTGTGTGGACATGTACTCTGTGAGCACCTACTGTGTGTCAGGTCCTGGGCTGCTGTATGGGCATAAACTCTGTATGCACCTACTGTGTGCCCGGCCCCGGGCTGTTGTGTGAGAACCTCTGTATGTCAGAAAATGGACCGCTGAATGAGCACATCGTGTGTGCTAAGCCTGATGTGTCAGGAAGTGAGCTGTTGTGTGAGCATTTACTCTGCGAGCACCTACTTCCGTGTGCCTGGCCCTAGGCTGCCGTGTGAGCGCCTGTGTGCCAGGGCCTATGTGGCTGTGGCTACCTAATGTGTGTCAGGAATTGTGTGGGCTTCCGTGTGAGCATCTCCGGAGTGAGTACCTACTGTGTGATTACTTACTGTCTGCCAGGCTCTGTGGGTTTCTGCTACTAATAACACTCAGGGTGGGTGCTGGGCACACAGGGTGGGCAAGGCGTTCAGTTGTGGGCCTATCTGCTTCCTGCCGCCCCGTGGCCACCCCTGGCACTGCACCCACTGCTGCTCCCCCTCTCCATCCACCCTTCTTTATCCCCCCATCCCTCCATCCATCATTTATTGACTGCTGCATGCCAAGCCCTGTGCTCAGTGCTGTGAGACTGTGTCACTTGTGGTGAGAGGGACCTTCCACCCCAATTCCTGCCCCACGATCTGGCCTGGCCAGGGAGCAAGGTCCTCTGCTGTCCAGCAGTCACCAAGCCCACCCTCCCCCCAACCCGGATTTCCTTGCTGGAGTGGCCCCGCCTCCCTGGGTGGCTGTAGAGGGGCCCCAGAGACAGGGCCAGGCCAGCAGCACCCACCATGGCAGTAACCAGACCCATTTTTGTTTTTGTTTTTGTTTTTACACAACTCTCCCCTCTCTTCATGTTGCTTCCTTTCCTTCCGCTCTCTCCTCTCTCCTTGTTCTCTCCCCTCTTTCCTCCTGCCCTTGGCCTCTCTGCACTTCTTACATGTTTATGTGTCTCCTGGCCTCTGGCACTCCCTCTCCTCCTCCCTGCCATACTCTCTCCCTTGCTTTTTCCTTTTTGCCTCCCCCTTCCTTCCCATTTCTGTCTGTCTCCTCCCATCTCTGTGTCTGTCTGTCTGTATTCACTCTGTGCCCCTCTCGTGGGCTCCTCCTGTGTGTTCCTGTTTCTGTATAACCGTCCATTTGTCCATGTCTCTGTCTCCCCCCCCCCTCCTCTCCTTCCCTTCCCCTGTCTTTTCTTTCTGTCTCCCAATCCCCTGCCCCACTCCCTTCTTTGTTTCTCTGTCTTTCGCTCTTTTCCCTGTTTCCCTTCCCTCCATCTCTCTCTCTCTCTGACCCTCTATGTCTGTCTGTCTGTCTGTCTCTGCCCCTTCCTCTGCTGCTTGCCAGTCATTGCTTATTCCCGGGAAAAGTGCGAGTAGATTCGGACGCCGGGGCAGTGCCATAGGCATAGGAACCGTGGAAGAGGTTGTCGCCCGTGGGGCCAGCGGCTCTGGAGGCTGCCTGCACGCGCTGCTCTCTGCTCGCTCTCAGGACGAAGGCCATATTGGGGATGATGCCCTCTTCCCCTGGGACAGGGCCAAGGGCATGCAGGTCGGAGTGCTCGCAGCTCTGATGCACCCAGCACCTGCTTTGGGGCCTGGTACCTGTGCCAGAGCCAGTGCCCCCGCCAGAGCTCCTGGCCCTGTCTTGGCCCCTGGGTTCCTGTCCAGTCCCTGCCAGGATCTGAATACTCAAAAGACTCTTCTGCCCAGTTGCACGTTCCCCCAATTACGGCAGTTTCTTGCATGAGGTTCATCCC
>NW_005871176.1:1883346-1887709 GCF_000147115.1 Myotis lucifugus | reverse complement strand
CAGCCTGCAGGGTGATCTCGCGGGGGGGGAGGCGGGGGGCGCTCTCTGTGCAGTGGGAGGGCTTTCTCTGGAGATGGACGTTTTCTCCTGTTCTTTCTTGCTCGTTGCCTCTGCTTCAGGGCCTGGAGCAGCAGGGCTCAGGGTGGCATGTGGGGGGCACCAGGGCTCCCAGGGCAGGTGGGCACTGAGTTGGGGGCTCTCCTCGCAGTCACTGATTGTCCCTGGGAAGAGCCCCACGCGGAAGAAGTCAGGTCCGTTCGGCTCACGCCGCAGCAGCGCCATCGGCATCGAGAACATACAGGAGGTGCAGGAGAAAAGGTGGGTGGAGCGGGGCGGCCGGGACGGGCCTGTCTCCTCTGACCCCCATTCGGCGGTAAAGCAGAGCAGGCAGGAGGGAGTGCCTACCCTCTGCCCCTCTGTCCCTCCCTGGTGACAGCTGTACACTCAAGTTCCTGCTGTGTGCCAGGCACCACGCCAGCTCGTCGCCTAAAATGCTTTCATCTGCTCAGCAGTTCTGCTGGCTCCTTGTGGTCCCACCTTGCACACCAGGATGCTGTAGGTCAGCGGGCTCGGGGCTTGCCCAGCTCACACAGCCAGTGGGGGGCAGAGCTGGGATTTTCGGCTAGTCTGTGGGGGTCTGTGAATACATCTGTGTGGGCGGCGGTGGGCAGCAGGCCGTGTTCACAGCATGGCAGCTCCTGGGAAGCTGAGGATAGTTCTTGGGTGTGAATCCCATCTTTACCACAAGGGGGCTGTGTGACCTTGGGGAAGTCACTGCACTTCTCTGAGCCTCACTGTCCCAGTCTGAAAAAAACGAGGATAAGAACACAACCAACATCATGGGGCTGGCGCGGGGGGTGGCGCTGTGCATGCGAAGCAGGGTGGTGGGCACACGGAGGCTCAGGAATGGTGCTGGCACAGTCCTCATGGCCGCGAGAGCCCAGAATCCTGCAAATCCTGGGTTCGTCTTGGCTTTGGCATGTTCTAGCTGTGATCCTGGGCAGGTTCCCGCCCATCTCTGGGCTCCAGCTTCCTGATCCAAAAGGGACAATGACAGCTGCTCCCATGGGAGGAGGACTCGGGGGTGTCCTGTCCTATGAAGGTGCTCCGGGTACCTGCCCAGGCCTGGCCAGTTAGCCGCAAGGACTGCTCTGGGTTTGGCCCCTGAGGGTACAGGGTGTGGAGATGAGGCAGGAGGTGCCCATGACCTCTTCTCACCACCTGGGCCTCATTCTACCCTGATGCCAGGCCTGGTGCTGAATCCCCCCGCTGCCCCCGTGTGCCCCGCAGGGAGAGCCCCCCGGCTGGCCAGAAGACCCCAGACAGCGGGCACGCCTCACAGGAGCCGAAGTCAGAGAACTCCTCCACTCAGAGCTCCCCAGAGATGCCAACGACCAAGAACAGGTAGGTTGGGGCTCAGGGCTCACCGGGCCGGGGCTTGGGAGTGCTGGGCTCATTTTTTCCATCCCCGCCTGGGCCGGGGGATGCCAGGAGCATTGGCACTGCCACACCAGGGTGCTGGGGAGGCCTGGGCACTCTCTCCGGTCCTCCTCTGACACCCACCCACCGCCGCTCTGCAATACATTGGTGGCCTGGGCATGCACGGAGTGACAACCAGTGTAACATAACCTGGTAAGCTATTTCCAGGGAGGTATGGTCAGAGGAAACAAAGCAGGGGATGCGATGAAGAATGACTTGGGGGGGGGGGATCAGATGGGTGCTCAAGCAAGACATTGACAAAGGGTGAGGGAAGAGGGTTCCAGGTGAGAAGCACAGCCAGTGCAAAGGCCCTGAGGTGTGCTTGAAGGATGGAAGAAGGGCAGTGCATTGAGCCGAGTGACTGAGGGGCCAGGCCCACGTGAAGGGGTGGGGCAAGGGCAGGAATGGAAGCAGGGAGGCCGGCAAGCAGGCTGCTCCTCCATTCAGCTCTTGTTGGCCGAGCTCTTCTTTGCTGACTCTGACTCAGCCCAGATGAAAAGTCAGGCAGGTGAACAGAGAAGCAGGAAGGGGTGGCAGGGATGGTGAGAGACAAGGTGTGCCGGACCCAGAGTGGGGAGGGCCACCCTACCATGCGAGGAGGAATCAGGGAGGGCCTCCCTGAGGAGGAGGCCCTTGCTGATTTTTGAAAGATTAATTAGCTTTGGGGGATTTGAGGGGAAGAGTGAGGCTCCCATCAGGAAACACAAAGGCCTGAGCATGGAACAAAATTGTGGGAGGGCTGAGGGCAGACTGTGGAGTTGGAAGCTGGGTCCCGTCTGTTCTCCCACCTGTGGCGGGGTGACTTTGGACTGTGTGCCTACCCTCTCTGTGCCTTGGTGTCTCCTCATCTGTAAGATGGGTCCAATAACGATAGCAGTGGGACAATTCGGGTAAAAACACGTGGAACAGTGCCTGGCACAGAGCAAATGTGCACTACATGATAATATTATCAACAGCTATTATCAGGCACCCAGTCAAGGAAATGAGACTTCATCTGGGGCAGTGGGAGCCCTGAGCGGGTTTTGAGCAGGGGAGGGACCGACCAGATCTGCATATTAAGAAGGACAGCGGCAGGAGGAGGCTCAGAGGCCTGGGGAGCTATAAAGCAACCACAAAGGCGCTGGGCGGGCTGTAGGCAGGCCTCCCTGGGCCCGGAGGGCAGAGGACCGGGGCCTTGGCCCAGGAGGGGCCCCGAGTGGGTGCTGGCTGATGGGGTGCGGTCTGTGGCAGAGCGGAGACAGCAGCCCAGAGAGCAGAAGCGCTGAAGGACTTCTCCTGCTCCTCGTCCAGTGCCAGCAGCTTCGCCAGCGTAGTGGAGGAGACGGAGGGTGTGGACGGGGACGACACAGGCCTGGTGAGAGGCCCAGGGAGTGGGGTGCTCCACAGCGGCCTGCAGTGGGGGCTCTTCGGTAGAAGCATGAGCCTGGGCATAGCTGAGATGCGATCAGGGGGCCCAGCCAGAAGGAATAATGCAGACTAACCCTCCCCTACTCTGACCTTCCGTGCTCCCCAGCGTGGGGGGAGGGGGCCCACTCCTGCACCCAGAGCCCAATCTCTGAGACCTTTGAAGACCCCCGTCCCCTCCTCAGCCTCATCTCTTACCACGCTAGCCGTTCTGCACTCAGCAGTCCCCCAAACATGCGAGGCTTACTCCACCCCTGGGCCTTTGCATGAGCCATTTTCTCTGGAGCACACCACTGCCTCCTCCTTCCTCCTCGTCTGGCTGAGTCCTGCTCACCCTTCTCAGCTCAGCCTCACATCGCCTCCTGTTGGAAGCCTTCCCTGATGTTCTGGTCCCTCTTTGTGCCTCACAGACCCTGGGCTTGGCCCTTAGCCCCCATTTGTCACTCTTCATTCAACACACCTGCACTGGGCCCCTGTTCCTTGCCGGGTCCTGTTCCAGGTGCTTCAGGTACAGCAAGGAGCGGTGCAGACCGGCCCTGCCTGATGGGCCAGGTCTGGGATGATGGTCATGGTCTCTTCCCAGCTGTCTCCCCTCTTAGACTTCAGTCTCCGAGGGCGGGGACCCGGCCCCATGCCTCTCGGGGGCTTGGCCCACGAGAACGTCAGCGAATGATTGTTGAATGAATGAATGGGCGTGTGCGGTGTGCGCCTGTTCCCACTCTGTCCTCCTGTGGCCTCCCTGGAGCAGATGGTGGGCTCTGTCCTCTTTGCAGGGAGGCAAAGGTGGCCTAGAGGGGAGGGGAGCCAAGCCAGTGCCAGGGCCCAGGGCTAACCCCCCTCTTACTCTCCTCCCTGCGTCCCCAGGAGAGCATGTCGTCCTCAGGGACTCCGCACAAGCGGGACTCCTTCATCTATAGCACGTGGCTGGAGGACAGCGTCAGCACCACGAGTGGGGGCAGCTCCCCAGGTACCAGGCTGGAGCGGCTTCCCCGCCAAGTAGGGCCATTCTTATGGCCGGAGGGGTCAGGGCTGGGCACTGAGGGTGGAGACCACTTCTCATCCCCGGGGTGGTGGGCGTGTCACGGAGGGGTCATCATTGAGCCTAAGGTAATTGGGTGGCTTGGAGGGCTGCTGGCTGCTGGAAGAGTCTTGGAGCATGATGGGGGACAAAAGAAGGGAGTGAGGGTGGGGTTCCCTGGGGGAGGGACTTGGCGGGGTTGGGGAACACCAACCAGTGCCGACCACCCATCCATACCCGTCTCCCTGGTGCCTCCCCGCGGCCAGTGAGGTGGCTCCCTCCTGCCCCCCTCTCCAGGCCCCTCGCGGTCACCCCATCCAGACGCCGGCAAGTCGGGGGACCCTGCATGTCCGGAGATCAAGATCCAGCTGGAAGCGGCTGAGCAGCACACGTCCCAGCTGGTGCGTGCAGTCCTGGGGGGAATCAGGGATGGGGACCGGACTGAGAGGTCCCCCTAGGCCG
>NW_005871176.1:1849492-1883188 GCF_000147115.1 Myotis lucifugus | reverse complement strand
CTCTGCCTGTCAGAGTGTTACCTGGCTCCCCTCGGAGGTGACTGAGCAGGTCAGACCAGCCCTCAGCTCTCGTTTGGTGGCGTGGGGGTGAGGTGGGGGGGGAGTGGCGAGGAAGTGGGCCAATGTCTCCCTGTCCCTCTGTCCTCTCTCTCGGCTGAGAGCTTTGTGTCTGGGTTCGAATCCTCTGCCGCTCAGATACTGAGTGACTTGGGCAGGTCATTGGCCCCTCTCTGGGCCTCACTTTCCTTATCTGTGCAATGGGGCTAACAAATGCTTCCTCACTCCTGCCCACGAGCTACTGGGAGGATTTGATGGGAGCCTGAAAGGGACTTGGTAGCTGCTGGGAGGGGTGGGTCTGGGGGCTCCCAGTAGGGTGGGAAGACACAGAGCCTGGAGCTCCGAGGGCGGCCTGTCTCCCTGCTCCATGGTGTCTCCATCTCCCTTTACCCTACAGATGAGGTCGAAGAAACACAAGGTGAAGATGCTGTGTCAAATCCAGGCAGATAGGACCTCTGCCCCCAAGGCCACCACCAGCCTGTGTGCTGCCCTCTGTCTCCCCAACCCTCCCCTGGGCCCACCATCTGGGCTGTCTCTGCAGGGTGGAGCCATCCAGACCTGGGAGCGGGGAAGCTGCCGGCGTCATCCTCACCCCCCGGGCTGGGGCCAGGCTGGACAGGGAGTGGTCAGTTGTAGCAAGACTCCAGGCCTGGCTCGCCCTGGCCTGGGCCCTCCATCACACCTTGGTGCCCCTCTCGACTCAGGGGGGGCAAGATGAGAGGGGGGACCGAGATCTCTCAGTGCGTACAGAGCCTCCAGGCAGCGGGGGGTGAGATGTGATGGAGGGAGCCCCAGGTTGGGAATCCTGCGTCCTGAGTCCTGGCTTCTAATTTGGGTTCTGCTGTGCGGCTCTGGGCTGTCTCTGGGCACCTCTGCTCCCAATGGACAAGATCACTTCAGAGGTCACTGAAGACTGCGATTCCATGCACCTGCCCAGAATGGGGGACCGGCCTCCCAGGGGCCTCCCATCACCCTGTCCTGCTTCCTGGGGCTCTGGGGCCCCCAGTGGGCTGAGGGGCAGGGAGCTGGTGATGCCTGTTGCCCCTCCTGGACCCCCAAGCTCTACCACAGACCTGCCGATGCCCCGTCCACTGCCTCCGCGTGACAGACAAGCGGCCCCCTTGGAGGAGGGAACCCACCTGGGTCCTCAGCCGGCACCCAGCTCCACCTCTGCCACCCCATGTTCTGGGCGCCCCAGGCTGAGTGGGCTTGGCTGGCCTGGAGTTACAGGTCTCGCCTTTGCGACCCCCCATTCCCATGGAGGGGGCCGCCCGGCATAGCTGCTGTGAGTCCACATCTTGTGTGTGTCTGTCCACACTTTTTAGGCGCCAACGTCAAAGGCCAGCCTTCCCGCCCCAACACCCATCCGGGAAGCCCCCGTGGCTGTGTGTATGTTGGTAACAGTTGTACAAAATAAATTCTATTTATCGCTATTGTACCCCGAGATGGACCTGGCTTTGCGTGAACCCTGCTCAGATCTACCCCAGGTCTGACTGGTACTAAGATAAAGGGGAGGCCTGTCCCCCAACCCTCCCCCCTCCCCCATCAGAGCCGCTGGGTCCAGGGCACCTCCGAGGCCAAGCAAAGGCTCTAACCACCAGCCGTGGCTTCCTCCCCATGGCGCTGCGCTTCCCTCCGCCCTGCCCCCTTCTCCACGGGAGAACGCAGCTTTGAATTGGACCGACCCAGGTTAGTCCTGGCATCATCTACTCGCTGGGCGGCACTGGGAATTTCTAGCTTCTCTGAGCTGCAGGGTCCACTTTTGTTTAAGGGGAGCAACAGTACCTCTCCCAAGAGGACACAGTGGGCGCTCAACGATCAACTTACTTCCCCTCCTCATGCTCCTTGAAGCCCAAGCATTTCCCCTTTGCGGCCACCAGGGGGCGCCCAGGGATCGCTTACTGGGACCCTTGGGGCTGAGTCCCTCCAACTTGGGAGGAGCTCACAGTGCAGGGCCGTCACAGTAAAGGGTGATGAGTGAGGGGTGTGTGAGATCAGGGGGCCGGCCTCAGGGGGCCCAGCCTCGGTGAGGGAGCCGCGGGGAAGACCGGAGCAGTGGTGCCTGAGCCCTGGGGAGGCTTAGGAAAGTGCCCCTGAGGGAGGGAGACAGGGCTTGGAGTGGGAAGGTGGTCAACGGTTCTGATGACGGGATGTAAAGACCGAGGGGACAGGGAGGTGGATGGAGAAGAGCCACACGGGCTTGAATGCCAGACCAAGGAACAGGGCTTGGTGCTGAGGGCAACAGGGAGGCTTGGAGGACTGAAAACGGGAACTGAGGGCTGCTGGCGGAGACGGGCTGAGCATGCCAGGGCAGGGAGGGGAGGATCGAGGAGGCTGCTGGGGACAGAGGGACCCTGGAAGGCATTAGGAGGTGTGAGCATCTGATGAAGGGCCTGCTGGGATGTGGGGCTGAGGGGGAGGTGAGGAGGCTCTCGAGGGTCGGCCTGGGTATTGGGTGAAGGGGGCGGATTTCTGAGATAGGGGCACGGAGGAAGGGCAGGGGGAGTGAGTTGGAGAAGATTGGGCTTGGGGGTAGGCACAGGATTGGGCTCCAGTGGGATCAGATGTGCCCTGGTCTTCCTGACAGCCTTCCAGCCCCTCCTCCCCCACCAGCCCCCACACCCTCCCCAGGACGATGCTGAGTGCACCCCAGGGGCTGCCATGCTTTTCCTGACGGGGACCCCCTCTGACCCTCAGATGTCTGGGGCCACCCAGGGGCTGTGACTCACACCCAACCCACAGTCCCACCCACTGGAGTTTGGCTCTGGGCTGGCCTGGGCTCAGTGGATCCCCCCCCAACCCTAACCCTGCTCAGCCTCACCCCTGCTCTCTAACCTCACACCCCTTCCCAGGTCCTGGCTCTTCAGAACTCTGTCTCAATCCCTCACCTGTTTCCTCCCATCTCACCCCAAAGGGTCAGCAGCCACAGTTCAGCACCAAGGTCAAGAGCTTGGCTCAGGTCATTCTAGCTGTTCCTTTGGGTCTTTGGGCCTCAGTTTCCTCATCTGTACAGTGGGGATGCGAACAGTCCTGACCTTGGTACCCTGACGTGAGGGTTCAGTGAGGTGATACTTCATGAATTTCTTGGTTCAGCCCTGGCCCATGGTGGACTCCAAAAATAGTGTGTGTGGTGGTGATGAGCCATGAAGGAGGACCACATCCTTAACCCACATCAGAGGGCGCAGGGTCACTGCTCAGCGTGGAGGATGGAGTACCTGGGGCCGGCCGGGCACAGACGTCCGACCTGAGGCTTTGGGGCTGGACGATTGTCAGTGCTTCCCTGAGCCTCAGCTTCCTGCTTTTCTGGGGGGTTGGTGATCCTTTTATAAAAGAGCTCGGGCACCCACTTGTATCCTTTACGAGGTGCCCCACCCCATGGCTCTGACCCACAGCTGAGCCAGAGCGCTGGGGTCTGTTGTGCAGACGCAGGGGCAGCGTGGAGAGCAGAGCCTGCCTCTGCCCTGGGTTGTGCCAGTCCCGTCTGCAGCCTCTGGTTCCGCCGGGCCCCCACCCCGCCCACCCCTCCTCTGGGCTCCAAGGTGGGGCTGGGGGAGGCTGAGGACAGGCCTGGCCTCTGGGATCAAAGTGTCCAGGGCTGTTTCTCTTGCACCCGTGCCAGCTCCGTGCTCACCCTGGTTATGAGGTGGGGAGGGCGAGCCAGGACACTGTCCGAGGCTGGAATTAGGCTTGGGCGGGGGGCACCGGGTTCCGGGAAGTGCTGGACTCTGCTTAGAAATAGCTCTGGTGGTGGAAACGGCAGCCAGAGGTTTCTCCTGACGCAGGAGGCAAGAGGCCTCCCGCGGAGGGACCTGGGTGCCTGGCAAACCTGGCACCCCCGTCTCTGCCTTAGAGCTGGAGCCTGTCTCTCCAGGTCTCAGTGCCCTCACCTGTGAAATGGGAGCGAAGCCCTACCTCACACTGTGAGGAGGCTGGCCTGGCCTCTGGAGCACATGGCATAGAACCCACGCCCAACAGGTTCTGGTAGGGGCCTCTCTGTGTCGTCCCTGGACATCCGTGGCCAGCCCCGGGGCCACGTTACCAAAGAGAGGCCACCGGCGCAGGCCCGCCCAGGGGACTGGGACCGGGATGTTCTCTGCTGCTCAGGCCACAGGGGTGCTTAACCAGGGACCCTGGAATGTGGAGGTCCCTCCCTGCACCCGCCCTGCCGAGGGGACAGCCAGGGATGGAGCCTCCTGAAATAACCAGATCTGGTTAGCCAGGCTAATTTTAAAAGCCACTCTGGCTGCCCATGGGCCCTTCCGGGACGCCATGAATGTCCTTGTGTTTGTTCCTGGGAGGCATGGCAAGGGGAGGACGGCAGGGGCTGGGGCGGACGCCCACCCCTGACCGCCAGTCAGGAGACCCCCAGCTGCCTCCCAGGGGCTGCCCAGCCTTGGCCCCAGTCCACGCAGAGCAAACCCTGGTGGGCCCCTGAGGCCCTCGGACACTCACTGTCCCGACTCTCCCCCATCCCAGTCCGCTCACTCTCCGGGGCCCTTTATCTCTGTGCCTCTGCCTCTCGGTCTCTGACGCTCTCAGCCCCTCTCTGCGGCAGCCTCCGTCTCCTCTCTCTGGGCCTGTCATGCAGGAGGCCGGGCAGCATTCCTGACGGGCCGTAGGCTGGATTGTGCACGCCAGGTAGGGGCAGGTGGGGAGCTAGGGCCGCAGGGGGAGGGCGGCGGTGCTGGGGGCCAGCAGGAGCGACGACGGAGCAGGCAGAGGCCGTGTCCAGGCACGGCCTGGGCCATCTGGTCAGGCCAGGTGACAGCAGGAGGAATGAGCTCTGGGGGAGGGTGGCCAGATTTAGCAAGTAGAAACACACGGAGCCCAGTTCAGGTTGAGTTTCAGATAAACAAGGAATAATTTTTAGTTTAAGTATACCTCATGTAATATTTGGGACATACTTAAATAAAAATTATTCCTTGTTTATCTGGACTTCAGGTTTAACTGGCCATCCTGTGTTTGATCTGGCAACGCCGGCCGGGCGGCTCTGGAGGGACGGGGAGGTGTGTCAGGAACGGCAGGTTTGAGAGCTTCGGCCTCAGCCTGGTGGCCATGTCACAGCCATGCCCCCCGGAATCAGTCTGTGGGGGAGGCAGCTCCTGTCCACAGGGAGCTTTCCGTTTTCTGAGGATGGGGACGGTCCCCCGGAGCGTGGACGGCACATGAGACGCCAGTCACCTCGGTGGGACCATAGGCATCAGCAGGGAGGATCCGTGTGTGTGCTCTGCTGAGCCCCAGTGCCTAACCAGGGTCTGGCCCATAATAGAGGCTTCATAAATATTTGTTCAATGAAGAACCTTCCCCACCTGCGGCGGTGAGGGGGCACCTGGCCAGCAGGGGGCCCCAGCACTCTACCTCCCAAGGTCCTTGGAACCCAGGGGCTCCCCAAAGTGAGCTGCAGAGGGGGAGGGGAGGAAGAGAGGAGGCCAGCTTTTCCTCTCCCTCCCCTTCCCTGGACCCAGTGCCAACCCGGAGTTCTGCCTGGGCAAGGGTGCAGGGGTTGGGGACTAGGGCAGGGTGACCTCAGGCTCTGACACAGGGAGGCTGGTTGGGACTAAGGTGGGGGGCAGGCCAAAGACATGCTCTCAGCACTCCTTGGGGGGCACTTGGACAGTATGGGGACCCCCAAGTCTGGCAGGTCCCACTTCCTCTCGGAGCTTCAGCCCTATCCTTCCTCTTGAAGGGAGGTTCGCTCCTTCCAGGTGCCTATAGCTTCTAGGCCAGTGGTTCTCAACCTTCTGGCCCTTTAAATACAGTTCCTCATGTTGTGACCCAACCATAAAATTATTTTCGTTGCTACTTCATAACTGTAATGTTGCTACTGTTATGAATCGTCATGTAAATATCTGATATGCAGGATGGTCTTAGGCGACCCCTGTGAAAGGGTCGTTCGACCGCCAAAGGGGTCGCGACCCACAGGTTGAGAACCGCTGTTCTAGACGCTGTGATAACTCATCCAGGGACAAGCAAGAGGTGGGGAAGAGCGCGGAGGGACCCTCAGGAGGCAGGGCTCGGTCCTGGCCCCCGTCTAACCTGCAGTGTGAGCCGGAGCGCGTCCCCTTCTGCTCGGGCCTCGGTTTCCCCAGATGTACAGCAAGCAGCAGGGCCGGACTTCCTGCCATGCCCTGGTCGGGCCTCTCTGTGTCATCCCGTTAGTAACAGTTTAGCGCTAAGCCTGTAATCACATCTGCCCTGGGAAGAACTAACACAGCGTTTCTTTAAATTGGGCTCTAATTGCGGCTTTTAGTGGAGTCAGATGCGCCCCCTCCCCCAGCTGGTCTGAATCAGCCAGGCTATCCCGGCCTGCCCGCCAGGCCCAGGCATCCCCTGGGGTTGTTCTGGCTCCCACTGATCGGCCAGGGACTGATGTCCTTGAGGACCTACTGTACGCCATGCCCTACACAGGACAGGGGACTCTAGGTCATCTCACCACGGTTCTGGGAGGCAGGGGTACCGGGGCCACTTTTCAGAAGGGGAAACCGAGGCACAGAGAAGTGAAGTCTCTTGCCGAAGGCCGCTCAGCAAGGAAGTGGCAGAGGGGGAGGGGTGGGGCAGCCCTTGTCCAGCGTGGAGTCCCGGGCCCAGCCCATTGTACAGATGGAGAAACTGAGGGGCTTGGACCCAGACTTGGAGCCAGATCTGTTTGACTCTCAGGGCTTTGTTCTCTGCCTGAGGCTAAGGAGATGTGTCGTCCCCCCGCACCCCCCATCAGGCGAACCTCCCTGCTAAGAGGCTCTGAGGGGGGCTTAGGATCACCTGAGCCCCCAGTCCCAGCCCTCTCCATCCACATGTGGCCGAAGCCATTCGGCTCCTTTCCCACTGGTGGCGACTGGATGGGGTTGGGGGGAGGGGGGTGTCGGTGGAGGAGGCCAGAGGCAGCTCCCCTCCTCGGGTGGGGCGAGGGGTTGGGTGGGGGGTTGTGGGGGGGGGCTGTGGTTTGTTCTGTTTGTTCTGGAGATCCCAGCCGCTTCCCTGAGGAGACAGCTAGTGGTTCCCAGGCCACAGTCCCTCGGGCGGAGCCAGACCGCGGCTGGCCAGCCCGGGAGCACTGCCCGCCAGCCCTGCCCTGGCGCTGGGTGGTCTGGGCAGGGGCCAGGGGGGCTCGATGTTGGCCGAGGGGCAGGAGCCACAACTGGAGTCAGGCTGGAGGCTGCCCTGCCAGGGACCTAGAGGGGTCTTGAAGGTGGGGGATGGGTGGCACAGGGGTGGAGGCAGGCGTGGGACAAACGCCCCCTGGGGGAGACCTGGAGGGGAAACTCCAGGCCCCAGTTCCACCTGGAGGCCTGAAGAGAACACCCACCCACCCCCACCCCCAGGATTGTCACTGGTGGATTGTTTCACTTCGACCACTGAGTTGGTTCAGGCAGGATCCCACTTAGAGGCTGGAGGCGAGGGCAGGAAGACCCAGACCCAGCCCTGCCCCCTCTGGCCTCAGTTTCTCCATCTGTACAATGGGCTGGCCCGGGACTCCACGCTGGACAGGGCTGCCCCAGCCGGACAGGCTGTAGTTGGGGTTGGGCAGCCCACGGTGGCCCACATGGTTCCCAACTTCATTCTCAGGGGGCTCCTCCTTGCCCTCCAGCCTTGTAGCCCCCCCCCCATGCCTCAGACAAAGCCCCCTTTGCTCTCCCTTTGAGCACCTGCTGCCGTGGAAAGAGCTCCTATGGCTTTTGGAGTCTGACAGGCTCCAGCGAAATCCTGGCCCTCGGCTCTCTGTGAACTTGGGCACGTCACAGGCTCTCTGCGCCTCCAACACCCCCGTGGCCCTCGCCTTTCTGTCTGCAGCCTGGCTTCCTCCCGACCACCCGCAGCACGTCCACCTCGCAGTCCCCCCGGCACCTCCAAGCTACCGTCCTCCGAACCAGCAGCCACTGATGTCACTTTCACCCCCCCCCCCGCCCCCCCGAGGGGCTCAGGCCAAAAACCTAGGGGCATCCCTGATTCTGCTGCCCATGTTCAGCCCCTCAGCCAGCCCTGCTGGGTTCAACTCCCAGGCATGTCTGGATCCAGCTCTTTCCCGCCACCAGGGCACTGAGCTGTTCCAACCCGCCGCCACCTCCACTCGGGCACAGAGAGGCCTCCGGCATCTGTTCCTGGCCCGAGGGTCGCCCTCCGCATGGCAGCCAGCGATCTTCCCAAAGCATAAAGCCGATCATGCTCTCCCTGCGCCTCACCTGCCAGGGCTTCCTTGGCGACAGGAGATGCCCGCCCCTCCCACCTCATCCCACCCACTGCCCCCCCTCCCCCCCTTCTCTGGGCTCCAGACACATCGCCTGACATATTAAGTCATTTCCACCGCGGGGCACGTGCTTCATTCCTGCTTAGAACAATCTTCCCTCCAGCTCTTTGCAAGGCCACCATCTTACCGACTGGTCTCAACTCAGATGTCACCTCCTCGGACAGGTCTCCCCTGACCACCAGCTACAGTAGCGCCCTGGTCACTCTTGGTTTTCTCATCTGTAATGGGGCCGGTCTTGTGAAGAGGGTGGACAGACAGTCGGGAAGGGGGCTGAAGTGCCGGCCGGCGTGGGGCAGGGGCTGGGTCCCGGTGAGTCCTCCCTTCTCATCAGCACGGCTGACCCTGAGTTGGCTGGACCCAGGAGAATCCTTTGCTGGGGGTGGACGCTGGGCTCCTCTGCCCACTTGACTGTGTGACTTCACTTTGGGGTCTGGCTCCCTCTGGGCTGTCCTCCTCCTCTGGCCTGCAGACGCCCACTAGCCTGAGCTTTGTCTGGGGCCGTGGAAGGAGGCCCGTGGCCCAGCAGAGCCCTCAGGAGCGGAGGGCTCAGGGCTGACGAAGGGCCCATCCCCCCTGAGCCAGGCTGCCAGGGTGCGTGTGGGGACAGCGCCTGCTCCTGCCCCGAGCGGCTGGGGCTGCTGCTCCTATCTTGGCTCTGGGAGTGAGGGGTGCATGATTACGGCTCAGACCCCTCCGGATCCTGCCCCAGGGCCCTCCTTGACCCTGACCCAGCCGACTGGCCTCCGGGCACAGACTCACTGCAGCCATTGCTCCCAACCAGGTGTCCTGAGTGGGCCAGAGGCTGGTGACAGGGCCCTCGGCCAGAGTGTGCCAGCCCAGGCCGACCCCCAGGCCCTGGAGCCAGCCTGCCCTGGCGTGGGCAGGTGGAGGCCACTGGGCGTTCCCACCAGGACGAGGCACTGGCCCAGGATAACAGGATCTCCGCCACTGACGCCAGCCCAGCCCAGCCACCCTGAACCTTTGCAGTTACATTCCTGACTCCTCCTTTCTGCTCCTCACCCTGTGCAGCGCCAAAGGACACAAAGGCAGGATTAAATCCGCTCCCTGGAGCCGCAGGGTTTGGCTTCGAGTCCTGCCTCCCTCTTGTTAGCGGGGTGACTTCACCTAAGCTACCGAATTTCTCTCGGCCTCTGCTTCTTTACCAGGAAAATGGGGAGAGTGGGACCCCTGCCCCATGGTTAGGAAGGGGCGTGGGAAGCTTGGGTGGGCAGCTCGTCTCTTCTCAGCTTCTCTCGTCCTCAGGGCACCTTCCCGCTCACATGCTCCCCAAACGGCACAGAGCATCCTCATCGTGTTTTATTTTTTAAATATATTTTTTATTGATCTTTTTACAGAGAGGAAGGGAGAGGGAGAGTTAGAAACATCTATCAGCTGCCTCCTGCACACCCTGCACTGGGGATGTGCCCGCAACCAAGGTACCTGCCCTTGACCGGAATCGAACCCGGGACCCTTCAGTTCGAAAGCCGACGCTCTATCCACTGAGCCAAACCAGCCAGGGCTTCATCGTGTTTTAAAACATGGGGAACTTCCACACAGGATTGGATTTGGGGCTTTTTGAAAAGTTGGAGGGGTGGCCAGCTCTGCCCCCCATTTCTGCAGGGCAGTGGTCAGCGGACGGAGCGATGGCTGCTCTCAGGTGTGTGCTCTGCTGATGGCCACAGGCCCCTTACAGGGGTTGGGAGGACAGATGAGTGAAGGGCTGTGAGGCCCTAGGAGTAGCGTGTGGCCCTCGGGAACCCACAGAGATCCTCACAGTCAGTGTCCCCATCGCCTCGGTGATTCTAAGCCTCGCTTCTGGGGGTGGGGGCGGGGGCAGGAGGGAGCCGTGGCACTGGCCGATGACGGGCCCCAGCCAGGCCTGCCCGTGGTTGGCTGGGGGGCACCATCCTGATGTGCCGAGGTTTGGGCACAGGTGGCTGAGGAACCAGAAAAGGGCCTGGTGCTGGCGCTGATCAAGGCAGCATCGCAAGGAGGCCGTAGGAAGCCACACAGGAACTTGGGAGCCCAAATCCTCTTCTGGGAACTTAATTCCCATCCCCCACCGGCCGGCTAGGTCTCGGTGGGAGGTCCTGGTAAGCCACGGGGAAGGAATAATTATAAACTCCCAGGCTCTCCCTGCCCCATGGCTGATGGGCTGGGGTTGTTTTCCTTGGAGAGATTAGCATCCCAGAGGCAAAGCGGGGGGGACGTGGCCTGGGAGTCAGGCAGACCCGGGTTCAGCTTGCCGCAACTCTCCCATCTGTAAAATGGGAATAATGCCCACCTCACAGGACGGGGTGGGGGTGTGTGTGGAAACGTGTCCGCGTGGTGGCCACATCACAGTCGCAGCTCAGGTGTTCAATGGGTGGGTGCGTGGGAGGTGTCCCACTCCCTCCTGCCCTCAGTCTCAGCAGTTTGCAATGATCTGTCCGTTCACGTGATGTTCTAACTTCCTTCTCGACAAACAGGAGCTGGGACCCTCGTGTTTGGGGGGCTTGTTCAGCCTCCCTATCTCCATGGCCCCAGCTGCCCCTGCCTGGTCTGTTTGAACAGCCTCCTTGCTGGCCTCCCAGCCTCTAGTTCCTCTTCTCGAAGCCGTCCTCGAAACGGCTGCCAGGATGATCTTTCAAGAAGGACGCTCACGTCCCAGTCCCAGCACCTTGCCTGGCTCCCCAGGGTCTTCATGATCAGCTTCCGGATTCCTGGAATGGCACTCGAGGGCCTCCTGCAGTGTGGCAAGCCTGGTGGGCAGCCACCTGCCAGCTCCGCCGACCACTGCCCTGCAGAAATGTGGGGCAGTGGCAGCCACACCTTCCAGTTTTTCAGAGAAGCCTGAAATCCAACCCTGTGTGAAAGTCCCCATGTTTTACAATACGGTGAGGCTCCTCTGTGCCGTCTGGGGAGCACGTGAGTGGGAAGGGGCCCTGAGGATGAGCGAAGCTGAGAAAGACGGCCTGCTGACCACCCCCTCCCCACGCTCTTTTCTTACCATAGAGCAGAAGCTCTTGCCCTAACCGGTTTGGCTCAGTGGATAGAGTGTCGGCCTGGGGACCGAAGGGTCCCAGGTTCAATTCTGGTCAAGGGCATGTACCTTGGTTGTGGGCACATCCCCAGTTGGGGGTGTGTAGGAGGCAGCTGATCCATGTTTCTAACTCTATCCCTCTCCCTTCCTCTCTAAAAAGAAATCAATAAAATATATTTTTTAAAAAATAGAGCAGAAGCTCTTAACTGGTTGGGGGGGCTATGGTTTTGCCAGCTAGAAATCTAGTGAGTAGATGCTGCTAAACATCCCTGGCCTCTACTCCTCTCAACAGAGAAGTATCCGGCCCCAAGTATCGATGGTGCCCAGGTTCCTGAGAACCTGCTCTAGAGTTGTTGGTGGCAGCCAGCTGCTCACCCAGCCCCCATTGCATCTAAGTGGGATCATATGATTAGTTCTCACCAATGGACTGTGTGTGTCACTCCCAGGAAGAAGTAGTTTAAAAAGATGTCTCCTCTATTGCATCCCCTCCATCAATGTGTTGGTCAGATAGAACTTGGGAGACAGACATTCTGGTTTAATAGAACATCAGGAACTAAGAGGAGGGAAGAGCCACAAGGTGGAAAGAGCCTGGGTCCCAGTCACCTGACCAAAGGCACCACCAGATGTTTACAACGGAAATAAACTCTTACTGTGTTAAGTTCTGGATTTATCTTTAATAGAAGACAGGGTTATCTGGATGAATAGAAAATAATTTGTCAGATCTTTATTCTTTTTTTAAAAAAAATTTATTTTAGAGAGAGAAGGGAGAGGGAGAGAAAGGCAGAGAAACATCAATGTGAGAGTGAAACATCGAGCAGCTTGCCCCCAGTTCATTGAAACAAGAAAATGGTGGAGCAGAGACTTGAAGCCTCATCTCTCTGACTCATGGCCTTTTTAACCCATCGGTGTACCCCTATTTTTATCCTCTAAGTATTTGAAGTTCCAGCACATGCCTGGGGGGCTTTCTCTCAGCCCTGCCAGGGGCAGGTTGGCAGGGCCAGGGTGGTAATTTTTCCGGAAGCAGATTTTAGCCAGTGAGGGGTGTACTTGGAGAATAAAGACCCCAGCTCCCTCGCCCCCGTGGTGGGATACTCTGAAGTGCATCTTCCACCCAGTCTCCTGCAGGCCGTGGTGGGATTGACTCCTAGTTGCTCATAATGGCAACTATGAAGATGGTATGAAGATAACACCTTAAAACACCACACTGTACAGCTCAAGATGACCTATCCCTTTGTCCTGGCAAGAAGTAGACATGTAGTTTAATTTAAAAAAAATGTTTTTATTGACTTCAGAGAGAGGGAGAGGGAGAAAGAGTGAGGAACATCAATGATGAGAGGGAATCATTGACTGGCTGCCTCCTGCACGCCCCCTACTGGGGATGGAGCCCACAACACAGGCATGTGCCCTGACCGAATCTAACCATGACGTCCTGGTTCATGGGTCAACACTGAGCCACACCGGCCGGGCGTGTAGTTTAATTTTTTATCTCAGCATCAGCTTGGCTGTATTTCTCTTTTTGCTAGGACTGCTAGGAAGCTCAGAGGGAAATCTGCTCAGTTGCATTTTTATTTCTGAAGGATCCCCCACTTCTGACATATGGTGTCTCAACTTTCTGAGTTCGTATTTAACTGGATGTGTGATGAGTCATTCATATTGGCCGCCTCAGAACCTGGTTGGTAGGAAGTTAGAAACGCATGGTAAACAAAGGGTGCCGTTAATTGCAGGAGTTTTGGAATCAAATGGACCTGGATTTAAATCCCAGCTCCACAGCTTGGAGGATCTCGGGCAATCATTTCACCTCCTGCACCTTGGTGTCCTCATCATTAACTGTAGACGATGGGGCCTACTTCCTAGAGAGGATTGTAAAGCATCAAGAATAAAGCTGGGCAGATGGTAAATGATCAACATTAATTGCCATTATTGTTATAAGGGCATTTATTCTAATGACGAGGGGAACAAACTCAGGGAATTCTTCACCCAGTCCCCAGGCTTGACAATCAGTAACGAAGAGATTACAGTCACCAAGCCAGGCTGAAGCTCTGTGAAGGCAGATAGATGTCAGTGTGGTTCACCATTTAGTACAGGGTCTACATACTCAACATCCGTGAATGAATGAATGAATGGGCAGCTACCATCAGCCTAGGTATGTAGCTCTGTTTGTGGGTGCCACGCAGCCAGGGTGTCTAAGGGCCCTTGAAGGCCTCCCTCCTGTGGTTTCGGGGCACACAGGCATTCTTCTTTAATCCTCACAGCAACCTAGGTGTGGGCTGTCTCCCATTTTCAGATAAGAGAATGGAGATGCAGAGACACAAAGCAACTTGTCCCAAGTCACCCAGGTGATGGGTGTTAAGCCCCCAGGCCAGGAGACCCCTCTTCCCCCCGCCCCCACCCCCACCCCCACCCTCAGGCCTAAGTTCAGCTCTTCTGAGAGAAATGAGTATATTTCAGTGTCTTCCTCCCTGACCACAAAGACTCAGCTCTGTCCTCAGAAATATTTGGAAATTTTTATTTAAATGTCTTGTGTTCCCTTTTAACCAACACCAAAAAGAGAAAAAGTTTTTTGCCGTTCCAAACAGGAGAGTCACTTCAGAGAGGAGCTGGCGTGTGTGTGTGTGTGTGTGTGTGTGTGTGTGGAGCTGGGAAGTGTCTGCCCGCCAGGCTGTGTGTGTGTGTGTGTGTGTGTGTGTGTGTGTGTGTGGAGCTGGGAAGTGTCTGCCCGCCAGGCTGTGTGTGTGTGTGTGTGTGTGTGTGTGTGTGTGTGTGGAGCTGGGAAGTGTCTGCCCGCCAGGCTGCTCTTCCCAGCCCAGGCCACCTGGGGCGGGACAGCCGGTCCGAGGAGCTGGCTTCCTGGGAGCCCTGGGAGGCCTGGGATGAGTGAGTGAGCAAACCCCCATCCAGAAGAGAAGGCTTGGTCTCCCCTTCAGGTGGGGGCATGAGCATGGAGGGCCCTGGTAGGTTCCAGACAGAAGGGGAGGGGAGTGGGAGGGTCAGATCTGGAATGTTCCATGGACGCTCCAGAGCCTCCGGAGCTGGAGAAATATGTTTGCTAGAAAAATAAGATGCTTTGAGGATTTCTGCAGTCTGTGTTCTCTGCCTGCCCAAGAGAAACCTGGCCTGTTGGCCAAAGGGGCCGCGGGGTGGGGGTGGGGGTGGGGGTGGGGGTGGAGGCAGGCGGCTGGGCACTGGTCTGGGCCCAGAGGAGGATCCGGAGGGGAGCGAGGCGGGCAGCGGACTTTGGTTTCCTGGGTCCCCTTCCTGGCAGCTGCAGAGGCTGTGGGTGCCCCACCTCCCTGCCCCTTGAGGTGTGGGCTGCAGGCGGTGTGCAGCGCTGGGAGAGGGAGGCTGGCCGTCTGTCATGGGCTAGTGGGTGCCCCGGCCCTGGGCCCTCAGAACAGGATGCCCAGGGGGAGCAGGGCCAGCAGGAGCACCAGGGGGCCTGGGGAGGGGCTGCCTGAGGAGCTGGCTGAGGCACAGTGGTCGCGGTTGGCACCGATGCAGGCCGCATATGCCATCACATGGGGGATGTAGTTCTGCTCATGGACGCCGTGCAGCAGGTGTGCCATGGGGCCCTTGGCGAAGACCGCCACGTCCTCCCCGCCGTGGGTCTCGTGGCGCAGGGGCACAGCGGACTGCGCCTGGTAGTTGTTGTGAGCTGTGGGCCAGAGGGAACACTTGTAGAGAGCCTACCCAGGGCCTGGCGCTGTGTAGCAGCGTCTCCGTGCCCCTCCCAGGCTGGCCGGAATGACCCATTTTACAGGAGGGAACACAGGCTGAGTGCGTGGAAGACAGGCCACAGGATTCCGGCCTGAGTCTGTTCTAACATAGAAGCCTGTACTCTCAACCCTCAGAAGAGAAAATCAGCTATCTGGATTAGAAGGGAAGAGTCAACCTAGGAGCGGCTCTTACCATTGGCCGCACATTAGACCCCCCCAGGGGCCTCTGGGGACATCAAAACAAATGCACATTCAACAATAGGGAATGGGATGAACACCCTGGAAAGGCTCATGTGTTGGAATATTATGCAGCCAGTAAAAATGACACTGGATAGCAAACACCTGTTTCTGCCAGGCTCTATGCTAAGCTCATCAGACCCCTTTAGTTTTTCAGGTGACCGTGGGAGGTAGGACCCGTTTATGGAGGAAACGGAAGCTGAGAGCTGAAGTTATGGGCCCACGGTCCCAGAGCTAGTGAGTGGCACGAGGGGATTCACCCTGAGACTATTCTGACTCAGTGCTGGCTATTCCGAGACCCCGGACCTTGACCACAAGCCTACGCTCTGTTGCCAGGCCCATCCCCGAGGGGTGCCCTGCCCCCTCCCAGCCCTGCGTCGTGGCAGTCTCACCGTAGTCCACCATGGAGACATTCTCTCGCTCACCGCCCACCACCTTGTAGCCGGGCCCGTTGCCGTACAGGATAGAAGTAAAGGGCTTCTTGTCCGTGTCGCTCAACATGGGGGCCAGACCTGCACAGGAAGACATGGGTCCGGGGGTCGTGTTGGAACACTGGGGGTACAGTCCCTTTGAAGGGCCCAGCCCACCTCCATGAAGCCACCTTCCAAACCCGATTTACTTCCCACCAACCATCCCTCAGTTTTCGCTGTGCCCACATCCCTCCCATCCATCTATCCATCCTCCCTCTCATTCTTCTATCCACCCATCACCTAGGCAGCCGGCCACCCACTCATGCACTCCCCTCACCACTCTGTCCCTCCACCCTGCATTCCCCAACCACCAGTAAATCCTCATGAGTGCCACCTGTGCCAGGCGCTGGGCTTGCTGGCTCGCCACCCCCTCCTGCTTCCAGATGCCCACCCCACTGGAGGCCCACCTACCAAAGATAGAGTTGCCACGGGGGGTGTACCCGCCAAAGGTGAACACGTGGGAGTGGTCAGCAGTGACGACGGTCAGTGTGTCATCCAGGGAGGTCATGGTGCCGGCCAGCCCGATCGCCTGGTCCATCTCCACTGCCTCGTGCAACGCCTGCTTGGCCTTGCCCTCGTGGTGCCCGTGGTCAATCCTGCCTCCTGTGGACAACAAGGCAAAGGCCTCGGGTGAGGGGGAGGGGAAGAAGAGGGGCAGCCCCGAGCCCCACCGCACGACCGCAGGTTCATCTTCCTTTGATGGGGAGCTGCCGCGTGCCAGGCACACCAGGCTTTCGTGCAGCCGTTCGGCCTGTACAGCAGCTCAGAGGGGCGAGTCGCTGGACCAAAGGCTCACACGTGGAGAGTGCAAAGCCAGGATTTAAAGCAGATCCGCCTGACGGAAAGCCTGTGCTCCCTCCACCACCCCACGCTGCTCCCAGCACCCCTTCTTCAGCTGCTTGGAGTCCCCGAGACGTCGGAGAGGCAGGGTGCCCCCTAGGTGCCAGGCATGACAAGCTGGTATCTTGTTGCCCCTTCACAACAATCCTGGGCAGAGATGAGTACAATCAGCCCCATTTACAGATGGAGCTACTGAGGCCTAGAGTGGGGAAGTCACGTGCCCCACGTGGCGTTTGCTGGGATCTGAACTCAGGTGTGACTCCCTCTAGATCACCTGCTTTTCCTCCTCCACTTTGAACAGTCCCCCCTGAGTGAAAAGCACAGTCCTAAAAGGTGGTGAGAGCCCTCGGTGCCTGGGCAGGGCCCACGCAGGATCCCAGAAAGGCCTGTGCTGCACCCCATGCTGCCCCCACAGTGAGTACAAGAGGCCTGGCACAAAGCCGGCTTAAAGGTCACAGTCAAGGGCTGTGTGACCTGCGGGAGCGCCTCCTCGTCTCCCACCAGGAGATGCTGCCTCGGTGGACACCCAACGCTGAGGGTCCTGAGCCTGGGGGTCTGGCCACCCTCCCGGCCGCTGGCCTGAGCCTCACCACTCTGGCCTGGCAGGCTGGGAGGGTGGGTCCTTCCTTTGTTGTGGCTTTGGAGCCACTGGCCTGGCGGGCCCAGTCCTGGCCCTGCTCACAAAGAGCCCTGCTCCCGGGGGAGCCCCGGCTCACCGCCGCTGGGTCTTGGCTGGGTCCTCGGCGTCAGAGGCCTGGTCGGGGCCAGGCCGAGACCGAGACCGCCATGCTTGAATGGGAACCCCGGGGTTTGGCAAGAAAGTGGTCAAGCCGGGCTGGCGGCCACTGGCCTCTGGAGGGCGGAGGGGTCTGAGTGTGTCTGTATGTGTGGAAATGTGTGTGTGTGTGTGTGTACATGAAGACAGTGGCTGTTAGAACTTTGGGAGATTCCAGGAACTTTATCATGTCCTCAGCTTCCTATTGTTATTGACTTAGCTAGTATGTAAATATCACCATCGTAATAATAGCAACACCGAGGATGTATTCTCTGCTGGGCCCTCTTCCAGGTACTTTATGTCTCTGAACATAATGGATGCTAATAACCCTTCTATGAGAGGGGGACTGTGTGGGGCCTCGTTAAATAGAAATGTCCTGGTGGAGGTCACACAGCCAGCGGATGGCAGCATCAGGACAAGGGCCCGAGCCCGACTCCAGGGCCTCGCGACTCCAGGAAACTATGAATGCCACATACAGCACTGTTCACTCCCAAAGGGTCTGGCTCTCCCAACCTGGGGGACCTGGGATATCCCAGGGCCTGCCCTGGGCCTTTTCTTCTCAGGGACAGGACTAGGAACCTGACCTTGGCCCCGCTCATGCCTAGTAACAACAGATGTCCAGCTGTGAGGGCTCCCGTGGACCAACAAGTATCTGCAGAAGAGGCCCCTGGGCCTGTGTCCTTGAGCCCCTTCAGGCAGCTGCTCATAGTGCAGATGGTTTGTCTTTTGGGAGGGGTGAGGCTTAGGGGGCTGCACACCCCTCCAGAGCCAGGCCTCAGGGAGGACCTCCCAGAAGGAGGAAACCCGCCTCCTCTTCCAGGAAGCCTTCCTGGACTAGGAAGCCTGGCGCACATGTATGTGTGATGAACAGCTTGTTGGGCTGGGAGCTTCAGCATTGCCCTTTTCTCCCCCAACCCCCAACCCCATCCTCCCAAAAGGACTTCCCTCCATCATCCCAAACTGGACAGTTCCCTTTGAGAGCTGGACCTCCCTGTCCCCTGACCTCAGGGCTGTGCATCCACACGCTCTCGGGCAAGCGGCCCTGCAGTCAGGCCTGAGCCCTACCTTCCACCAGCAAGAAGAAGCCTTTGGGGTTCTTGCTCAGGATCTTGATGGCAACCTCCACCATCTCGGAGAGGGAAGGGTCCGTCACGTTGTTCCTGTTCAGCTCGTACTGCATGTCCCCCGGCTCAAAGAGGCCTGAGGAGGAGGTGGGTGGTGAGACTTCATGACCGGCTAGGAGGGTCCCCAAGGAACCTGCGGTGTCTCGGGGAGCACAGGTTCCCCCCACACAACTTGGGGGCAAAGTAGAGGGAAGGAAGCTCATCTGGATGGCGCTTGGCACCCAAAGTGTGCCAGGCGCTTTGGGAGCGTTGCCGCCTGTCATCTCATGGCCACACCATGGAGAGAGGTCACCATGTCCATTTAAAGAGGAGACTGAGGCTCAGGGGTCAGTAACTGCTATTTTCAGCTGCTGAGTAGGAGAGCTGGGAGTCAAGTCCATCCGCCTACCTCCCAGCCTGAAGGGCCCCGGACACAGCACCGTGTCCCTCAGGCAGGACTGTGCCCTGGACTGGGCTGTGTCCCTCAGGCAGGACTGTGCCCTGGACTGGGCTGCACAGGGCAGCGTGGCTGTGTGTTTACGTGCCACTTACGGGTCAGGTGTGAAGTGCACAGTGCCCTGCGCAGGGAAACAACAGAAGGTTCGGGGTCACTGTCCCTTCTGTTCACTGAGCTCGGTTCCCCACGTAGGACGTCAGGAAGGATACATCTCTTGTCCATGTCACAAGGCTGCATGTGTACTGGGCCAGTGTCTTAGGTTCTGGATATCCTTCCAGAACCATTGCCCTTCCGTGATGCGTGTACAGCCACACAAGAGTTCCGAGTAGCAGAACGCTCACTCTACCTCGTGCCACTCCAAGTGCTTTGGAAGCTGGTAGGTGCCAGCCTCCAAGATGGCACCCCATAAGCCCTGGTGGGCCCCCTCCCTCAATGACTAGGGCTGGCCTGTGCAGCCAATAGAATTCTGCAGGAGTGACGGTGTGTGACTCTCAGGTCTGGGCCTAGGGCACTGCAGCTTCGGCTTTGCATGCTCTTGGGTTTCTGGGAGAAGCCAGCCGCCATGTTGTGAGGACACTCAAGCAGCTCAATGGAGCGGTCCATGGGGCAAGGGACTGAGCCTCCTGCCAACCCTGAGCCATATGAGCAAGCCGTCTTGGCAGCCCCAGACCCAGTCTAGCTTTCAGAGGATTGCAACCTCATGAGAGATCCAGCCACACGGCTCCTAATTCCTGACCCAAAGAAACAGCACGTGCAATAACAATTTACTCTTATTTTAGATGGTTCAATTTTGGGATAGTTTGATACACAGCAACCAATTATGTATGCAGTACATGAGCTCATTTACTCCTCATGGCAACCCTGAGGTAGGCCCTATCATTGTCCCCATTTTATGGAATTATTCCTACTTTTAGAAGAGGAAACTGAGGCACAGAGAAGAGAAATCACCTGCTCAAGGTTGCACAGCTCATCGGTGGTGGGAGCTGGATTTGAACCCAGCTCTCTGCTCTAAGCTCCATGAGCGGCACTGTCTTGCTCCGTGAGTGCATCCACAGCTCCACACAGCCTGTGTGTGGTACGGAGTCTGTGCCATGCGACCCAGGCAAGCAGAGGGCTGTGTGTATGTGGGGGATCCTCCAGGCGCCCAGCTCTGAGCCCATAATCACCAACGACACACCCAGGACCTGAGGGCTGAGCTCCTTGGGAAAGGTTTGCAGGAGATTTGGCCACCACTTGCTGGGCACGGTAGCCGGTGGGAAAGAGGACTCGGCTGTCTGCATGGTGGTGCTCACGTCTCCTGCCAACTAGCCCAGGGCCCTACCATGGCTCCCTTCTCCCTGGGGAGGAGGGAGCACCCCCCAGGCAAGACCAGCAGAGACAGCCAGGCTGGCTTCCGCCCTGGCCGCACAGCAGGGCTGGCTCCAGGCCCCTGCTCCACAGCCTGGGCCTTGTTTGCCTCAGCTCTGACTTACCTGGGCCACACTCTAATCAGCCGGGTGGCGTGCCAGAGGTCGCGTCCCTTCTCTGACCTTCAGTGTCCCTTTGTGCTCAATGTGCTAGTCACCCTGCACAGCCAGCAGATTTGGGGCCGAAATTCTATGAACCAGAACCCCTTCCTCACCCCTCCCAGGCCCTGGAGCCTGAGGGCAAAGGTCCCTAAGTAGGGGAGGCAGGCTGGGACCTCACCCCCAGGTTCTGGGTCACACAGCGCTGGCCCCAGGGCACCCAGCCAGGCATCCACCACTCCAGCCCCCGGCCCCCTTACCTAAGAGGTAGTCCACGGTGTTGGGGTTGAGGGCCAGGAGTTCGGTGCGGTTCCAGACGTAGTGAGAGTGCTAGGAGGAAGGGCCTGTCAGTCGTGCTGGGGCTGGGGGAGCGGGAGGGACTGACCCCAGCTGGTCCCTGAGTCTGGGGCATGTGTTTGTTTCCTTTCATCCTTTAACAATCCTTCCCTGAGGACAGACCATCCCTACCCTCAAGAAATGACAAATAAATAGGTAAGTCTAATGTAAGGGAAGAGTTCTGAGAGACCAGGGAACACTGTGAGCCCAAAGGTGAGATCTGGGAGGGCCTCCTGGTGGAGGTGATGTCTTAATGAGGCCCTGCAGGACAAGTGGAAGTTGATCAGCCTGGGGTCAGGGAGTTGAGTTCTAAGTAGAGGAACATGGGGCAAAGAAGAGGCAGGCATAGGTCACAAGGAGTCTTGAGTGCCCACTGAGAGGTATGAGCTGTGTTCCTTGGGCCATGGAGAGCCAGGGGGGAAGCTAGCTCTGTCTTGGGGACTCCCTATGTGCTGGGTCCAGGGCACAGAGGCCACAGGAAGAGGCTGGTTGGCTTGTCTGGAGGTGGCAGCATTTAGGGCCTGGACTGGGGGGGTCCTAGCACTGCCAGGAATCAGCTGTGAGTCCTGGGGAGTGTTCTGTGCCTTCTCTGGGCAATGGCATTAGACTCAGGGGTTTTCAAACCTCAGGGGTTATTATGGGAAGGAGGCTGTTATGGCTAAGACAGTGGGGCTCTGTTCCCCCACTCCCATCCTGTCCTCTGCTTCCCTGAGGTGTGTTATCTCATTAAACCCCACATCGGCCCTGTAAGGTCGGGATTATTATGCCCATTTTACAGATGAGGAAACTGAGACACACAGATGACATAGCTATTCGGTGGTGAAGACACTCTAGAACCTACTCTTAAGGCATGGTTCGTAATGAATGTATGGCCTCTCTGGGAGCCCACAGTGACGCCCTGCCTGGGCCAGTCTGTGGGCCCTCTCCCTCCCTCTGGGGGTCTAGACTGAGCTCCTTGGAGCTCCCCGCCTATGCAAGAATTAGGCTCTGGTCCTATGTCCCAGGTAGAGAAATCGAGGCTGGGAGGCGTGCTGTCTTACTGGCCTGGGCCGGGAGCGGCTCTGGCCCAGCCCGAGCTGACTCAGAAGGAATGGGAAAGGTTCAAAGCAGCTCACCAGCCCCACGGGGCTCATTCCCCAGCCCTTGCCCCCGGCTCGCTCTTGGCCCAGCCCCAGCCCACAAGGCCTCCCCTGGGGCCAGTCCTGGAACCCTCAGAAACCCAACCCCAGAGTGACATCAAAGTGGCTGCCAGGCTGCTCCCCACTGTCTTCAGCCCTGACCACAGTCATCCAGACCCCAGCTGCCCCAGGCCCAGCGGCCAGCAGCACAGATGACAAAGGCCACAGCCGCTCCGGGAGCCAGAGCCTGGGCCCTTCCCACGTTCCAGCCTCGCTTCCCCAGCACGTGCCCTCGCCCTGGCCAGAGCCAGCTCACTGTGGAGGGCTTCTCCCTCACGCCCTGCTGCCTCTGCCTGCAAGACCTCCCAAAGCTGCCCCCTCCCTGCCTCCCCATGGTCAGGCCTCGGCCCCTCCCTGTGGCCTGTCCCCTCTGGGCTCCAGTAGGTCCTGGGCATCCACCATGTGAGCATACAGGGCTCCACGTCTCCTTTGACCATCCGATCCATCACTGGACCTCATGCCAGCTAGGGGCCCTGCACACAGTAGGGGCCACTGCACACAGTAGGGGCTCAGGGACTGAATGTCCATGCAGGCTATTCCTTGGCCCACCCCCTTCCTGCTGTCTAGCTCTCCCATTGCCCTCCCCTGAAGGAAGGAATTGATTACCTACTATGTGCCATTCATGTATCTGTTAGGCCATTTGAGCCCGCTGAGGTAAGAAGTATGACCACCCAGCCCCGGCCCCACCGCAGGCCACCCCGCATCAGGTCCCTGAACGGCTACCTTATGTCTGGGTTTGAAGCTCTTCCAGATGTCGATGAGGTTCAGGCCGTCCAGCCTCGTGCCCCTGGCCTTCTCGTCTAGCTCATACTCCACGTCGGTTCTATTCTTGGGGAACATGTACTTCCGGCCACCCCCCATGATCACCTAAAGGGGACAGGAGCCATCAGTACCCTGGGGTTCCAAGCCGTCGGGCAGCCCCAGGGGCCCCCGCCTGGGGGTGGCGTGGGTGCCTCTCCAGCCGGGAGTCCTGGGTCAGTCTGCGCTGCTCTCCGGGGCTTCCCTGTTCCAGGTGGGGGAGGCCAGCGAGTCTACGGGATGGTGACATGTCGGAGCTGCGGGTACCCACCCGCACTTGCTTCCCAGGCGCTGACAGAACTGCCCCTTGGGTGCAAACAGCACCGCTGCTCAGCGCTGCCTGTGTCAGGGCCTGGGCGCTCCCGACACATCCTCCACTCGACTTCACCCCAGGCCGCCAGGGAGACGTGTGCTGTACTCACTTTCCCCATGAGGACATGGCCGCAGAAATTGGATGTCTTTTCCCCAAGGCCACACAGCCAGCAAGGGGCAGAGCCAGGATTCGAACCCGAGCCTCCTTCCGACCCTGGCACCGGGGCCCCGCTGTGTCCGCAGAGCCCACGATGGAGCCTCCAAGAGCTTCCTCTCCCCACAGCGAGAGGCGAGGTGCCCGCAGGCCCAGGCCTCGCCAGGGAGGTCTTGGGGCAGCCCAGCTGGGCGCTGGGCAAACAGCGGGCCAGGGCTGCCGTCTGCGGAGTCACCGCCAGGCTAATTTTACCCACCGCTGCCGGAGGACGCGGGACTGTTTGTTTTCCTTGGGAGTCCATGTTTGAAGTCCTGACTATTTTTAAAACGGGGCCAAGAGCATAACAGCTGCCGCCCACAGTCACCACCACACCGGTGTCCTGCCACCACAGGCGTCAGCCCAGGCCGCCGCCCCTGGCTGACACCTCGGGGAGCAGGGCCGGCCTGGCATTTCAAGGCCCTCCTCTACCTTCCGCTCCGTTTGCCTCCCGGGACCCAGGTTGTGCGGGGCGGTCCAGGTGGGCAGGGCGCCCCAGGGCCAGCCGGGATCATGGGGAACGGGTGGGGACACGGCTTTGAATCCTGACTCTGTCCCTTCTTGACCAAGGGCCTGTCCCTTCTCCTCTCTGAGCCTCCGTTTCCTTACCCTATAAAATGGAAATAACACCCACCCACAGGACCGTCGCAGGAGGACTGCAGGCACCCAGGGGTGGCCTCCGCCAGGGTGTTCCCACTGCCAGGAATTAGAGGTCACGGTTTCCATAGGGGCACATTCTCTGGGGGTGGGGCAGGCTGTGAGAGGAGGAGGAGAAGGGGCCCCGGGTCACTGACCCCTTGCCCCCCCACCCCCATTCCCACAGAACCTGACCCCTTGGCATCTTCGGAGTGGAAACGAAGCCCCCAATCTTCGTGCCTGGAGCCTCCTCATTTCCAGCCCCAGCAGAGACTTCACACGGGCTCATTAAACTCCCAAATAACAGACTTGCTGTTTGGCTTTGGGGTTTGGGTTTGTGTCTTTCTTTTTTTGTTGTTTTTTTAGCAAAAGATATTTATTTTCAGGGCGGACACCAGGATTTGTGTTTCATGTGCAGCCTGGGGGCCGGGGGCTTTGGGGTGGCGGTGATGCAGGGCCGATGGGAGAGAAAAGGATGAGGAGACAGGGAGGCCAGGGAGGAGGGGCAGGACTCGCCCGGCCCTCCCTCCTCGCTCTCACCCACGCTCATCCCCCAGTGGCTCCTGAGGACCCCCCTCAACCCCCCCTCACCCCCACTGGAGAAATCTTCCCTTAAACTCCGGTCCCCTCTCAGGCTGTTCCTGCCAAATCTCTCTAAAGAGCAGTCCCATAATTATACCCTGTGCTTGTACAACAAATGTTCTCACATCATGACCTCATCTCGGCCTCCAGTGGCCCTAGGAGGGGGGGCAAGCGGGCTCTCTATTCTTGTACAGGTGGGGAAACTGAGTCAGGGAGGAGAAGTGACTTGTCCCAGGACACGAGTCACGATGGCGGCCTTGCCTTGGATATATGCTCACTAAAAGGGACAGCAGGACAGTTTGTCCTGAAAGGTGTTAATCCACCGCTAGGAAAAGGGAGGGCATGGGCTGGTACAGAGGCTAGGGGGGCGGGGGGGGGCACTTTGAAACTGGGGGGATTCTCTGGGGGGCAGAGGAGGGTCAGGGAGCCAGCGAGTTTGTCTGGTAAGGTTAGACACAGAGGTAAGGGCGAGGCGGGACCCAGGGCTCCCTCTGAGCCTCACTGAACCCCTGCTAGGCTCGGGGGGCCAAAGTCCCGTTGCTCCCCCACCCGATCCCCACTGAGAAAGGAACAAGCCGGAAGTTCTCATTTAGGGAGAGAGAGTGGGGAGCCCTCTGGACATGTCCGGGTGGCAAGCGTTCACACACCCGCTCGGGGTTTTCAAGCTTGTGTTTCGGGCAAGGACAAGTGGCTCACTCATAAATGCCACCGCTTTCTGAGCTCTCGCTAGGTGCCAGGCCCTGTGCAGCCTCTACGGGGACCGTTGTATTGAGATCTTGCAACGGGCTTACTGATCGATGGGTACCTTTCACAAAGGGGGGTGAAAGGGAAGGCTCAGAGAGGTTAGGTAACTGATCCAAGGTCACACAGCTAGCAAACAGGGCAAGGATTTGAACCCAAGAGGTTTAAAAGTGAGAGCTGGTGCTACCCCCCTCCCCCCCCACCTGTCCCCGGGCATGCCGGGTTGGTTTGTTGGGGACAATCCTGTTGGTGCCCGTTGGAAAGTACCAGGCCGGCCCCCCCCCGATTGCCCCCCCACCCTCCCGTGCTGTGGGGGTGCAACCCCAGGCCTCAAATGGAGAAAAAATCCCCGGGCCCCTGGTTCCTGGCGTGGGGCGGCGGCCACATCAGGGTTTATCCCTCAGGCCCAGGGGGAGCGCCTCCCTGCCCCGACCACAAATCCTCTAATGGGCTGGGAGCCCTCCCAGGTGTTTGGGGAGCCAGGCCAAGCTGCTTCTCCCGTGCCAGCCTGTACCTGAGGCCTCAGCCCCCCCCCCCCGCCCCGAGATCCTGCCTCCCCAGCTCGGAGGCCCCTTGCACTGGCTGCACACCCCCCGAACTCGCCTCGATGTCCCTGATGTTGTGCATGAGCTGGTAGGCAATGTCCTTGCAGCCCTGGCTCAGGGCCTCTGGGGGCATCTCGTTGTCCGAGTACCAGTCCCGGTCGGCGGAGTGGGCGTAGGTGGCACTGGGGGTGGCGTGGTTCACTCGCGTGGTGGTCACGATGCCCACGGATTTCCCTGGGGGGTGGGAGAGGAGGGGTTGGCTTCATCTGGAGACGGCGGTGTCCAGGCTGCCTCTCCCTCCTCCTGGCTAAAGACTGGCCTCCTGTTAGTTGCATGACTGCCTGGGCCTCAGTCCCCCCATCAGCACTTAACGGGGGGATGGGGGCTTCCATGTACTCTGGCAGCTCAGACACTCTGCCTCCCGGAGGACCCTTGAGCTGTGAGCACCTGGGCGGAGTCCTCCTCTCCACTGAGGAGCCTGCAGGAGCACAGCGGCCCCACTATGGGCTCTCAGGTGGTGGTGTCACCTGTGTCAGCTGGCCTCGTACCCTGACCCTAAAACTCCTGGGGACAGGGGCCAGAGCCTCCCGCTTCCAGGAGGAAGGAGGAGGAGATGTTCCCTGACCCCCCACGGGCCTTCCTCACACCAAGCCTCTGAGGGGCCAGGTTTTCGTGCCCATTTTACAGTGGGATGAACAGCCTCAGGGAAATGCTCCAGGACCAGGACCCACACCGGAGTGGGTTCCTCAACCACCAGCCTTCCTGTCCTGGGCGGGACCCCATGAATAGTTCAGACTCTCAGAATCGGAGCTGGAAGAGCCCTGCAGAGCATCTTTTTTCTACCCTCTCCCCATTGTACAGCTGGGAAGACTGAGGCCCAGACAGGCCCCACTCCCCACCACTACCCCAACCCCCACTCACCGGCGTCCTTGGCCCAGCGCAGGATGGAGGTGACCTCGTTCCCCTGAGTGGTGTTGCAGTGGGAGCGCTGGGTGGCCGCGCTCACCCCCACGGTGCCCTCATTGGCCTTCACCCCACACAAGTAGGCAGTGGCGGTGCCCGCGCTGTCGGGGACCTGAGCGTTGGTGTTGTATGTCTGCAGGTAGGGAAGGAGGGTTGGAAGATGGCCAGGCCCTGGCTCACCCTGCTGCCCACCCACCCCCACTCACACCACGGGGCCTGGGATGAGGGAGACAGAGAGTCTCCCACAGCCTTGGCTGAGCCGGGCTGCCCACTGAGGTGCCCCCAGAGCCACAGGGTCACCTAGCTGCCTGCTTCCTGCCCCCAGTCCCTCTGCCCTGGCAGCCAGGGCAGAAAAAGGAGCAGGAAGGCTACTCTCCAACACGTGGAAATGTTTGGCAGAGGAGAGAGGCTGGGCCAGCGAGGCCTCTCTCTGAGTCTGGGGCTGTAGGAGGCAGCAAGGGGAAGGGGAAGGCAGGAGAGTTCTGGAGAAGGGGAAGATGAGGGGCGGGAGGCTCAGTTCTTGAAGAGGGGGGGAGGGAGGGAAGGGAAAGGAAGGGGGAGGCAGGATCTAGAATGGGGACATGGGACGAGGCCTTCCCCGGCTTCAGACCTCTAGTAGAGACCCTGAAGCTGTCTCCGGTCCCCACCAGCCTGAGAGCTCCTTGAAGGCACAGAAAACATCAGTCAGTCCTGCTATTCCCTGGGAGTGTCGCCAGCATGTCAAACTCGTTTATGACACGAGGCATGCGGCCTGCTGGCCCGTGAGTTTGACACGCTTGGTCTAGAGCAGCGGTTCTCAACCTGTGGGTCACGACCCCTTTGGGGGTCGAACGACCCTTTCACAGGGGTCGCCTAAGACCATCGGAAAACACATATAATTACATATTGTTTTTGTGATCAATCACTAGCTTTCATTATGTTCAATTTGTAACAATGAAAATACATCCTGCATATCAGATATTTACATGACGATTCATAACAGTAGCAAAATTGCAGTTATGAAGTAGCAACGAAAATATTTTATGGTTGGGGGTCACCACAACATGAGGAACTGTGTGTGTTAAAGGGCCGCGGCATCAGGAAGGTTGAGAACCACTGGGCTAGAGGATCTTTATTTCCGAACACCACTGCCAAGGATGACGATGACGACACCGGTAACAACAGCTACCACTTACAGCAGTCATCGCATTAACCTCCCAGGCCACCGTGGGAGAGAATGAAGGCAACAGAGCCACGTGGGAGAGTAAATGCTGCCCGACTCCCTTTCCATCAAGTACAAACGCAGGGACCGCTAGTCTGCGGGCCGGCGGGCGGGCAGGGGCTCGGGCTGCGGTCACGTTCATCCCCCCGGATGCTGGTTATACCGACACGGGCAGTTTGTGAAAACCCACGCTGTGCGCGTGGGCACTTGTCTCTTTGTATGTTATTCTTCCATCGATTTTTAAAAATCAATGAACTAAGCCCTCAAAATAAAGTCTTGGGAAGTAGCTGCTGCTGTTCCCATTGCACAGGAGGGCCTCGGAGACGCCAGGAGGGCTGAGCACTCTGCCCTCCCTTTCCTGCGAGCTGTGAGCTGCGAGGCGGGGGCTGGAGCGCACCTTGGAGAGGGCCACGTGCGGGAACTTGTCCATCTCCAGCCGGGTCTCCTCCCCGGTGTTGTGGTGCAGCTGGCCCTTGAGGATGCGGGCGGCCGTCACTGTGGAGACGCCCATCCCTGTGGAGGGAAAAGAGGGCCTCAGCCTCTCCAGCCAGTCTTCTCGGGCACCCATAGCTCTCTAGCTTGGTGCCAACTCAGGCTGGGCACTGGGCACCAGAGTATGGCTCTGGAAATGTGACCGGGCACCCTTCCCTCCCCAGACCCTCAGGGAACTGCCTGGTACAGCCGATCTCATGGGTCCACAGCCTGGCCCCATCCTCTTAAAATGTTCCCAGGGCTCCAGCCTCTTCAACACAGTCCCCTTCCCCTCTGCCTGGCTCTGTGGCCCCCACTTTAGGTGCCCTGTCCAGCCCCTCCCTCGGGCCTCAGGCCTCACCATCTCCCAGGAACATGATGGTATTCTTAGCCACATTGGTATTGAGATTCTGAAGGCTCAGGGCGTTTTTCAGGGTCTGCTGAGCTTGGTCTCTCCAGTACTTGGGGTCTTTCTCTTTCTCTGTACAGACAGCGAAGCAGAGTTATTTGCAGGGGGTGGGACTAGCTTCTCATCCCCAGACTTACAGGTACTTCAACTTCTCATGCTGAGTGCAGGGTGCCAGGGCTTGGGGAGGGAGCAGTAGTTGCCCATCCGACAGTCATCCTGTGGTTTGTAAACCTATTCCTGTCTAATCCTCCAAACAGGCCTATGGACCCGGGGTCTTCTCCCCACATCTCAGAATGAAGAAACCGAGGCTCAGAGACACCAAGTGACTAGCCCAAGGCCGCACAGCACTGGCAGAGCTGAGTTCCACTCCAAAGCCCAGGCTCTTTCCTTCCACCCAGTAGAGCAGTGGTTCTCAACCTTGGCTGCACGTTAGAATCACCTGGGGAATCTTTTTAAAATCCTGATTTCTGGGCCTCATCCTCCAGAAATTCTGTATCTTTGTTACAACTGCGGGAGTCCCCAGCCGTCTCAGTCATCAATTATAAACTCCGCGTGGCTTACCGATTAAAGCAGGTTCAGCAGGAACCTGGCTTCGTGCTGGAAAGTGAAACTTGTCTTTTGTTTAAAGACGTGCCTTTTGTTTAAGGAACCAAGTGGAAATAGCTACGCACAATCTCACTCCTGTCAGGATAAATTAGCACGTTCCGAACCCCCACTCTTGAGATAAGATGGAACCAGGAATGCTCTCTTTTCTTCCTCTTTTCCTCTCTCCCTCTCCCTCGCCTGTGCTGTGTCCAGTAGTCAATCCTCCAGTGGAAAGAACACAGCTGTGGTGTCTGACGAACCTCAACTGCCCCCCTTCCCCACGCGGCTGTGCCAAGTCCCGGCTGTGTAGACGAGTCACCTCCCCGAGCCTCAGTTTACCCCCCTTCAAATGCGGTTGCCTGTACCTTCCTCTCGGGGTCTTATGAGGACTGGGTTAGGCAGTGACACACCTGGCCCACAGGAGAACATGAAAAGCCCACCCCGCGCCCCCTAGCGATTCCATCTCCAGACCTGGCCTCCCATGTTTTTCCAGAGGCTCAGCTCCCTGTCCTCGGGCGGCAGGGGCCTTCCAGGCCTGCTGGACTCTCCCCTGTGCTTGGACCCCTTAAACCAGCGCATCAGTGTACGAGGCCTGGAGACAGGCTCTCTCTTCCAGTGGCCTCCCGGTCATAGAAGGGAAGGCTGAGGCCGGGAGGCGTGGGAGGGTCTCGTCCAAGGCCGAGCTGCATATTCGTGGGCTGAGGACACACGCCTCACCCCTGGGCCCAGCTCAGGCCTGCGCTGCCCTGCAGGGCTTCCAGGCAAGTGCCAGGAGCCTCGCACACCGCAGCCCGGTGGGGCGGCCACCGTATTTCCTCCACGTTATGAAATGCAACATGGGGCCTGGAGATTAGAGCTGAAAAAGAAAAACAGGAAACCCACACATCTAGGGGCTGTGCCCCTGCCTCAGGTGCGCGAGGAGGCGCAAGGAAGCTGCCCTCGGCCTCAAGCCTGGGGCCCATCCACACTTCACTCCCTCCCCCCAAGAGGTCTCCCCTTATGTCACTCACCCAACCCCATAGCCCCCACCTTCCCCTGGCAGCCCCCAGCACTGCCTCTCTCCTGAAGGTGTCTGCTGAGCTCACTAACTTCAGACCCCAGAAAAACGGGGGGACACAGCAGCCTACAGCAGTGCTAGGGTTAAATGAGGCGAAGCCTGGGGAAGTGTCCGGTGCTGGCTTTCATCAGGGATCCCACTGGCTCAGGGCTGGTTGCGATTCCTTCCTGCCGTCCCCCCACCCCACACCACAGTGCCCAGCTTTGGTCCAGGAGCTTCTTTGGCCATTTGGGTGCCACCGGGATGGGGATGAACGTCTACCCTTCCTGGCCACCTGCAGCCCGCCGCCCCACTGGCCCTGCACCTGCCGCTCCTTCCCACACAAGCTCTGCTACCAGTTTGCCAAGTTCCCTCTGTGTCGCTCCCTGCAGAACCCGTGCCATTCTCACCAGAGCCATCCCAGGGCTTGCCCCTCAGTCCGGTTCAGCGGACGCCGAACGGACTTCATTGTCAGAGAACTGAGGTAAGCCATGACGGCTTTGGACAATTGAGTATCAGGAGGCCATTGTTTTCACAGCCATTTCTTTGTCAGCTCTAATCACCGCAATGCTATACTTGTCAGCTTACAGTACGTACTGTGTGATTTTGTTTATGTGAAATTCAAAAGAGGCCAACCTCATCTGCGGTGGCAGGAATGTACCTACTGGTAGTTACTTCCTTCGGCCTGGGGGTTGGGAGGGGCAGGGAAAGCCCCTGGGTGCCCCCTGCCTGGAAGTGTTCTTCCTTGGTCTGGGCGGGGGGTTACATGGATATAAAACTATGTCTATAACTAACTTGGTGTAAGTTATACCAAATTTTTTTAAAAAGAAAGAAAACACTGTGTACCACTCTGCACACTCATCAGAGTGGCTAAAACGAAACAGATCACACAAAAACTGAGTTGCTGATTTTTTTTTAAAATTGAATATTTGAAGGTTTTTCATTTCGTTGCTTTTTCATCCATCTGCATCCATCTGCTCACCTCTCACCCAGTTGGGTGGACTCAGTCCTGGGTCCCCAAAAGTACACACTGAAAGGCCTCATGGGGTCGCAGAGGGAGCGACAGCCTGGGAACCCCAGCAGCTCGGGTTCTCGTCCCAGCTCTGTACTGACTCGCTGGGTGACCTGGGAAGGCCAGTCCTTCTCTGTACCCCCATTTTCTGATCTGTTGAAATATATTCTTCCTAATAGCCCCCTCCCTGCTAGACACTGTGACTGCACCATTCCTTCCCGCAATAGCCTTGAGGAATTGTCTCCATGGAATAGATGGAGAAATTAAGGCTCAGTGAGGACGGTGGGGTGGGGGTGCTTCCAGCCACATGGTGGGTGGAGCCGAGGAGGGCTCCCCTCTCTAATCACAGATACTGAAATGCTGGGGGAAAAACCAACCCAAAACAATTAAAAACAGACATAGCTTGAGAAAGGAGGAAAGGAGGGAAGGGGTATACCCGGAAATTCAAACTGGAGAAGTGAACAGGAGCGGATGCTGAGGGCCCTGGGATGTGAGACCAGATGCAGGTCTAGGTGGAAGCTGTTTCAATGTGCACGTTTGACCTTGGAGCTTTGGAAGGGACAGGGAAAGAAGCCAGTCATGAGAAATGTGAACTCGACTCCAAAACTGCGCCAGTGCTAAGTGGGGTCTGAGTTTATGGCGTAAGAACCTCAAACTGAGAAATCAACATAAAAACTTATCTAGAATTCGTTGAAAAACCTGATATCATCTGCACTGTAGAAACACTTCCATATGACTGTCCAATAGAAAACAAAAAACAAAAACAAACTCCTATTGAAGATGAGTTCACAAGCAACAATTACAAACCACAAGGAAATGCACTCACCACTCCGTGAGCTAAGCAGACAAAACCGACAGGAGACTTGGCGTACCACGCCTTGGGAGGGTTTATCGAATAAGTTATATTTCAGGTTATAGAGAGATGAGAGAAGAGACGCCTCAATGAAAGAACAAGAAAACATAAAGCAGAAAGCGTGACCCACAACACAAGCATGTGCAGTAGCCAAGCTGGGACTTCCGTTCTGAACATTTGTTTCCTGCTCTTAAACCCTCTGGGTGATTTTATGACCCTGAACATCGGCAATGCCCCCAGCCTACCCCACCTGCTCCAGGTCTTCCGCCCTCCACCTGTGCCCCCCAATCCTACCTGGCACTAAGGAGGTGGTAAGGCAGGTGCCAATGGCCAGCACCAAGAATGGTGAAATCATGATGCGCTCCAACCCTGCTCTCTCTCTGGAGCCCAGACGTACAATCCACGTGGGTGGGAGGGGTGGGCTGGCAGTGGTCAGCCGTTAGCTGATGTTAGCTGATGTTCCGATCCTAAAATGAAAAGAAAAAAAATTTAAAAAGACACGTGGGCCACGGCTCCAGAGTTCACATGTTCATTTACTTAATTCCTTTGTTGGTTCATTCATTCACTAAGTCTTTGTTGAGCATCTATTACAAGCCAGAGCTGGGAGTGCCAACCTAGGTGGTCTCTCCCCCAGGAAGCTTAATCACACGGCGGTAGAATGATGAATGAGTGCCATGCCACAAAGTGGTTCCCTCCCACTTCCCAAGTGAACTCACACTGTCAGTCCATCGGGACCCACCAGAGTTCGGGCTCTCTGTGCACTGCTCCTCAAATGGTAGCGCGAGTCAGAACCTCCCTCGGGGTTTGTTAAACTAGATTCTGCCCCTATCCCCATCCTCGACCAGAGATTCTGACTGCATTGCCAACATGCTCCCGGGCGATGCCCCTGCTGTTGGCTCATGGACCACACCTTGGAAAGACTGTTCTAGAACATCAGTCTTCAGGCTCTTAATTACCTGTGACCCGAGAACATCAGAGACAAAAAAAGAGTCCACCCTTTCTTAGAGGGACGCCTATGTCTGCTACCTTCTCTTCCAGAGCTTGTCATTTACGGAGAGAGATACAAAAACCATAGAAGTGACCGTTAGGAAAAGATTGGCTGGGAAGGGTGGCCGTTTCTGGGTAGTAATATTACAGATGATTCTGATGATTTTTTCCCTGCGTTTCCCAAGTTTTCTTCTGTGTTGAGATGTTACTTTTATACTTTTTTGAAAATGACTGGAAGGAAACACATCAAAATGTTAACTGTGGCTTTCTCTGGGCAGTAGGACTGTGAAGGAGTTATTTTATATTTTTGATTTTTCCTAATTGCCTAAAATGAGCATGTATTAATGGCATACGAATGTTTTTAACTTGTGGCTATCCTGTTAGGTTCATGAGGGATAACACCCATTGGCAGCTGAAAAATGTACTAGCCCTGTATAAAT
>NW_005871176.1:1846092-1847633 GCF_000147115.1 Myotis lucifugus | reverse complement strand
CATGCGGCTCTTTGGCCCCTTGAGTGTGGCTCTTCCACAAAATCCCGACTTCTGCTCATGGGCCACGAAGTTTCAATCGCACTGTATGTGTTCACCCGCACGTGGTATTTTGTGGAAGAGCCACACTGAAGGGGCCAAAGAGCCGCATGTGGCTCGCGAGCCGCAGTTTGCCGACCACTGTTCTAGGGACTTTGTCTGGTTTGTCTGTGCTCCAGTGGTTGGCACAGGAAATCTTTAAGCCAGTGCTCTCAGGCGGGAGGGGAGAGGAAAGGAAAGAATCACCCCAAATCCTTCCTGTGTGTGTGCAGAAAAGTCCAAGTGTTGGCAAGGGTGTGGAACTCCCCAACCATCCGTTCACTGCTGATGGAGTGCAGGTTGGTACAACCACTTTGGAAAATGGGCAGCTTCTACCAGAGCTGACCCTACCCACATGCCCCCCAAGAGAAATGAGCACATGCGTTCACTAAGAGAACGTTCATGTCAGCCCGGCTCCTAATGACCTCAAAACTGCATCCGCCTTCAGCAGGACGATAAACACATTGTGTGGGCTCACAAGATGGAAACGACACAAAACAATGAGAACAAGCAACCGACAACTCCCCTGACAACATGGATGGATCTGGGGAAGGTGAGGGCGAGAGGAGGAAGCAGACCCAAGAATACATATGGTGTGATTCCAATGATCCAAAGTATAAAAACGAACCCAGGTGTTAGAAGACGAGATAAAAGGCTGCCCTGGAGGGGGTGGGCGGAGATTAAAGGGGACACAGGGGACTGTGAGGTGCTGTTCTGTTGATTGACCTGGGTGCTGGCTAACTGGGTGGGTTCAGCTGCAAACACAGTAAGCTGTCCGTTTATGATATGGACACCTTAAGAGGCATGTTATACCTCAATAATATAAAAACACTACTCGCTGGGAACGTATATAAACAATCTATAAAGGACACAGACCAGGTGGAAAGGCCTGCATACCGCACACAGTTCACTGGTCATGAAGTCTTTCACCATGATTTCTCACCGATGACCTATACAGTGGACAGAGAGGGGCTTACGATCTTTGTAGATGAGAAAAACCAAGGTTCTGAAAGATGTGACTTCCCCAAAATTACAAACAGGCAGGTGGCAGAGTAGGCAGCAGGTAGCCCTGACTACAGAGCTGCCGGTTCCAGAATTAGCAAGGAGGTTATCACTGGCGACCTGCCCAAGGGGGAGGGGGGGTCTGGTTCCCCAACTGTGGAATGAAGAGACTGAGGCTTCACACATGTATAGATTTGTGTGACCTCCACATCAGGATATAGACGGTTCTACCACTCAAAAAAACCCTCTCCTATTGTCTCATTGTAGTCGCAGCAGCACCCCTCATCCCTAAACCTGGCAACCCCAGATCTGTTCTTCATCACTGTTGTTTGATTGGTATTGTATTAACTCTGTAGACCAATCTGGGGAGGGTTTACATCTTTGCAATGTTCAGTCTCCCAATCAGAATATAGTATGCTTCTCCATGCATTTCTTCCTTTGTAGTCTTCAGCATACAGAACTTG
>NW_005871176.1:1813563-1845992 GCF_000147115.1 Myotis lucifugus | reverse complement strand
ACGTACATAGAAATACAACTGATTTTTATGTTTTGACCTTGTATCCTGTGACCTCGATAAATTCACTTATTAGTTCTAGGAGTTTCGTGGGTTCCTTGCCATCTTCTATGTAGGTAATCATGTCATTGACAAATAGTTCTTCCTTTCCACTGGTATGCCTTTTATTGCTTTTCTTGCCTTATTGCACTGGCTAGGACTTACCGCACCATGTTAAATTGGAGAGACAAGAGTGGGCATCCTTGCCTTGTTCCTGATCTGAGAGGAAAAGCGTTCAGTCTTTCTGCATTTGGGGTGGTGTTCTGAGGTGTGAGGCAGAGTAGATTTGGTGGGAAGATGAGGAACACGTAGCGTTTGAGATGTCTTTTAGAAGTGAAGACGATGTCAAGTTGGATATACACATCTGGCCCTTGGGAGAGTGGTCTTGGCTAGAGGTAGACACTTGGGGAACCGGGGCATAGAGGTGACATTCAAGCCTTGATAAAACTTGATGAGATCATGTAGGAGGAGGGAATGGAGACAGAGATAATGAGACGATAAAAGCCCTCAGAAAACCAGGAACTGAAAAGAATTCCTTTAACTTGACGAAGACTTTATACCCCAACCTACAGAAACCATCATGCTTCCTGGAGAAACAGTCGGCACGTTCCCCCTGACCTCGGGCTTATCAGGATTTGGGGCGACCTCTCTGCCTATAACTAGGGAATTAGTTAATAAAGGGTGGCAGCAGTGGCACTATCGCTGTGGCACTAAAACCAGAAGTCAAAACAGTGGTGTATTGTGAACTCGCACACAGGATGGAGTGAAGGGTGCAAAGAATAAGATGCATTTTCCTGTGTATAAATGTAAGCCACGCCCTCATACAGAAAACAGCATAATTTCCAAGGACACTTTCACATTCCAGGCCATGTTTAACACATGAACATGAGGACCTGGGGGAGTTGTGGGGAGCAGGGAGCAGGAGTGAAGAGGGAAATGAATAAACAAGAAGTGAGCTCATGACAGTCCACTATACACTGAGATATGACCTACTCAACTCTCTCTGCACCAAGCGTCCAAAGCAAACAATTGATAAGGAAAAGGAGAAGTGAAGGGTGGCCCCAGGAGATCTGAAGGCTCATCCAGCCGCTAACGGTTGTATTTGTTTGTCTCTCTTCTCTGTTGGACTGACTGCTTTGTGACAGTACAGACCATCGAATCCAGCTCTGAATCTAACCCCACGCACAGCTCTGTGAACGCGGACTGAGCGAAAGACCCCCATGGTAATGGCTGGAATGTTCTGGATGGGACATTGAGATGGGCTTGCCCTGGAAACGGACAGGTGCCTTCTCCATTGCCTCTGCTTGGAAAGGAGAGGGGGTGGGAATCCAGGAAGCCAGTCTCCCCTGCTGGCTCCCCTTTCTCACCCACACCCCCACTCAGAGGCTCCAAGTCCGCAATCTGGCAGCCCTGGGTGACGGGCCCCGTGGGGCCCAGTCTGGGGCTGCGGGGGCCCCGGCTGCCCACCACCCTCTGCCAATGCTCTGCCAGCTCAGAATGGACCATCCGAGTGTGCGCCAACCCCATCACCCCCACTCCCGGCCGGTCCGTCTCTGCCAGGCTCCCGGCTACGTGCCCTGATTATTCATGACAAGTGTGCGGAAGCCCTGGCAGAGCCCAGGGAGAAGGAGCAGCTACTTGGCAGGTCAGGGGAGGGAGCAAGGGGCTGGCCTTGGCCCTGAGTCAGCATCCTGGGGCAGAAGGCGCGGGAGCCCCGGGAGTTGGGCAAAAAGCCAGCCCTGGGCTGGGTCTCAAAAGGCCCAGGACAAATGACAGAATAATAGAACGGATAAAAATCACTACCGCTTCTCGGGCACTCTTGTACCGAGCCTTGTGCTGTGATCTGTGATCTCACTTCATCTTCCCGAGTGTTGCTAGCTGCCCCCCCCCCCCCCGCCCCATTTTAATATTTTAGGAAAGTGAGCGAAGCTTGTCCACGGGCAAATGCAACTCAACCCCGGGCTGATGGCAACTTTCTCTGGGCCTCAATTTTCCCACCTCGGAGAGGGAAGGGAGGGCTAGGTCCCGCCCTTTCCCTACCCCGCAAGCGCAAACAGAAGCGAAAGGAGTTGAGGCAGGAAGGCTGGCGGCAGAGAGTGGGGCCAGGTGAGCTCTCCTACCTGAGTGGCCTGGCCAGGCGGCAGGTGAAGAAGCACAGGAGGACCAAGACCAGCGCCAGGAGCAGGAGGCTGAGGACCCCTGTGAGGACCATGTCCAGGGTGGGGGTCAGGAGGGCCATCGTGAGGTGAAGAGGGTCGTTAGGAGTGGCCTCCAACCCTATACACGCCTGGCCACACTCGCCTTGGACGCTCACGCCAAAGCCCTGGGTCAGCGGCCAGTGTGACCTGGCTTTGTCCCCAGGTTAATCTTCGGGGATTAGCCCGGGAGGGATGAAATGGGAGGGGGCTAGCCCACAAAGCTCCCCTCCCCCAGCCCAGTCCTTTCACACGGCTGCTGCTCACTCATTCTTCATTCCCACACATTTACCGAGCACCTGCTGTCTGCCCAGCTCTGTCCTAGGTACTAGGGCTCAGAGGGGAGAGGGCAGACACAGTCTCTGTCCCCTTGGACGGTCCAGACCGGCCAGGGTAGACAAGCACCTACTGTGCACCAGCGCTGTGCTGGCACCTTGTGGGGTAAAAACAACAGCAGGAACGGGACCCTTGTCTGCGCTGCCTGGGAACTGGGCCTGCACCAGCCTCGCCGGGGAGCAGCGAGGAGCAGTCAGGTCCCTGGCAGGGGTCGGCCCAAAGCCAGCGGTCGCCCAAGAGACAGGCTGGAGGTAGCTGAGCGGCATGCCGCCTGCCTGGAGGGGCCTGAAGTGCGCCCTCCCCCGTTTTCATTTTCTCTTGGGTTCCCACATCTCATGAAGTCAGGATGGTGAGTATGGTTCCCATGTTACAGACTCAGAAACTGAGGCTCAGAGAAGCGAAGCCGTTTGCCACATGCAGAGCCCGGAAGGAAAGCCAGCGCTTCCTGCCTCCTCGGGCACCGCAGACCCCATGGTACAAAGTGCCCAGGATCGGGGAGGCTTTTACCCTGTCGGTGCCAAGGGAGGGCCTCTCTTTCTGGCCCCAGAAAGGCTGCTGTAGTCACCATGGAAACAAGAAAACCAGTGGCATTACTCAATCAAACCTTTTTCTTTCTCGATAATCCCTTAACCTGAATTGCATCAGGTCCTCACAACATCCTGGTGATAAAAGGCAGGGTGGGGCTTAGTAGCCTCACTGACATATGGGGACACTGGGGCTTATCAGTGGAGTCATTCGGTCAAGTATCATAGCCAGCAGATGTGGTCCAGGCCCGGCTCCATCACTTCCCGGCTGTGTGATGCTAGGTGGGTCCTTGCACCTCTGAGCATCCCTCTCCCGCTGAGGAAAGCACCTGTGACATCGCTGACCTTGGTTTAACCCTCACTAACCACCTGGAGAGCGGGCTAAGTACAGCTGTCCCTCTTCTCAGGTGAGGGAATGAAGTGAAGGTAACCCAGAGCCACAGAGATGAAAGGCGCTGAGCCAACCCCTGCACAGGGACCCCTGAGGAGTCACCCCTGCAGCAGGCTCCCTCCACCACAGGCACACTCCCCCCTCCTCCCCCTCCCTCTCCGCCCCAGGGCCTGGGCCTGGGCCCCCCTATAAAGCTCCACCCCCAGCCAGCCTAATAACTCCATCTGAGACCCTCAACTTGTGCTTCCAGAGCGCCTGGTGGGGTCAGAGGGAGCCCTGGTCCAGAGATCATGATCCTGGAATGTCTGGGCTGGGGAGGGTCCTCTGAGCAGATGTCCCCAAACGTACCGGAGCACAAACATCACTTGGTGTGACTGGGGACAAAGTCTTATTCCCAAGTGTTACCCGGGAGGGGTAGAGACTGGGACGTGCGCGAGGGAACTTTCTGGGGCGACGGAAGTGTCTTTACAAGATCTGGGAGGTAGCTACGTGTCCATGTGCTACGTGTAAAAGTTCGCCTAGTGCCTCAGAACCCCACCGGCTGTATCTTCGGGTGTTGTGAGGATCTGATAAGAATTGAGTTACGGGAGTGTTGGGGGAGGAGGAAAGGGTTTATTTAATGGAGTGACTGTACTCAAATTTAAGAAGAGAAATTAAAGAGACACGACCCCCTAAATAAATTCCTGTTCCCCCCACCCCACATCTACTCACTCAGATCTCACAGGCAAACTGTGCCTTAGAGGTTTTCCCATCGGCCAGATGGTTAGACTGAGGCTCCAAGAAAAGCAAAGACTTACCCCGGCCTCCCAGCTCCTAATCCTGAGAGATACACACAGGGAACAGTCAGAACCAGCCCGCAGCCAACTGGGAGCCAGTCCTCTGGGCTGTCAGCTGGGCCTTCTTGGCTCTTGCAAGGAGCTGTGGCTGAGAAGTGCTGAGCGTCCTCTGTGCTCTTGGGGGCGGAGGGGGGAGGGGTGGAGGGGGAGAGGAAAGAGGGGAATGGAATAGGGGCTGGGGGCTCCTGCAAGACCGAATTGGGCGGCGGTAGCTGCCCCGGAGAGGGAGAGCGCGCGGCTGAAGACGGGCCCAGGAACGTTTCAGCTCAGGGTCAGGGATAGGAGACCTGCCCCTGTCTCAGCCAAGCCCAGTGTCTCTGGCAAGCCTGGTTGGCCAGCACTCGATTCATTCACGGTCAGAATTATTTATGGCTGCCAGGAGGCAGCCTCTGAGTGCAGGGCCCAGAAGGGAATGCGTGGTGGTCAGCGTGGGCTGCAGGTCAGACCGAAGGAGGGACTTCCCCCAGGGGGCAGTGGGCCAGGTGCTGGGCGTGGAGCACAACTCAGACCTCTGGCTGCTGACAGCCGGTCAGCAGAACACAGACGTGGGAGTGTCCGGGGAGGCTCGGTGGCAGCCTGCCTGCTTCCAGGCCATTTTGTCGTCAAGGCTCTGATGAGGTGCCAGCTGTTCCGCGTGCACCTCCAGCCTCTGCACACTGCGTTCCAGGTCTGGAATGTTCCCTGCTGTTCACCCGATGAAGTCCTCCCACCACCCTTTCACCCCGACCTCAGCTCTGTGGAGCTGCCCCACCCCACACCAGCCCTAGCAGAAATTATAGCTCCTCCCCAAGCGCCCAGAACCCCAGGAGGCCCTCGAGACCTGGTTGAATTTACCAGACTCTCCTCTTCCCCATGGTGTGAGCTCCTAGAGAGCAGGGACCTGGCTCTGAGGATGGTGGGGCCCCCGGGCTGGTGGAGCCTGGCACCCGGCCCCCTGGATGGGGGTGTCCATAGGTGGGCGGAAGGGTGGCGGGGTCCATGGTGACTGGCTGCAGAGGCCGCTCAGCGGCAGTAAGAGCGAGCTCTGGAGCCAGGGCTCCAGGTTCGGATCCTGCCTCTGCCCATCTCAAGCTGGGGAGTTCAGGGACAGTGATCCCTCGCCTCTGTGCCTCAGGCATCCCACCTGCAAAGTGGGAGAGTAACAGAAGCCAGAGGGAGTTGGAAGGATTCTATGAGTTCATACATGGACAGGCTTAAAGCAGAGCCCAGGACAGGGTCAGTGTTCAATGAATGTTGGCCAGCAGCTATGGTAACGGGTGTGGAGGACGGGCTGATGGGCAAGTGGGCAGACGAGGGGCTGTAGCTGAGAATGGGCAGACCCTTCTCTGCCCACTCGGCCAGGTGGCCATTTGCCGACCTGCTCACGCAATGTTTTTCTGAATCTAAGACTCCAGGAACCTAAGGCTCACCGGCCTGCTGTGCACATCCACTTGGTGGGGGTATCCGATTAAGGGGTAGAGGTCCCAGCTCTTACAGTCAAAAGGGTCTGTCTGTGTTTCCTGAGAGAACCAGATCTGTCTCTCTCTCTCCCTCCCTCTCTCTCTCTCTCTCTCTCTCTCTCTCTCTCTCTCTCTCTCTTATACACACACACACAGATTCGCGTGGGAGGAAGCAACCCACCAGGCAGCCTGATGCTTTCTTTTCCTCCTGAAGGACAGATAGAGAGAACGTCCAGGGTCAGCCAGAAGCTTCCATGGAGCGGGTGGGAAGACAGCGGGCTGGAGGGGTTGAGAGGAACAGAGAGAGAGAGAGAGAGAGAGAGAGAGAGAGGACGCTCCTGACAGGAGGACCCGCATGTGCAGGGGCGAGGAGGCAGCAATGCAGGATTGAGGTCAGGGAGACAGACAGGAGCCAACAGTTGGCGACAGAGGACAGAGAGGCAGCCTGGACCGACCACAAAGGGTTTGCTCCCTGAGCTCGGCCTGGCCTGGTCAAGAGCAGCCCCTTTGCATGCCCGTCTCGTTGACAAGCCCCGTCGCCAGCCCATTTTCCAGGTGAGGATGTTGAAGCTCAGATGCTCTGCCTCTTGCCCAAGGCCACGCGGCAGAGCTGGAACCAGAAGTGCCAAGGGTCTGGGTTCTGGAGTCAAAGATTTTTCTGGGGCTCCCTGAGGTGCCTGGCCCGGAGGGCAGAGGACTGGGCCAGTCAAAATTCAACTGGTGGGAGGAGAGCTGGCAGCCGGGAGGCGGGGAGGGGGAGGGCAGGGCCCAGGGACAGCGCTCCTCAGGCCTGCGGTGGCCGGAGCGCCCACGCAGAGCAAGGTCAGGGAAGCTGCTCTAGGGACACACAGGCTTCCACTATCCCACGGAGGACATGTTCTGTTCCAGGCCACCTGGCTCTGAGCCACGCCTGGAAGCAGAGAGGGGTGGGGGCGGGGCCATGTACTGAGTTTCTCTGAGACGTTGGCCACCCCTCATACTCTGGTACTCAACACTCCTCGTGCAGGACCCCCTCTGGCACTAGTTGGGGCGCTCCCGTCCCTGCTCTCACAATCCACAGTAAGGAAGGCACAGAGAGGGTACATGACCTCCCCAGGGTCACACAGCACATCAGTGGCAGGATAGGTCTCCCATTAACCAGCTAAGAGTTTGGGGAGCTTTTACTGGAAGAACAAGGCGGTCTGCAAGGCAATGTGGGTGCCAGTGTCTTGGAATTCCAGACATTAATGATTTGTGTCAGCAGAAGAGAACATTTCAGACTGTTCTAGAAAAATCCTTACTTTACTTACTCTGTCATTGTATTCTTAATAACAGCGAACCTTTCCATAGCTCTTACTATGTGCCGGCATTGTTCTAAACACCGTGCCTATATTCACTCATTTAATCCCACAACAACCTATGAAATAGGCAATATTGTCCCTGGTTTTTAAAAAAGAGGCACAGAGCGGCGAAGTGGCTTGCCCAAGGCGACAGAGCCAGGAAGTAACTAAGCCAGAATCCAGCGGTATTTGTGGATGTTCCCGTCTCCACAGAAAAGGGTCAACTCCTAAAGCCGCCGGCAAGACCTGAAGGGAACACCTGTTCTCTCCGCCATGTGTACATTGCGTATTTGTAGATGAATGGATTTCCTGCAGCTACTGTTGACTCATACTCACTGCACTCTTCCCAGATGTCATTTCACTGTATGTGCACCACAGCCCCTAGAGGGAGGGCTTCCCCTTGTCCCTACTTTATTTTACTTATTTATTTTTAAATATATTTTTATTGATTTCAGAGAGGAAGGGAGAGGGAGAGATAGAAACATTGATGATAAGAGAAAGCCATTGATCGGCTGCCTCCTGCACGCCCCCTACTGGGGATCGAGCCCTCAACCCGGGCATGTGCCCTTGACCGGAATCGAACCCGGGACCCTTCAGTCCGCAGGCTGATGCTCTACCCACTGAGCCAAACCAGCTAGGGCTGTCCCTATTTTACAGAAGAAAGGTGAGGTGACTTGCCAGAGGCCACATCTAAGACTGACCGAGTTCAGGTTCCTGAGCTGTGCACCACCCCTATGTGATCCTGGACGCACTGCCCCTCCCCCACGACCCCTTCGGCTGGTCCTCGCACAGGACACTGGGCCACCATGGCTCTCCCTGCTTCTGGACCCTGTGCCCCACACACCCTGGCAGCCCTTCACTAGGAGAGGAAGCCTCCATCCCACAGAGGGCCCCACACAGCCCTGGAAGAGGAGACTGAGGCGGCTCTGGACTGTGGGAAATGGGCCATGAACTTGTAGCTGCTGGGGTGGTGGCCAGCATAAGCAGCATCCCTGGTGGCGTGTGCAGGGGGCTGTGAATGCCCTGCTCGCGTCAGAGAAGGGAGTGCATTGATGCTTCCAGAGATAGCTCTGGATAACGATGGTCCTCACAGTCCCAGGGAAGCTTCCAGCCGGCGGAGGCTCCTGGCTGCTATTGCAGCGATCTCCTCCGTGACCCTGGGAGGGACCAGGGCAGGGGCTACGCCCCAGACAAGAAGCCAAGGGCGCACAGCTTGGCAGAGTCCCCCTTGCTTACTGGCTTCTTCGCCTTTCTGGGCCTCAATTTCCTCTTATGGTCAGTGGGGGTCATCCCAGGGCGTGCCTGTCACTGTACTATTGCGAGAATGAGAATTCGACAATAAACAGTGAGATAAAGGTCAGGGATCTGGCCCGGATGAAACATTCAGTAAACGTTAGCCAGTTGTAATAGTGATAACAAGTGTGCCAGGCACAGTTCTAAATGCTTTACCTCCTCACAACACTATGTAGTAGGTGCTATCATTGCTCCCAGAGAAGTTAAGTAACTTGGCCAAGGACACACAGCTATTAGCAGGACACTATGAAGAGGGAAGGGAGAAGGTCTTAATGGAGCACCTACCATGTGCTGGGAGCTTTTTGCTCAGCTTCCCAAGAGCCCAGTGAGGTGGGATTGGTCAGCTCAGGGTCAGAGAGAAAACTGAAGCTCAGACAGGGGGTGGAAGGTGCAGGGTCACACAGCAACCACGTGGGAGAGCTGGGATCTGGCCAGGCCTGTCTGGCTCCATATCCAGTGTGCTTGCTACCCCCATCACGGTCATATGCCAACTTCCGTCACGGCTGGAAGACCTGATGTCCCGGCCACCCCAGATACAGGAGGCTGGCATGAGCGTGGCAGCTGACCTCACTCCGAGAGAGAGAGAGAGAGAGAAGTGACTGCTGCCCGACTCCCACCGTGTCTGTGCCCACACTGTCTCATGACCACCCTGGCCGGGCTGCTCCCTCCACGCCAACCAGCTCTCCTGGGCTGTCACGTGACTGCCGCCTCCCTGGGGACTGTCATATCTGGACAAAGCACTCCTTCCATGAAGGGAGGGCCTCCGCCACATTGGCCCCCAACCTCCCAGGTCGGCCGCTCTGGGTTTCTAATTCTGCACAGAGAGGCTGAGTGCTTAAGGGCTGTGTCCCCATCTGCAAACCAGGGGTAATTAATGCCATTCTGCCTCCAATACTGGCTTCTGGGGGACGGGGCAGGAAGGCACAGGTTTCTATGGCTTCCCACTGCCCCGCCTCTGATGACTGTAGTGGAGATTTGCAGTAACTTATGGCCACTCAGAATCCATTCCTCCTTCCTAAGAGTATAGCAGTTTCCTTTGGGAAGCGACTCCCCTTTCAGCCAGTGGTTCAGGTGGGAGACTTTCTCCACCTGGATGGTGTGCTGTGGGGTGTGAGGTGGTGGGAGGGCATTATGTGGAGCCTGAAGATAAAGCAACCCCTCAGCAGGTTGAATAACGAGATGCAGAGAATTTGAGTCTTTGGTGACATTGTTTGAGCTCCTCGGTGCAGCCAGGCCTGGAGCCTACCCCCGAACATCATAGTTACATGAGCTCATTAATTCCCCTTATCGTTTGCCTGGGACTTTTGGTTGCTTGAAACACAGAATCTGACCTCAGGACTCCGGTTCCGTTTTTCTCTGCCATTGTAAGCGAGCACACCATGGCCTACTCAGCCAGCTGTCCGCACCAACGAACAAATCTTGCAAACAAGCTCAGGGTGGGTCAATTAGTTTCAAGTTCATGGTAAAATATGAGTCCAACTGAATACAAGTCAGGTTCTCTTTGAATCTATAAACTTGTAGACGTCGTGTAGAAGGGCCTCCTCGGAGGGACTCGGACCCTCCCCTCACAACAGGTTGCTGTCAGTTGAGTTTAACAACTCTGACCACTGGGTTCCGAGTGCCGACTGTGTGCCTGCCCTGGGCTTGGGGCTGCCGGTGCCAGCTCCGATCTAGGCACTTCAATTTAATGGTGATTGGTCATGATACACATGCTTACGGGTTTTACACAAAAGCCCTAGAAAGTCCGTGAACGGGGGAATACTTCTGCACCCATTTCACAGAGAAGGAAACAGCTCAGAGAGGTGAAGTGACTTGCCCAAGGTCCTTCCGTTAAAGTGGGGCAGGGCCAGGCCATGCCCCCGGATCTAACCTGGCTCCAAACCCAGTGCTTTCTTTCCTAGCCTTTGGGGTGGCAGGGATGGCACTGGGCATTTCTTTGAGGTGGTTTGTTCCACGTAGGGGCAATCAGAGTGGTTTAAAAAGCCAAAGGAAAGAGGAAAACCAAGGATCATGGACTTCCTGTTTCCCAAGGGTCTTGGCTCCTTGGGAAGTCCCAGTGCTCAGGCCCACCCAGCTCTACTCTCCTACAGGGCTCACCCTCTGCAGCCTGTGGCCAGAGAGGGGCCAGGCACTACCCTGAAATCCAGGGCCCTTTCCTGGGCAGCCTTTGGCACCCCAAGCAACCTGTCCTGGCTTTGCTTGTGCCTCTGCCCTCCACCTCTAAGATCCAGCTGACGCTGACTCAACATTCCTTATGCACTAGGGCCTTCCCTATGTGCTATTCAACCAACATTCATTCAACCACTGTCTATTGAGCACCTACTAAAAGCCAGGTGCTGCTCTAGGTGCTGAACAAAACAGCCCAATTCCTGATAGTGGGGAGAGCAGACAAGAAGGAAAATAAGTAGAATACCAGGTGGTGGTAAGTTTGATGGAGAAAAAGAAGGCAGGGAGGAGGATGGGGAGGAGAGGTGGCATTTACAGTTTTAAATAGACAGGTCAGAGAAGGTCTCACTAAAAAAAGAATCCTGCTGTCGCCTTGCAATAATCCCATGCAACCGAGAATGTGATTTCCAAATTGCAGATAAGGGAAGGAAAGTTTCAGGATTAAATCTCAGGCTCCTGCTTGCCAATCTAACCAGTTGTCTCCCACGGGCCACCTCCCCTCACGGTACCCAATGGTACTCGGAGCCCTTTTGCAGATGAAGAAACTGAGCTCCGAGAGGTGAAGCCATGTACCCAGACCCACGGGAATACATGGCAAGGCCAGGGTCCAGCCCCGGGGCCGTCCTCTGGGACTGCCTCTGGGCAAGACCCACATCTGCTTCTGCAGGCCTCCCGCTCCCGCTCCAGCTCCAGCTCCGGGCTTGTTGAAACTCGATCCTCCTCTTAGCGGATTCCACATCCTCCAAGAGTCCTCCTCCCTCTCCCAGAGGCCCTTTGGCTCTCTTTCCCAGGTCATATGAGCCCCTCATTGTCCAACCCACCCTTGCTCTGTCTCTTCAATTAACTTCTGGCCCATCACTAAGCCCACATTAGCATGAAACCTACAAAAGACATCTTGGGCATGGCCCAGGGCAGGCAGACAGCTGGAGCACACGTGTAAGGGGGTAGGGAGCGTCTCACTACGCTTTCCCATCTGAGTTTGTTCGGTAATCCCCAATCCCAGGCTAATCGTTCTGAACACGGCGGTGTTGTAGAGAGACATTGGCCATGGAGTAAGTGGTCCTGGGTTCAGTCCTGGCCACGCAGCTTTGTGACCTCCAGAGGTCACTGGAGCTGCAGATTCTTCATTTGCAAAAACAGTACTAGTCACCCCTCTCTTGCAAGGTTGTTATAAAGATAAAAGGCGATGGAGAGCACCTGTCAAAGAGATAACATTTAACAGACAGCGAACTGAGAAAACCCTTAGCAGTGCCCGGCAGACCAACATCAAGAATTTGTTGAACTGAATGGAGAAGTCTATATAACGGGGCACAACCACCAGCAGCAGGACAATAGCTGCATTCATCGGGCTCCTATACTCTGAGGTTGGCACTGTTAGTATCAATCCCATTTTACAGAAGAAGAAGGGTGGGGGGGTGAGCACAGAGAGGTCAAGCCACTTGCCTACAGTCACACAGCAGGCTAGTGGCAGGGATTATGCACCCAAACTGTCCAAGTCCAAAGTACAAGCTCTTAACCATTACGCTAGGCTAGTACGTTGAGGCTTCGCGGGTTGAAATAACTGCTCACGGAAACATAGTGATTAAGTGCTGACCCAGGAGGGATCATGGCCAGTGTCACTCCAGAACCTCTGTTCTTAAGCAACCACCAGCTTGTCAGAGCGAATAGGGACTCTAGGAATAGTTTAGCCCTACCCAACGCTCTCTTCTTACCCCCAGCAGGAGCCTAAGGACCTGTCCAAGGTCACAGAGCCAGGGCAAGCACCCTAGTTTCCTAATCCCAGAACCCCACACCATCACTGAGTATCACACTGACCAGGAGAGGCCATCAGGAAGGAATCTTGAGGATGCACAAGAATTTTTCCAGCAGAAATAGAGAAAAGGCGGTTTAAGCAGAGGGAACAGCCCATGGAAAGGTCTAGAGGCCGTGAAGGTCTCTTTTTTGAGAACAGTGAGCTGTAAGATGAGTGCAAAGGCTGGGGTAGGGGCAGACGGAGGATGAGGCCAGCGTTTCATATTGAGTATTTCCACCTGTTGTTTTATTTAACACTTTCTTATTGTTTTATGTTGCTACTATCTTTCCTTATTCCTTCTGCATGTTTCTAATGCTTATTTAAAATTCTTGGCCCGTTGGTTCTCATATCCCTGATTCCAGTGGTATCTCTAATCAGGTTGCTGGTTCTCTTCCTAAGCCATTGTGCTCTGATGCAGTGCACATGGGACCACACACATTCCGCCCTAAGACTAACAGTGAGGGAGGATGAAGATAGATGGCCCCTCCCCTAAATCAACCCTAGAGTAATAGAGCAAAATGTCATTAAACCTGGGAATGATGGGGAAAACAGAATCTCCTGGGGAGGCAGGAGGGGGTTTTTAAACTGGTGTGTGTAGGGGGAGGAGGGCGCTGCTGCCAGGAGAGGGGTCAGGGAGTATTCTCCATGCGGTGGAGAATACTGTGGGAGAATATAGGGGTGGATTTCTGCTCTTGTCTCTTTGCATCAGGCCTTCCCCAGTAACCTCCCTCTCCCCACCCACCCCCAACCCCCCATACACACATACACGCACTGCCCTGGAACAATGAGGCCAATGCTCTCACGTGTCCACCAGCGGCCCAGGCCGATGGCAAGTGTCTGCTGGGGTAACTTCAGGGCAGTGCAGCAGGCAACCTGGAATTGCAGGAATCAGTCACTCCACCACCCCTTCCCTTCCAGATCTCCAGTCTGGTGGATTCGGACCTGGACAGGCAGCCCCTTCCCCTGGCGGCTTCTTCCTGGGATGCTGAGTGTGAGGCCCAATCCTGTGGAGTTATTTACTAGGAGGGCTGGGGGAAATGGTGATGCCAACCCCGGTGAGGAGCTGTGTGTTTCTCGTGCCTGGGGTGGGGAAGGGGAAGGGGGGGTCCCCTCCGGGACTGTCATTTCCTGGGGCTCAGTGCTGACAGAGACTAGGGTCAGGCTTAGATCCTTTCCAACACCAGAAAGAATAGCTGAAGACCCCCAGGAAATGAGCTCCTGGGTTAAAAAACAGGAAATCCAAGGAGCACAATGGCTTCAAACGAAACAAACGGATTAGAGAAACCACTGGAATTAGCCGTGTTCAACAAATGAACTGAGAATGTTAAATAAGCATTGGAAACAGTCAAGAGAAATAAGGAAAGATATTAGCAAAACAAAATAGAACAAGAAAGTATTAAAAGGCCCAAATGGAAACGTTCTATATGGAAAACCAGCTGAAATAACAAACATAATAGGTGGAATGGACATGGCAGCTGAGGAATGAGACAGGGAACTGGGGTATCAGATGGAGAAACACTTCCATGAGGGAGCCAGGGAGGATTAAGAAACAGATAACATCAAAGAAATGGTAAAAGATCAGTTAAAAGTTAAAACATCAACTCAAATCTTATTCTACTAATTTGAAATGGATCATAAACCAAATTATGAAACCAGATTCATATAGCTTCTAGAAGGAAACATAAGAGGATATCTTCATGACTTTGGGGTAGGCAGGAAGTCCTAACTTCATAAAAGAAAAAAATTGCCGAACCGGTTTGGCTCAGTGGATAGAGCATCGGCCTGCGGACTGAGGGGTCCCGGGTTCGATTCTGGTCAAGGGCATGTACCTTGGTTGTGGGCACATCCCCAGTAGGGGGCGTGCAGGAGGCAGCTGATCGATCTCTCTCATCTATGTTTCTAACTCTCTATCCCTCTCCCTTCTTCTCTGTAAAAAATCAATACAATATATTTTAAAAAAAAGAAAAAGAAAAAAATTGCCCTAACTGGTTTGGCTCAGTGGATAGAGCATCAGCCTGAGGACTAAAGGGTCCCGGGTTCGATTCCGGTCAAGGGCATGTACCTTGGTTGCGGGCACATCCCCAGTAGGAGGTGTGCAGGAGGCAGCTGATCAGTGTTTCTCATTGATGTTTCTAACTCTCTATCCCTCTCCCTTCCTCTCTGTAAAAAATCAATAAAATATATTTTTTTAAAAAAAGAAAGAAAGCCAAAACCGGTTTGGCTCAGTGGATAGAGCGTCGGCCTGCGGACTGAAAGGTCCCAGGTTTGATTCCGGTCAAGGGCATGTACCTGGGTTGGGGGCACATCCCCCGTGGGAGATGTGCAGGAGGCAGCTGGTCGATGTTTCTCTCCCATCGATGTTTCTAACTCTCTATCTCTCTCCCTTCCTCTCTGTAAAAAATCAATAAAATATATTTAAAAAAAAAGAAAGAAAAAAATTGATAAATTGGACTTCACCAAAATTTAAAATTTCCTCTCATTGAAAGATACCAGTAAGAAATTGAATAGACAAGGCACATAATAAAAAAGAATATGCTCTCTGGCCGGTGTGGCTCAGTTGGTTGGACATTGTCCCTTGCACTAAAAGATTGCCAGTTCTATTCCTGATCACAGCACATGCCCAGGTTGTGGGCTCAATCCCCGGTGGGGAGCATGCAGGAGGCAGTCGATCAATGTTGTACTTTCACATCGATGTTTCTCTCTCTCTCCCTCCCTCTCTCTTTAAAAAAAAATCAATAAACTATTCTTTAAAAAAAAAAGAATAAAAGAATATGCACAGTACATATAGCTGACAAAGGACTTGTATCCAATAAAGAACTCCTAAGTTGACAATGGGAGGGAACTTGCTGGAGTGATAGGAATGTTTTGATTGTTTTTTTAAATCTTGTTTTGTGGTCATGGTTACAAGGTAATGTGCATTTGTCAAAACACATTAAATTGAACACTTAAGATCAATGCATTTTACTGTATGAAAGTATGCATCAACAAAAAAAGAGAGATGGGTGTATAAGTGCCAAATCTAGATAATAGGAGTCCCAGGCACGGAAAATAAATCAAGGGAGGAAATACTTGAAGAAATAATAAAGATAACTTTAGAAGTAAAAAAAGATGAAAGATCTCAATTTGAAAGGGACCCCAATACAGCAAACAGGACAAATGAGAAAAAATGCACACCTAGAAATATTATAGTGAATATTAAAGACAATAAAACAACCCTACCCAGTTTTGCTCAGTGGCTAGAGCATCAGCCTGCAGACTGAAAGGTTCTGGGTTTGATTCCGGTCAAAGGCACATGCCTGGGTTCCGGGCTCAATCCCCAGTAGGGGGTGTACAGGAGGCAGCCGATCAATGATTCTTTGTCATCATTGATATTTCTATCTCTCTCTCCCTCTCCCTTCCTCTCTGAAATCAATGAAAATATGTTTTAAAAAAGACAACAAAAACATTCTAAAAGTTCAGAAGAACAGATCAATTAAAGGAATAAGTATCAAATTGAATTGGCCAAAGTACCAAAGAAAATAATTTGAACTGAGAATTTTATATCTAGCTAAACTGTCATTTAAATGTTAAAAGCTAGTAAAAATTATTTAAACTGTTTCCATTTGGGGGGTATTATAAATAAAGCTCCTATGAACACTTATGTGTGAATCTTTGTACAGGTATAATTTCATTTCTTTTGAGCAAATCCTTAGGATTGGAATTGCTGGATCATGTGGTAAGTATGTTTCACTTTATAAGAAATGGCCAAAGTCACTGTACTAAATTACATTCCCATGTTCAAGGGCCCATGTTTGTACAAAAAGAGACCATATTTTTTCCAAAGTAACTACTTAAGTATAGAAACAAATTCCACAGATGATATTAAAGATATGGAAGGCTGACCAAATAACTTAGTAAAGTTTAGTGTTAACAAAATTCACAGATCAAAGAAAAGAACAAGAAGAACATCTATCTAAAACAACTCAGAATTAAAAATTCCAGATAATTTTAATCTGATATCAAGGGGGCTAAGGGCATATTGGTGAAGAATAAGGGTTGAAGGGGAAGAGGGAGACCAAGGGGACTGAGAAAATGCTAATCTTGTCTTTGTGGGGGAAAGCTATTGCTATTTTTAAGTAATTAACATTAAAAATAAAACAGAAAAATCAAGATAAATTGAAATAAAAAAGGAGGATGATAGAAACAAAGTACATACACACACATTCTTTTCAGGAACACTCAAACATTTTATAAAAATTGACCAGAGCCGAAACCGGTTTGGCTCAGTGGATAGAGCGTCGGCCTGTGGACTGAGGGGTCCCGGGTTCGATTCCGGTAGGGGGCATGTACCTGGGTTGCGGGCACATCCCCAGTAGGAGATGTGCAGGAGGCAGCTGGTCGATGTTTCTCTCTCATTGATGTTTCTAACTCTCTATCTCTCTCCCTTCCTCTCTGTAAAAAATCAATAAAATATATTTTAAAAAAAAATTGACCAGAGCTCACGCCTCATATTTTAAATAGCAGGTTTCACATAGTTTACATTCTCTGACCATGGTACAATTAAGTTATGTTTTTAAAAGGACAACCAATTCCTCATACATGTAGAGACTAAAAACATCCCTAATAACTCATAGAACAAAGAAAAGTCATAATAGAAATTTCAACTTACTTAGAACTGAATGATAATAAAAACACTTATAAATTGTGGAATGTAGCAAAGAAAGGCTTAAGAATTAAGTAGCTAAGTGTCCAACACTTAGAAAAACAGAAACCTTCCCAAAATAAAAGGAGATTCTATAAAGCAGAAATGAACAAAACAGGAAACAAAGACTCGATTGAGATAAAAGCTACAAGATGGTATTTTTTAAAAAGTCAATAAACTTCAGGCAAGAGTAATGAGAGAGAGAGAGAAAGAGAGAGAGAGAGAGAGAGAGACAGAGAGAGAGAACACAATTGTTATAGTAAGAATACTAAGAACATGCTATAAGCAAACTTATGAAAATATATTTGAAAAAGTAGATTAAATGCATATATCCCTAAAAATACAACTTGCCAAAACTGACTCAAGAAGAAATAAAGAACCTGAATAATATATTTTAAACAGTAGTTAAAATTTTTCCACAAAGAAAACATAGGCTGAGATGATTTTATAGGTGACTTCTATCAGACTTCAAGAAATACATTATCTCAAGTTGACCCAAATATTTCAAGAGAACAGTAAAAGAGAAAATATTACCAACTAATTTTATAAGGCTATTATAATTGCGATTCCAAGGCAGAAAAGTACAACATAAAAAGTGAAAATTAGAGGCACATTTTATTCATGCAAACTTACATAATTCTAAACACGATATTATTACACCATAACCAAATATCACATAATGAACAAGTTAGGTTTATCCTAGGAATAGAACAATGGTTTAATATTTGAAAATCTATACATATATTAACTACATTAACAGATTAAAAGAGAAAAGCCATATAATCATCTCAAGACACTTTTTGAATGCATTTAATACAATTCAACACAAATTATTATTTTAAAAACACTCTCAAATAAGTTATGAATAGAAAAGAGCTTCCTTAACCAGAAAAAAAGCAATTTATAAAAAATATGTAACACATATATTCTAAGTGGGGAAACTTTAGAACATTCTCTCTAAAATAAAAATCAAGGCAAAGATACTTAGTACCACTATTTTTATGTAAGATTGTACTGCCAGTCCTAGACAGTGCAATAACATAAGAAAAAAGATTAAAAGCATAAAGATTAAAAACACAAAAAAACTATCATTATTTGTAACCGATTGTCTACATAGACGCTACAGACAGATAATTGGAAAAAGAGTTGAGCAAGTTAGTTTGATAACATCAAAATGCAAAAACATCTGCATTTCTATCATCAGCAACAAAGACAATTGGGAAACATAAGAAAAAATGGGAATTTAGACAGAAAAAAATTGAATTGGATCTCTATCTTATACTATATGGATCAAGGTCTTAAATGTGAAGGAAAAAAAAAACCTAACACACACACACTTTAAAACATTTAGTAGAAACTGTAGGTGAATAGCTTTTTGACCTTGGGATGAGGCACACTTTCTTAAACAAGACCCCAAAGCACTAACTGTTAAATTACACTGTATTAAATTTTAGAATTTCCATTTCCAAAACATGATGAGACTCAGGAATATAAAGAACCATTACAAATTAATAAGAAAGGGGCCAAAAAAAAAGGGGGTGGGGGGACAAATAGAAAAAGGGGCAAAAGACATCCCCAGTAGAGAACTCACACACATACTCATACAAACTTATTCAGCCTCACTGGTAGTCAGGGAATTGCAAATCAAGTCCACAATGAGAAATCCTCATACTTATCTGGTTGGAAAAAATTAAGAAGTCCAATAATACTGTATATTGCAGAAGATGCAGACCATGAGGACTTCTCATATATTACTGGTGGGAATGTAAACAGATACAATCATCGTGGAAAACAGTTTGCTCCTATCTTGTTAATACTGAACAAATGTTCATAGACCCTATGACTTAATAATTCCACCCATAGGTATATATCAAGAGAAAATCTCTAAATTCATTCATTAGAAAGCATGTACATAAATATTCATAGGTGCTTTTTCCACACTAGGAAAAACTTGAAAATAACCCAAATGCCATTAACAAGAAATTGCATAAATAAAACTTGTGGCACAGTTGCCCAGTGGAATATCATGAACAATGAAAAAGAATTACAACTCCATGCAACAATATGGATGAATCTCAGCAATACAAGATTGAATGAACAAAAAATGTCTCAGGAGATTGTGCACGACAACCTTTCATATAGATATATTTTTTCACCTACATGATTTTTTTTCTCATTAAACTTTGTTTTAATGGGTCTCAAAATTCTGTGACAGGTAAGCACTAATCAAAAAAGGCAAAGGGGCCCGGCTGGCGTGGCTTAACCTATGAATCAGGAGGTCACGGTTCGATTCCTGGTCAGGGCACATGCCCAGGTTGCAGGCTCGATCCCCAGTAGGGGGTGTGCAGGAGGCAGCCAATCAATGATTCTCATCATTGATGTTTCTATCTCTCTCTCCCTTTCCCTTCCTCTCTGAAATAATAAAAATATATATATTTAAAATATAAGTAAACAAATAAAAATAAAAAGGCAAAGGGAATGAGAAACTCCAGATACCAATATAGGAAACATATATTTTATAATAATAATACTAATAAAAATATTAATAAAAATAATTTTAAAAGGCAAGAAAATGAGAAACCCCCGATTCAGGATAGTGGTTACCCCACAGGAAGGAGGGTGGCTGGGAGAGGGCTGAAGGAGTCCAAAGGACAATGTCAATTACTGTCAACATTCTAGTCCTGGTACTGGATAACAGTTCACAGGTATTTTAAATTTATTTTTAATAGACAAGAGGGCCATTATGGACCAATGATGTGAGTGCTTGAAACAAGGATCATGCGTAATCCTTCTATAGGCCCCAGGGTCCATAAAATAATTTAAATGAAAGCAAAAATGCTCAAGAAATATTCACATTTTGCCAAGCACTATGGAAAGTTGTTGACATGCATTATAGCTCACTGAATCCTCAATAATCTTTTAAGCCAGAAGCATTCAGTAGTTCCCCCGTCACCGTGGCTTTGTCTTCCAAGGTTTCAGTTACCTGCAGTCACCCACAGTCCGAAAATATTAAATGGAAAATTCCAGAAATAAACAATTCATAAGTTTTAAATTGTGCACCATCCTGAGTAGCGTGAAGAAATCTCTCGCTGTCCCGCTCCAGCCTGCCCAGAACATGAATCATCCTTTGTCCAGAGTGTCCACGTAGTAGATGCTACCCTCCCAGTGGTCATTTAGTAGCCATCTCAGTTATCAGATGGCCTATAGCGGTATCGCCGCGCTTGTGTTCAAACAACCCTGATTTTACTTAATAGAGCGCTAAGTAGTGATGCTGGCAATTCGGATTTGCCCAAGAACAGCCGTACAGTGCTTCCTTTAATGAAAAGATGAGTACAGTACAATAAGGTATTTTGAGAGAGAGAGAGAGAGAGAGAGAGAGAGAGACCCCATTCACGTAACATTTATTAAGTACATTGCTAATATTGTTCTACTTCATTATTAGCTACTGTAGGTAATCTCTTGCTGTCCCTATTTTATAAATTAAATGTGATCATAGGTGTCCGGTCCATCCACAGTTCCAGGCATGCACTGGGGTCTTGAACCGTGTTCCCCATGGGTAAAGAGGGACTACTGTAGTGCTAGCCCCGTTTTCAGAGTAAACTTGGCCATGATCAATCCTAAAGAACCTGCTCTGAACGACGACCCTTAACCAGGCCCGAGTCTCACCTTCCTCCTGTCAAACCAGGCGAGGTATGTAACTCTTGGCAAACAGTGACTAATAAATGTCAGCCTTAAGTCAGAGCGGCTGTGAGGGCATATTGGCGAGAAGTTGGTTGGTGGCAGGGGACCCAGATCCAGTCCCATCACCTCCCATTGTGACCTTGGGAGGCGTCACTTCGTTCTGGGCTCAGCTACCCGGTCTGTCCCTGGGGAGGGGGGGAATGTCAAGTCCCAAAGGCCATTCCTATTCAAACTGTTTTTAAAGGGGCCATTCAACAACCGGGAGGTCACCCTACCCCTTACTTCTCCTGGCCCCTGCTCATTCTTCCAGAGCCCATTGGATATCTACAAGCTTGGGGTCCTGCGCATCTTTCTAACACCATCTCCTGGCCCTGGCACCGCCCAGACCTTCTGTGCCCCTGCTCGTCCCTCGGGATTTCTGCACTGGCCGTTCTCTTGCCCAGAACACTTGCTTGGCTCACTTCCCCCCATTTTCCAGTTCAAAGGCCACGTTCTCCGAGTCCTTCCTGCCCACGCCGCGTGAAGAAGCCCCACCGCACCCCAGCCCCTCACTATTGCACAAGCCAGTGTATCTTCTTCCCAGGGCTCAGCACCACCTGAAGTTAAGGACTTGATGGTCTATCTCTTCCAGTGCAATGGAGCTCCAGGAGGAAAGACTGTGCAGCTCACGGCTGCACCCCCAGCACCTGGAACCACATCAGCTAGAAGATGCTCAGTAAATATTTGTTGGAGAAAAAGCAAACAAACAAGACTGAACGCTGCCTCCTCCAGAAATCCTTTGTGGTCAGTCTGCCCAAGGCATGGCTAGGTGGCCTCCTCTGCTCCCACGGCTCTTGCATTTTCCTTTACCCTTCACCACCTGGGACCCTGTCTGGGTCTGTTAACACAACCATCTCCCCACACACAGATGCTCTTTGAAAGCAAAAACGGGACCAGATCCATCTGTGAATCCCAGCACCAAGCCCTGAGCCTAGCTGGCACTGGGCTAAGGAAATGTTTGTTGAATGAATGAATGAATGAATGTGCTCCTGTACTCACCTCCCCCCTTCCTGACTCTGCTTTCTCCTTCTCCACCTTGACAGGTGCCAAGAAACCAGCACCCACTGAGCAGACAAGAAAGGCCACTCCCACAGGGACTTCCTAGAACAGGGGAAACCCCTTTCTTCTCCTACCAGGAGCTACTTCCGGTCAGTGAGGGGACAAAGCCTGAGGCCAGTGCTGTCCTTTGTCACAGGAATCATCCGGGCACAACAGAGCAAACAAGGACAGGTGTTCTCCCCATATTTTGCCCTCGCTGATGGGACAAGGAAGTTGACAGGCCTGCCTTGGAGCCCCAGCTAGAGGCTTCACACAGCTGAGCACTGCCCGGCCAGGGGCCAGTCGGGAAAAAATGGATTATTCCAATCATGTAGCTACTCAACAGGAAAAGGAAGGATCCTCCTCCTAAAAGGGGAAGTGAGGCAGGCAGGCCAGCCCAGGAACTTGGGCGCGCAAGGAGGAAATTTCAGAGCAAAGTTGTCACACAAGCCAGCGCGTTGAGATTTTCCACCCCAAGAAGACACTGGAAGCTTGAGATAGAACCCAGGAGGGTCAGGCCCGAGGCCAGAGTCCTGGACTGAGGCTGGGGCCCGTCCACCACTGAGGTTTCTGAGTGAGCAGCGGCTTCAGCCAGGCTAATTGCTCTGGCCTTCCCCTGACCCTGGTCCTGGAGACACCAGGACTGCCCCACTGGGCTCCCTACCCTCCATCTCTCCCTTACCCCAGGAATCGTGCAGGGGACAGATAAACTCTGCAGTTCTCAGCTCAGGGAGCAGGAAGTGTCACGTAGTCCATTGCTGCCTCCTATCCCCTCCCCGAGTTGGGCTCCGGGAAACCATCAGGTTCAAGAAGAGTTTAACCATCTGGCCTGCAGAGATTTATCTAATTAAGTGACTGCAAGCCCACACTCTGGAGCCAGGCTGCCCAGGTTCAAATTCCAGCTTGGCCAGTTATGAACTGCATGACCTTGGGCAAGTCCCTTCCCTTCTCTGTGCTTCTACTCACCTGTAAAAAACAGGGATTCCAGTACCTGCCCTGTGGGAGGTTAAGAGGACCAACTATCAAAGGGTGCGGAAAACACTTACCTAGCAGGCCCCATACAGGCATCCCGTGAATGATAACGCTTACTGTATTAGACAAATTAAGATGGTCTGGACCAGATCCCCAACACAGACACGTTCTCCCTCACCAGAGGCAAAAGGGGAAAGACTCCAGTCCCTGGGTTCAAATCCCAGCGCCACTACCCACCAGCTCTGCAGCCCCGGGCAGGTGACTCAACCACACTGAGCCCCGTTTCTGGCTCTAAATACTACAGATCGCAGCAGCATCTCCCTCCAAACTGGGGTGCTAGTCTGTGTGGCTGGGCAGTGCCAAAGAACTAGGGAGCTGACACAAGCCAGGGCTGCCCCAGACAGGGGCAAGCTGACAGATTGGTTTCACTTCCTGGGAACCTTCATCTGGGCCCCAGCTGCAGGGTGTGATGTCCAGGTGGTCATTCATTCACCAAATGTGTATTAAGTGCATACTATGCACCAAGAAGCATGGTGTATATAGATGTGTTACTCCATGTACAGCCGTTGCTATTATTATCATTATCATCGTTATCATTATCATTATCATCATTATTATTAAAGAAATTGAGGTTAGGTGCTGGGGGTACATTTGTGAAGAAGATGAACAAAGACTGGTCTGAGGTATGACACTGGGGGAACCCACACCCGACAAAGGGCCTGAGCCGTCAATAGGAAAACTGGCTTGTCCTGCTGCCAATCACCAACAAACCGTTCGTGAGCTCATGTCATGAATGGGAGAGGAAGACACAGTGGAGATCTGGGAGGGGCAGCCTGGGGTGGCTCAGGTGTCAAGCCAGCAGGACAGCCTTCACAGGCTTCCCCACGGAAACCAAGCCCTGCTGGGCGCAGAAGCCCCTGCCAGGGGTGGCAGCCTTTCACTCACTCAAACTCGTGTGACCTGGTGAGACACGGAATTCACGAATGACTCAGACGGGCTTCCTGCCCTTCAGGAACTCATGCTCAGAGCCAGGCACTATGTGGATCATCAGATTACAACGGACTCGAGATTTCTGAGCAAGATCGAGAGGAGCAGCCGTGGTGCCAATTGGCCGCTCGGGCAGGTGCAAAGGCAAAGATGCGAGAGGCTGGGACACATTAAGAACGATCTTAGTCCTAACCAGTTTGGCTCGGTGGATAGAGCGTCAGCCTGTGGACTGAAAGGTCCCGGGTTCGATTCCGGTCAAGGGCATGTACCGTGGTTGCGGGCACATCCCCAGTAGAGAGTGTGCAGGAGGCAACTGATCGATGTTTCTCTCTCATCTATGTTTTTAACTCTCTATCCCTCTCCCTTCCTCTCTGTAAAAAAGTCAGTAAAATATATTAAAAAAAAAAAAAAGAACCATCTTAGCCTGGGGTCCTGACCAGAGTTTGGGGCTGGTTTTGCCACCGATTTGACTTGAGCCTCAACATCCCCTTTTGCAAAAGGAAGAGAATACTTCACGGGGCTGCCTGAAGGAGTCGGGGGTTCATGAATAAGAAAGGGCTTTAGAAACAGAACAGCGTGATAGGCGCCTGGAAACTGAGGTTGGGACTATTAGAGTAACTCACCCAGTCGCATGGCTGGTTAAAACAGGAACTAGAATTGGTCCATCTGGGATGGGGGCCCAAGTCCAACCCCACATCAGCCCCAACAACCCACCCTGGGCTCCCCTGGGCCATCTGCTCAGCAAGGCGCAGGGAACAGGTAGGACATTGAATTCTCTGGCGGAGGGATCACCATTTTTCTAACGTGCAAGACGGAGAGGCCTTAGCTGTGCTACCCTCGTGTCTACGGAAGGTCCGCGTGGAAGGGCACCACTTCCCACAGGCAAATCAGAGCCACGGTCCTGAGTGAGGGATGGTGATGGCGAGCTGAGGAGGAGCAAGGACAGAGTCCGGCAGTCCCCCCCCGGAGCTGGGGGGGGGGGGGGGAGAGGGTAAGGGGGGAGTGGCTTCAGGGTTAGAAAGATGTGAATTCAAACCTCAGTGGCTCCACTGGTTCATCAGTTGGAGCAACTCAGGGGAGTTACCTCACCTGAGTCATTTTCTTCACTCGAAAAATGGGCTGTGATAGGGATCAAAAGTGTGAATGCATAGTCCTAGCCGGTTTGGCTCAGTGGATAGAGCGTCAGCCTGGGGACCAAAGGGTCCCAGGTTTGATTCCCAGTCAAGGGCATGTACCTCGGTTGCAGGCTCCTCCCTGGCCCGGACCCTGGTCAGGGCTCGTGCAGGAGGCAACCAATCAATGTGTTTCTTTCACATCGATGTTTCTCTCTGTCTTTCCCTCTCTCTTTCACTCTCCCTAAAAATCAATGGAAAAATATCCTTGGGTGAGAATTTATAAAAAAGAGAGAGAGAGAGAGAGAGAGAGAGAGAGAGAGAGAGAGAGAAAAGTGTGAATGCATAGAAAGCATTTAGCAGAGTCACTGGGTGCCTAATAAATATTCGGTAAATGTTAATAGCTCTTATTAGTAATGTTATTATTACTGTTGATAGGATACTGCTATTATTACAGAGGGTGGGGGAGGGGGGCCAAGCTCTGCAGGACCATCTGAAACCAGCCTCCTCCTTTCACTCTTACTTTCAGCCTGGGTTGTGACCAGCCCGGAAACCTTGAGGACTGACCTTGAGCACAGCTCTGAGCCCCATGAGAGGTCCCCACCCCCCACCAGGGGTGGGATCTGGGCAGTCTCTCTGGGTTCCTCCTGCTCTCCCAGACAAGACAAAGGACAAGAAGACGCCGAAGCACAGTGACACTGACCCTGGGTGCCACCCTGGGCCTGTCCCTCTTCCACCCCTGTCCACACAATAATTAAATCTAATTTGGTTCTGGGATGTCCTTCCATCTTGCGTGCCAACTCTAAGGAGTTGATAGCGGCTGCCTGGAGGACTGCATTTAGAAGGAATTTGAGGTTTAGAAGAAAAAACAGCAGTGGTTGATTAGTGATGTCTACCATGAGTGTAGGACCGGGGAGTGGCAGCATGCGTGCCAACTATTTGCCACACATGAACTAGAAAAGCCCTAAGGCCTTCCCTCCCTCAGTGCAAGCCGTGGTGGTCAGGCAGGGTAACCGAAAGCCAGAAGAGGGAAAAGACTTGCCTGCGGTCACACAGCTTGAAATGGCAGATTCAAACCCAAGTCCCTCTGGGTTCCTAAGGATGCTTCCTGCTAAGACTCTTATTTCCTTTTCTTGATGAAAAGAGGTGTCCAGGCCCAGACCAACTGGGAGAACAGATGCTTCCGCCCAATCAGGAGTTCCTATGCTTGGTCCCTCCCTCTGAGACCTCCCACCCACATCACTTTGCAAACTCCAAGGACAGATGGATGGTTCTACTGAAAACAAATGTATACACCGCAGCTCCCCGAGGGCTTGGGCTTAACTCCAAACATAAAAAATTTGAATCCAGTTGCCAATCTGATTGAGCAAGAAAGCAACTCCACTTCCCAGCTGTGTGACTGTGAGAAAGTTACTCAGCTCCTCTGAGCCTCAGTCTCCTCTTCTGTAAAATGGAGAGGATAACAAGTTAAATACACAAAGGCCATTCACAGAGATTGGCTCAGTTCCTGACACTGAGCAAGACCTTAAACGTTAATCATGAGGATTAAGTGAAGAGGAAAAATTAAAACACAGCATTTTCACCAAAACACACTCAGGTGATCCAGGCAAGGGCTTGGGCCCGCTGTAGAGGGGAACTCTGGTTATCTTCGACATCTTGATTACTGAAGCTGAAACAGGAAGTGCTATATTTTATGGCTTCAAAATAAAGAAGGAACTGGGTCCTTCTAGGAAGCTGGCTGGTGGAGAAGGAAGCAGCCTTGAAGGGGTGCGTGGGCAATGGTGGGGGACTAATGGGTATGTTTCCGCTTCCCGGCTGACTTAGGGCCTGTTTCCTCGTCTGTAACGTGGGGATAACAGCACTTGCGCACAGGTCTGCTCTAAGACTAGGCCGTTCCAGGCGAGGCACTGAACACCACACCCGACATGGCAAGGTGAGCAGTGGTGTGTCGGTGGGAGGGGGCAGCAGGGAAAACAGAGCAGGTATAGGAGGCCACGCAGGAGTGAGGGAGGGGAGGGGGCCAGAATTAGCTGAGACACTTTTTACCCAGCATGGTGGCAGATGAATAAGTTACTAACTCCATATATTAAGAGGCCAGTAAGTCAAAGTGGAAACAGGTGGAAGGAGAAAGGGACAAATGATAGAGAAAGGCCAAGTCTCATACAATCCAGTGGCAGCCAACCATGAGGCCAGGGGGATGATGGGACGGAGACCTGAGAGCCTCAGCCTGGGGTCTGAGAGGGTACCCACCCTGTTGTCTTGTAGACAAAGAAAAGGTTGATCAGCAAAGGCAAGCGCTTGCCTTAACCGAACTCACATGGTAGGGCCTTTTAAAGGTTCTCCCAGCCTCCCCTCTGCTCTCCTCCCTTCCCTGGATCAGGACAGGGTGCCAGAGGCACCTGGAGGAGGGGTTGACACCCAAGCTGTCTGCCCTCTGAGTCTCAGTCTCCTCAACTAAAACAGCAGGCAGTGAGGTAGGTGAGGATCAAAGAAAATGTTGGTGCCTGGTGCCCAGCGGTCCTTACAAAATGCTGCTTCCCACACGGGCAGGCACATCTCTAAACTCTGCAGGCTCTAGGACCGTGGTTACTTCGAATCCGAGCTCCCCTTGCTTATCTTGTACCCCCAGAGCAGTCTGTGGAGCCCCTCTAGACTCTCCCATCTAAGCAGTTGCCCTGGAGCTTGGTCGGAGACCTGTGCTGCAACCATGGTGCCTGCTGTCAGCACCTGGTCTCTGCTCCCAGCGGAGGGAGTGGAACAGGGAGCTGTGACTCAGAGTACAAGGTGGTGTTTCTTGTCTGTGAAGTGGTGACCAATGACTAGGTTCTTTGGGAGTATTAGGTAAGATGGCAGATGTCAAGGGAGTCCCTTCCCTCAGGACTGAAGCAGCCAGCACTGCCTGACCCCCAGGGGTAGGCCCCAGGCTCTGCTCTCTGAGCCCCAACAGGCTGGTGCTGTCACCCCCAAATTTCTGGAGCCTGTAGACTATTCCTGGGGACCCCCCAAAACAGGAAGAAAGCTCCCTCCACCTTGCCAACATGTCAGAGGCCACAGAAGGACTGATGTCCACGCATCCCACGTTCCCATCCTGAGTCCCTGAGTGCTGGCCCCTCGCTTCATGCAGTCATTCAGATGAGATTTGAGTCCTCCTTCCATGGCCTCGCACACTTAGCTCAGAAACTGCAAGCTCAGAAGGCAGGTAGCTAATGTCGAAGAGACAAGTGGGCTGGAGGAAGTGGTGGGGACTGCGGTAAAGTGGACAGAGCAGTTGCTAATGAGTTCCAGCCCTGGTGGTGGGCAGCGATGTGGCCCACTGTGGGTCAACCATCCACCACACCTGTCTCTTGCCACTGGAGGGAGGCAGTTTGTGACTGACCTGCCATAATCTAGGCCGTAAATGTTTGAGGACCAGTTGATTAAATTAGACCCATTTCAAGCCTTAGGTACGTCTCATCCCCCGACTCCTGCTCCTCAGGCATCCAGGTTTACAAATGAGGAAGCTGAGGATCAGAGAGAGGAAATGACTAGCCCGAGGTCACACGGGTAACGCATCAACAGGTCAAGGACTTAAACTCTACTCTTCTGAGCTGAAGATCTTTCTCTACCAACCCATACTCTCTGTATCCTCCCTTGAACAATTCTTTCTTTTCAAAAATAAACATAAAACCAGGTACATGAAGGAGGTACTACGGGCAGGATACACACCCAATTCAAGACAGTGGTTACGTTGGGGAAGGTCGTGGCGCCTAGAGCTGGGAGACTGAATTCATAGTCCAACTCTGCCCTAGGCAGCTGGTGACCCTGGGCAGGCCTCCTCCCCTCCGGGGGCCTCAGTCTCCCGCGTCTGCAAAGCAGCCAGTTGGCGGAGCCAGCCTCTAAATGCCTCCCAGTTCTGAAATTCTAGGCATTTGTGAGGTCTCCTTTCTGGCCAGCCATGGCCTCAGATGAACATAAAATAGTAATAATAATAATAATAATGGGGAAGGCAAGTCCACACGGGCAGGAAGGAACACTACAATTTTTAGTGAAACCCGACTCCCGGTTACTGGAATTCAGAAGGAACGATGGTAATACTCGGGCAGTTTAACCACCAGCCTACAGTTAAACAAAAACACATCTGGTTTAACTTCAATTTCCTCATCTCCTCCCCCACCCCCTACCCTCATCTCAAATTTTACCCCTTAATTTGAGGAGTCAAATTAAATGCAAACAATTGATTTCAGGCCACAGTGAGGTTGAGAATTTCAGCATGGAAAACTTTAAGTATGAAGTTTTTCTGGGAGCAATTATGAAATGCTGGGGGGTGGTATGGGGTGGTAGAAAAATACGGAAACTATTCTCGAATGTTCTTTGGACACTGGGCATCCTTTAGACGTTGCTGAGAGCCTAATAGGAACCTAACAGAGAGGCAAAGTGACTTGCCTCAGGTCACACAGCTAGGAGTGGAACCCAAGATGCTGCCCCCAAGCCAACATTTCCCTTGCTATCTCCCGGCCTCTGTAACCTTAGCAGGGCCTTCCCTCTGGCCTCTGGGATCACCTGTGTGGTGAAGGAAAACGCTGCTGACACTGCCCCACAAGGAATAATCTCAATAACAGTCACTAACACAGGCTCAGCCCGGTGCTGAAAAACCATTCATGATCTTGCTGGCCCCTCATAGCAACGCTTCAAAGTACGTATTATTAACCCACCTTACATATGGTTTCCTCAATCTGAGGCTCAGAAAGGGAAAGTGACTTGTGCAGGGGCACAGAGCAGTGCTGGGAATGAACCTCCAATCTACTGCCCCTAGCTGCCCTCTCAAAGCGGGGACATCTCTAGAAGGAAAAAGAAAAAAAAAACACAAACATACCCAGCTCCAGCCTGTGCTGGGGCGCTGAGTCAGCATTCCTGTGGCCACGGCGAGATTTCTGAGCGCTGGTTCCCAGCCCAGCTTGCTCACTCTCCCTGCAATGTTCTCGTGGAGCGTTGGAGTTTGTATTAATAGCTCCAGTCTCTTTTTCAAGGTGAGAACTCGAGGCTATGCTGCTGGATCCTGCCCCTGGATTAAGAGGCCTCATCCCCAGAGATGGGTGCCACACGCAGATCACTAGACTTGGAATTCTGGACACCTGGGCTCCATCCAGCCCCAGCTCCCCAGGTAGCATGTGTGTCCTGGACAAGTCGTTTCTCCTCTCCAAGACCTGCTTTTTCAGCGGTAGCGTCAGGACTACTCTAGCTTGCAGGGAATGCCAGGTGTGTAAGCCAGAGAACATGCAGGGCTTGAGTTTGAGTTCACCCCATTTCCAAGCTGGGAAACTTGGAGGCACAAGAACAGGCAGAGGGCACAGCGCCTCCCCCCCCCGCCCGCCCCCATAATAGCCTCAGGCGCAGAGCCCAGGCTCCTGGCCAAGGCTGTGTTTAGGATGGTAGACATCAGAGTGTGGGCAAGGAGGGCGCCAGGCCACCCTACAGTGCAGCCCACCAGGGAATGGGCAAGAACCTCCACGGAGGTGGCTGATGGGTTTCCAGGACTCAGGGTCAGTGACATAACCATATACCCAGGCTCAGCATTGCAATGGTTTTCTGCCAAGATTAGAGCTGATGATAGCCAATATTTTCTTAAGCACAGACACTGGCTAACCACTTGGCATACATTAATCCAGACCTCACCACCAGTAGGTACTATTCGTCCATCTCCTCAGCCTGAAGGAGGAGACCAAGGCACGACAGGGAACAGAACTCCTTCCAGGTCACACAGCTAGGCTGCCTTGTCTATTCGTGGGGACCAAAATCCCTCTCCTTGTGAACTGCTTGATTCCAATTCTATAACATCTATTTCAAAGGCTGAAAAAAACGTTTGTTATGCAAATGTCTGAATGTCCCGGCTTTTGTCTGCTTGATTTACTGCTTGATTTACCCAGCAGAACAGGGCTGTGAAATTTTGTTCCTGGCCTCAGCTCGGTTTTATTCCTCACAATAGTCTTATGGGAGAGGCAGGTGGGGCCATGGATCCAAGCCTGTCTCAGTCCAGGGGCTGGGAAGTTGGGAAGCTGTGTCCAGGGGACTCTTGCTTACGGAATTCAGAGGCATGGAGTTCAGGAAGGAAAAGGGAGGCAGACGGACAAGGGCAGGGGCATGGAGTCGAGGAGGTGGGATGGGGACAACGCAGGTGGGGAGGACTAGATTTGAAGAGGGCGGGTCTGGAGGCTGGTGGGAGGCAGGACTGAGCCCTGGAAGGGCCAGAAGGAGGAATCACGTTTCCACCCCTCATCTCCCGGGTGTTAGAGTGGGAAGTAGGAAGCTAAGGTTGTAGGGTTGAGTCTGGGTTCAAATCCTGATCCTGATTTGCTTAACTTCTTAACGAGTGTACCTGCTTAACTTCTCTGAGCCTCACTCTCCCCAGCTGTAAACACTAGAGGCACGCCAGGTGTTGGAGGTCTGGGGCACAGTAGGCACTCAAACAGCTGCTTCGTCTTCTCTGGGGTGGGAGCCAACACCTGCCGGCCTGCGAAACCCCGCCCCCCTGCGGAGTCTGAGCTGTTCCCAGGACCCAACTGCCCGGTCCCATCGGGGAATCACCCGTCTTTGGGCCTCCGGGGGTCCCCCCCCCCCATTAATTGTTGGAAAGGGTAAGAAAGAGACGATGTGGGGGAAGACAGGGCTTCCTTGGCTTCCCACCCCACCATTGTTGACTATGCATTTAACCCCTTCTTACCAGACTGGGCCCAGGAACCAGCCCTGAGCGACCCACTCACTCACCTGCGCACACGCCAGAGGAGGGTCGCAGGCTCCCTCGGCTTCGAGGGCTCCAGAGTTTGACCCATGGCTGCTGAGCCCACCCCAACTCCCAGACACCCACACGCCGGGAGACCCCTTTCTCCTCCCCCAGCGGCTCCCGGACCCTAGCGTCCCCCTCCCTCTACTGCTCCCCAGCTCTGACCCAACTACTTTAGACCCCACGGGGGCAGCCCAGCCCCCGCCCTGGCTGCTGTGGCGGGACCGAGGGGCTATGAGGTGGGAGGCGTGAGAGGGCACCGGGCCGGGCGCCGGGGTTGGAGCCCGAGTCTCTAGATCTCCGACCAAGGGTTCACCATTGGGCTGCTCAGCCCCCGGGCACGGGGTGGGGGGCAAGGGGGGCGGGGAGGTGGTGGTGGTGCCTGGGCCGAGGATGGAGGTCCCGGGAGCGACCCCGGAGGCAGAAGAGCCCGGGACGGGGACCTCCAGTCCTCCCTTCGCGGGAACCACGTCCAGCCTCCAGCCGCCCAGCGCGCCCGCCGGGGGCCTGGGATGCGCGCGAGGACCCAGCGGGACCAGTGGCTGGGGGTCCCGAGGCGCCGCGCGGGCGGTGTGGGGCGCGGAGGTCCCGGCCCTGCCGTTTACACCCCACCTCGCCGCCATCCCGGGGCGAGCGGAGGATGTGGGAGGGGCTGGGGAGCTACCAAGTTCTCGGGGTCCCGGGGAGCCGGGCAGCAGCGAGCCCTTACCTGCGCAGAGCCCTGGGTTGGGGTCTGTCCTGGCACCAGTGACGCGGGGTGAGTGCGCTGGGTCCGAGGGCGGGAAGCGGGCGCACGAGGCTGCCCGGGCCACCACCCCGCGAGCTTATAAAGGCG